>NC_064859.1:18056918-18359418 GCF_024139225.1 Suncus etruscus | reverse complement strand
AAACTTCTTAGTAAATGAGCTATAAAAAAATAAGAAATAAAATTGAACATTGAGGAAAATAAGTGTTAATGATGCTGCTACTCAACTGCTCATGTAACTTCCTGATACTTGGGCAATGCAATTAGTGCTTTGAAGATTTGTACACACAACCTCATGGAGGAAAATGCAAGATTGAACAAAGACTTTAATTCAATAAAAAGCTACATTAATTTTTTCCTTTCCAATTATTGATATTTTACTTCCCATGTAATGGCTTAAAACCATTAGTGTTCCCAAAAGAAAATGCTGGCAAAATAAAAATGACCAGTCTTAAGGTTTTATGAGTCATGCCTTTTCCAAAGTCTGGGTTTTAATCTTGTTGGAACACGATATCAATAAAATTACATAAATGTTACTCTATAATTTTAGCCAAATTTTAAATGAATCATAAGTGAAATGCTTCTATTTTCTCCACAGTATTACTACTTACAGGTACTTGCAGATATACTTACAGGTAGAATGATACCAATACTCTAATTGCAAAACATAAATTTCTGCCATTCTAACAGGATGTGCTACTTGTTGAATAACAGTTGTCTATCATTGTAGGCTATAGTCTGATCTATGATATTGGCTAAAAGATGAAAGATTATTTTTTACCATTTGCATTAAATTTGAATAATAAAAATAGTCTTTTAAGGAAAACAGGAACTAATGTGAGACAAAACACAAACCAAATTTCATTTACCAATATACATATTTTCATTTACCAATATATTTTACCTTTGAACATTTATGGCTAAATGTGTGTCAGTCCAGAAATTATATAACTGAATCAGATCAGTTACTGGCCATGTCAGTCTTAGGGACTCATCCAAAGTATGGGGCTTTTTGGCTTTTTGTTAGTTGGCTTTGGGGGTCTACAGTCAGCAGCAATCAAGACTTGCTTTTGGCCTTGTGCTCAAGGGACCAATTGTAGTGCCAGGAATAGAACCAAGGTTGATTATGTACCAGGCAAGCGCCATACTCACTATACTATCTCTCCAGGACAAGCACTCTACCCACTGTACTATCTCTCTACTGCTTGCAAGGCCAGTGCCCTACCCACTTTTCTATCTATCTATTATGCCCTATCCACTATATTGGCTCTCCTGTCCAATCAGTGAAATATTATTCCTGGATTAATCAAGGATACCCACAGTCCTGGCCTAGAATGGATATTAGTGAAACAACCACAATTTTCACTACATCTAGAATAGCCTTAAATGTATGAATTCACTTGAAATAAGTCTGTATCTTGATAGTATGTTTATATTATTATTTATCCAACAACACAGTACCTCTCATTTACCAAGTTTTCTGCCTTTCTTTAATAAGAAAAAATTTTAATATTTTTAATAATTTTTAATAAAATTTCTGCCTTATCTTTAATAAGATTTTGTCATTTTCTTGGGGTGGGGAAGGCACACACAGCAGTTTTTTGGGGTTTTTTTCTTGGTTTTTGGTGGCGCTCAGGGGTTACTCCTGGCTGTCTGCTCAGAAATAGCTCCTGGCAGGCACGGGGACCATATGGGATACCGGGATTCGAACCAACCATCTTTGGTCCTGGATTGGCTGCTTGCAAGGCAAACACCGCAGTGCTATCTTTCCGGGCACACACACAGCAGTTCTAAGGACTCACTCCTGACTCTGAGTACAATTGCTCCTGGGAAACTGGAGTAGATCAGTGTAAGTCAAGAGCCTCAAACCTTCGACTATCTCTTATCTTAGGGCTTCTAATTTTCTCTATTGATGTGTGTGGAAATTTACTCTATAAAGATATTATTTAGGATTATATTTAGGATCTTATGTGTTCATCTTCTGTATGATATAAGATTTGGGGAGGTGGGAGATATTGGATCAGACTCAAGAACACTCAGGGAATCATATGTGGTGCCAGGAAGTCAAACCACATCCAGATGCAAGGAAAGTTCCATATTTTCTGTACAACCTCTCTGCCCTCAGTCTTTAAACAAAATGAAACAAAGCTAGCTTAAGCAAGAAAACTTACTGTTTTTCATACCTAGGAAATCCTAGGCAGGATGCAGATCCAAACAAATGGACCCCTGTCCTGGATCTACACTCCAGAAAGCCCTCCCTCAATAGGGAAACATATAGATTACTATGTAAAATACAGTAAATGATAAAAATACAGTAAGATCTATAAGTGCATGGACACCTCCAATTATAGCAGATATGGCCCTCAGAGTTGACTCGACTGAGAGTTGTTATCTAAGACTGTTCTGGCCTCCAAAAACTCTTTCTCCACATTTCATGTTGTCAAAATTAAAAATGACTGTTTGTAAATATTGGACTATTGTGAGCGCGGTGACAGATATGGCTTGCAAATGCTGGGAGAGTGGAAGTGATGGAGACACTTGCAAAAAAGAAATAACAAATTACCCTGTCAAACCCTTCTTGTTAGGGAAAATAAATGCAATAAATGCTTGCATAGTAAGTCTTCTTTCTGAAAGTGCTCAGCACTTACCTTGCTTCTCTTTGATTTTTAATTTGTGGTTCTAGAAAAACCATTTGCATTACTGCACTTAGGTTTTTTTAATTTATAGTTACAGATGTAATATACTCAAAGAGTGCCAATTTTCCTTTATATTGTAACTTAGAGCATCACTTAATACTAAGATTAACAAAATTATATTTTCATTAAAATAAAGGATTAAGTATAGAAAGGTTAAAATTTACAAAGATTACATTTTAAATCAACTTTATATAATTTTATTAAATGGATATTCAGTTATCATTCACAAATCTTAAATACTAATATCATAACATACTATTTAAAATATTTTGAAGGATAAGAACATTTTTGAACAAATAGGACATTTAACCTTCCCAGTTTTTGCAGCTGATTTAAATTGTTTTAACAAAATAGATTAAAAAAATATACATTTTGAATAGTGGCACTCAACTATTTTAACTCAACCATGCATTTGAACATTAAGGAATTAATTTTGATTATGATAATAAAATTAATTTTGCTGAACACTCATTTATGGATGTGATCATCTATAGGGCATTTAACTTTTTCAATATTTGCAGCTTATTTAATTTATATTTTGAACAAAACAGATTCAAACATGCACATTTTGAATAGTGACATTCAACTATTTTAACTCAACTATGCATTTGAACACTAAGGAATTATTTTGATTATGGTAATAAAATTAATTTTGCTGAACCACAAGGAAAGTAATTTTTAGAGAATAAATTATAATCTATACATTTGGTTATTCTAGAGTTCTAGATGATAATTAGAGCAATCAGATGTATACCAGTTATTTACTTATTTACAGAATCGGGTTTATTTGTCCGGGTATGGGTACAAAACCCATTTCAGAACCATCTTAATTTAAAACCCAACATACGCCTGGCTTTCTCTTCTGCCTCGTACCTAGAATATCTCACTGAGAAACCTCTGCTCTGATAGAAATGGCTTCTGCAGGGCGGGATGCAGGGTTCACTGCAAGTCAGTACAAAGCCCACTTAGGGTCCCAGCAAAGACACCCCCCAGCATAGTAAAGAGAGACCAGGCTCTCTCCCCTTGGTCCTCCTCAAACCAAAGTCACATCCTCCTACAGCTGGTGGGACCAGGGGAGGTGGGACCACGGCCACACCAGCATCTAACATTCCCCTGTATCTGAGAGCTAGTAGGAACATATGGATTAGACCAGGCACATTTCCATGAATAAAGGTGCCAGCGGTAAAAATAAGTACAGCACGTTGGAACCAAAGATAGTCATTGATTTTGCAAATTTATTTTGGATCTACTTTCTTATGGAATGCTTCTTATTCCATTGTTTTTTGTGGACTTTCAAGGTAGGCTATGTTATGAAATACAAATAATAATAATAATCCTGTATCTTTTACAGAATGATTTTGCTGCTGCTGTTGTCGTTATTTTTGAGGGGTGGGGATCATACTCAGCAGAGTTCAGAGCTTACTCCTAGCTCTGTGCTCAGGGATCACTCCTGGTAGGCTCAGCAAATCTTAGTGGGTGCCCTTGGTTGAACTTGGAACAGCTACATGTAAGACAAGTAAGTGGTTTACTCACTATTCTATTGCTCTTGGCCCTGAACTGATTTACTTTTTTATTAGACTTTCTTTTGCATTTTTAAAATTGTGTTGTCTTAAATTCTCAAAGATATACTCAACAGTGGTAAAGCAGATATTCTAAAAATCATTCCTACTTTGTACTGCATTCCTCTTCACTAGTCCATCATTAAATATCATGTTGATATAGATTTAATACAGTTGGTAGCCCATAGAAAGTCTTTTTAGAATCATATGGCCAGTTTTTCCTGGCAAATGAAGGCATTAATTTCATTTATATGAACAAGTGCATTACCACAGAAACACAACTTTCCATCTGAACAAACAAATTCATTCCCCACTAGTCACTGACTTTAACTGAATCTCCATTTTATTCCACAATACTCCAAACAGCCTAGTAGCAAGGAGATCTAAACACTAAATGGTAATCCTGAATTTTATCTAGTTTCCCTTTATTCTATGTATTCCCTTTCCCTTTGCTCACAGCCCCTAAAGGAGGAAACAAAAAATTTCCCAGATTTCCCTCACCTCTCACACTTCCACTTCTCAAGGAGCTAAGGAAAGAAGGTAACAGAGTGGAAATATGGTCACAGTCACATGTAAGCGTTGCCAGGTACAAGTTCCACAAACTAAAATCTTTAGACACCAGAGCTGTGGGGAGGGGGGCACGTTTTTACCTCACACCTCACACCACCTCACTCAGTGCTTCTTCCAACAGCTCATGGTCAGCCTAGAAGCAGTGAGTCTACACTTGTTCTCTGCCAATGGCAACAGCCATGGAGGAGTGGGCCGGAGAAGGAAGGAAAATCACTCATTTGAACACTTCATTGCTCCCAACACATTCACAGAGAAAAATCTAGCCACATGACCCACCAAACTTCAAATAGAAAAGCTTTGCTTGCAGCAAAGATTTCTATGATGATGATGATGATGATGATGATGATGATGATGATGATGATGATGGAGAAATAAAAGTGTTCAAATCAGGGCCCGGAGAGATAGCACAGCGGCGTTTGCCTTGCAAGCAGCCGATCCAGGACCAAAGGTGGTTGGTTCGAATCCCGGTGTCCCATATGGTCCCCGTGCCTGCCAGGAGCTATTTCTGAGCAGACAGCCAGGAGTAACCCCTGAGCACTGCCGGGTGTGGCCCAAAAAAAAAAAAAAAACCAAAAAAAAAAAAAAAAGTGTTCAAATCAATGTCTCTATTAGTACAAGCAAGGAATTCTTAATGTTTTTAAAGGAAAATAATTATCTCCAAAGAAGAAAAAGAGATGCTATTAGAAATGTATTAAGATCTAAAAAAGCTGTTTTTAACTTGTTTCCTAAGAAACCAAAATAGAACTGACAAGCCCAACTTCCAGAGCAGCTTAGATCTACTTACTCTATAATTAAATTTTCCAGTTCCAAGTGTTTAGAATCACTAACTTAAGGGGTGAAAAGAGCTGTTACATGAAGTAAAATGGATTCCTTGTTAATTTTGTTTGTGATTCTCTTACTAGTAAAAACAGACATTCATGAACAAAAAACAAACAAACAAAAAAAACCTGGTAAGGTTGCTCTCACAATGGTTAATAAGATATTTAGAAGCCAACAGCGCACTGTCATTCTGCTAGAACAAAACATGCCACCAAGACTGGCTTCTAACTTTGGGTAGCTACAATTACTAACTGTTTAACAATTCTGTCATCATAAATTTAAAAAAATTTAAACTCTTTGTAGATAAAAAGCTAACTAATTTTCTTCATTTTTATCCCACTTAGTATCTTTAGTATGGGAAGAAAAACTATACCTAAAAACTTATGTATATCTTTTGTGGAGGTACACACCCAATAGAGCTCAGGAATCACTCCCTGGATCAGGGGTATGCAAGGCACATGCCCTCCCTGCTGTTTACTCTTGCTCCAGCCCCTGTATGTATGTATGTATATACTCATATATAATATTTTAAAAGCTTTCTAAATAGTCTTAGGAGATTTGGAAGGGTCCTTGTTTGAAGCTGGACAGAGCAAAAATAAAAGAAAACCAAAAAGAAACTGCAAATCTGAGTAAGTCAGCTGTCTTGAAAGCCTCAGTTCTCACTCTCACTCTCATAAGCCCACTTCCCTGTTCCCCACACTCATAAACAGCAAGGAGAGGAGCAATAAAAATGAGCCCTGAACAAGAGCTATTCCCACCTCACTTTTTTTTAAAATATATTTTTTATTTAAGTAACATGATCATAGTTGGGTTACAGTCACAAACAGAACACCCCCCTTCACCAGTGTAACATTCCCCCCCTCGCCCCTTCCCATCCCCTACCTGTATTTGAGACAGGCATTCTACTACAGTTGTTTTTAAGTTCAGTAAATTGTTTTTTTTTTTCCTTAAAGGATAAGAGTAAAAAAATATAGTAAAGGCGTGATAGTGGCAATCGCCATTGTTTGCATAGCTCAGAAAAATATGGGGAAAACGAAAAAAATCCTTGGCCTGATTACAAGAAGGCCTCACCCCAGAAGTTTATTGGCATGAGACCAACTCTGTTCCCACTTCACTTTTAGGAACTCCCCTGTGTAAGGAACTTTGACCCTGAGACCATGGCTAAGGGAGGGCACCAATCATCATACCTCACCTACTTCCCCTTGGTCACTATCTTCTCTGCCATGAAGCAAACACAGGCAAATACATTGTGCCTTTGTTATATTCTCTGCTCCCCAGAATTTGGCAATAGTTTATCTCTGACCCCAGAGGCACAGCCAGGTCACGATGAATGTCTTATATAAGAGTCACCCTCTAGGATAATCTAATCTAGGATAATCTAATGTATGTATGTATATGATGTGAGTGAAACACATAAACCTCAAATGATCCCATAGCCTATCAAATCTAAGCCACCAGAAAAGATATCTCCAAGGTTGGGAAGAAAGTTTGTGAGAGCAGGGGAGCTTCAAAGGGACAATAGGTCCATCATCCCAAGCAGTCCTAGTTTCTATTTATGGGAGCTGACTTCTCTGGAATTGATTTATGTTTTCAGTTCAGACCGTCTTTTCTCACATCTCCTTTCCAATTTGCTTGTAGTTTTTTTTTTTTGTCTTGTTTTGTTTTTGTTTTTGTTTTTGTCTATCTCTAAGCTCACCCGATGCAAGAACCTTCCAACACAGACTTCTACATCTGATGTCTGTCGCTTCCAGTCATATCTCGGAATAATGAAACGCTGTCCTTGAGGCTGAGTCACTCAAGCCCCCTCATGACAAAGCCTTCTTCCAATGGCTCCCTGGAGCATATGAAGTCAAAACTCCTAATTTTCAGCAGCAAATTTCCCACTAATCTGCTATTAGGTCACAGTTAGAGTCTCTTCTAGAACAAAAGTCTCCATCCTCTCTAGCCATTCTGCTCCTCTCTGCTGTCCCTGTACCCGGTCTCATTAGCTGCCCCTCAGCCAAGCCATCCCTTCTTTCATTTCTTTTTTTAATTTAAAGCATTGTAATTCATAAAGTGATGCAGAGCTGAATTTTAGGTGGACAACGTTTCAGCATCAGTCCTATCACCAGTGTCTACCTCTCTCCACCAATGTTCCCAGAATCCACTCAATGCCCACATCCCACACCCCTACCTGCCAGCATAACAGACATCTTTTTTTTTATCTTAATTTGTCTTTTCTAATTCCCCTGTAATCTGAAAGCAACCTTTATTTGTGATCTATTCCTTTAGATATATGAAGCCCATGTGAGTAGAGCAGAATGTGTGTGAGTAGAATATTTTAGACCACTATTATCAGATGTGGTTCATCGATATGGATTTCATCGGGTTGACTGGGGTTCTGAATTCAACTGTGAGCTTAAACAACTGTGTACGGGCCCGGAGAGATAGCACAGCGGTGTTTGCCTTGCAAGCAGCCCATCCAGGACCAAAGGTGGTTGGTTCAAATCCTGGTGTCCCATATGGTCCCCCGTGCCTGCCAGGAGCTATTTCTGAGCACACAGCCAGGAGTAACCCCTGAGCAACGCCGGGTGTGGCCCAAAAACCAAAAAAAAAAAAAAACAAAAAAAAAAACAAAAAAACAACAACAACTGTGTACAACTGTGTCCTGATTTCAACAGGTACCTTTTTAAGTTTGTTTGGGGCTCATGATCTCAGTATTGTTGGTTCTGTGATCTGTATATTTAGTTCTGTCCTTTCTTAAACCTACTAATGAACCTGAATCCCCTTAACTCCTGGCCCCTGTTATCTCACATCTATCTATCTCCTCCTCGACTCCATTTCTTTTCTTCTCCTCACTCTACTCTGGATCCCTCTTTTATGGATTCCCCTTCACTCTCCTCTAAACACATAACCCACCCCCAAGTCAGACTCCAAAGTTTGGGGAGGAGTTTGGGCCACACCCGGTGATGTTTAGGGGTTACTCCTGGCTATGCACTCAGAAATTGCTCCTGGCTTGGGGGACCATATGGGACACCGGGGGATCGAACCATAATCCATCCTAGGCTAGCGCGGGGAAGGCAGACACCTTACCCCTTGCGCCACCACTCCAGCCCTATACTCCAAAATTCTAATCTTCCCTCTAGTAATTATTCTTTGGGTTTCTGCAGCTCTACCAGACACAATATTGGAGATTAATTTTCACAAGCATAGCTTTGGTTTTCTCAGGTAGATTTTCATCTCTATGCCAAAGCCACTATCACTCCCCACCCCCTTAATTTCCCAGTGCTTCATAAGTATTCAAAAAGTACTCCATATATATTGGGCAATAATAACTCTAAACATTTTAGAACCACTGATTTTTGTCTGAAAGACTGCAAAAAAAATTAGGATTTTTTTTAGTTTCCATCCATCATGCCATCAATGAGCTAGTTTCTCAATTAAGAAAAAAGAGAGAGCTACCAATACCTACCAATACTCCAATGTGCCTAGTGCTGAACTCTCATAGAGGGTCTCAGAAACAAAGTCTGTCAAATAATGCCCTTTTTGTAGCATTTAATAAGGGTGAGTCACTTTATACCAGACAAAAGAGCATTATAGTCCAGAAATTGTTTCTTCCCACAGTGACAGAAAGGGGGAAACTCATTTACTTTAGTCACCCAGGGGTCAGAGTGATAAGGTATTTGCCTTACATACAGACAACCCTAAGTGCTGCCAGGTGTGGCCTCCCCCAAATAAAGGAAACACTAAAAAAAAATCTATATCCTTGGGCTGGAGCTATAGCACAGCAGGGAGGACAGGGAGGAAGATTGCTTTGCAGATGGCTGACCTGGGTTCAATCCCGGCATCCTATATGGCCCTTCATACTCGTCAGAGTGATGTGCCCCCATAAAAGAATTGTGTATACACTCTATTCAAAATGAGGACTACAAGCAAAATCATAAACATATTAAATTCAGCCTTTTACCAAAACCTAAAGTGACTCAAATATCAGCAAACAATCTGAAAACAGGTATAGAGAAGTGCACAGGACTTTCTTTGTTTCATTTTGTCCTTCACAGGGGTCACTCCCAGTGACCTTGAGGGATTGCACTGCATACTGGCCTGCCCAAAATAGACAAATACTCCACTTGAGTCACATTCTTGGGTCTCCCAGAGGTGTTTCTGATTGTAGATACCTGGACTATAGAACTCTGCCCTTTCAGAACAGCCTACACGAGAATTGAGCATAATTTCTGGTTGGAGTCTCGGGGTTTCTGGTCAGAGGTTCTGGACAGAGCCTGGCCATCTGCATTCTTGCAGATGTTAGACAACACCACTGATAATATTTCTGGCTCAGGAAATATCATCTACTTGCTTCAACCGCCTGAGAATGACGTGCTGCTTCTCTGGAGGATTGACTTGAAGTAGTGCACTCAAGGCAATGAGCAAGCAGAGGAGAGTGGGAGAGAGAGAGTGAGAGAGAGAGAGAGATCTTGCAAGAGAGTGGGAACAGAACACTCGCTCTGTGACAGGAGTCAGCTGTTAATGCTCCTTGCTACACAATGGGGGTAAAAATAACCAGAGGAATTACTATAGCAACAGCTGTGTTCCCCACAAGGTCTCTCTGTGCCTATGTATTCAAAAAAGGAAGCCCAGTACAGAAATTTCACTTAAACACAGAGAATCAGCAACAAAAACCAGAAACATACTGTATTTTCGGGGGTATAAGACGACCCCCTAATTTTGCAGTTAAAACATAGGTTTAGGCCTATATTCGCTGTATCAGACAGAAACTTCCTGTGCTGCAACTGTATGTACCACAGTGAGCCAATCACAACAAGCAAAGGTTCAAAGGTTCTACTGTCATAGACTTCCTCTCTGACTCTGGCCAATCTGAGCAGGCTTTTGACAGTGTAGATTCGGGTCCAGAACATTGTCTAATTTGCATGCATAAAAAGCCTGCTTGGATTGGCTGAGTTAGAGAGGCAGTCTGAGCAGCCTTGCAGTGATTGGTGCAGAACAGTGTCTACTTTGCATGCATAAAAAGCCTGCTTGGATTGGCTTAGTTAGAGAGGCATTCCGAGCAGCCTTGCAGTGATTGGTGCAGGATCGAGTTTGAAAATTCGTTTTGTGGCAATATTCAGACAATTTTCGTTTAGTGGCATATTGAAACATTTTTCGGGATATACTCGTATAAGACGACTCCCGATTCGGTTGACTTTTTTTGTTTCAAAAGTCGTCTTTTACCTTGATATCAGATCTGAAACTATAAGGTATATAGAACAACATGTAGGTGAAACACTCCAGGACATTGAGACTAAAGGCATCTTTAAGAAGGAGACAGCACTTTCCAAACAAGTGGAAGCAGAGATAAACAGATGGGACTATATTAAGCTGAGAAGCTTCTGCATCTCAAAGGAAATAGTGCCCAGAATACAAAGGCCACCCACTGAGTGGGAGAAATTACTCACTCAATACTCATCAGATAAAGGACTAATATCCAAAATTTACAAGGTACTGACAGAACTATACAAGAAAAAACAACTAACCCCATCAAAAAATGGGGAGAAGAAATGAACAGACACTTTGAAAAAGAAGAAAGGCAAATGGCCAAAAGGCATATGAAAAGATGCTCAACATCACTAATCGTCAGGGAGATGCAAATCAAAACTACTAAGAGGTACCACCTCATGACACTGAGATTGGCACACATCACAAAAAAGGAAAACAAGCAGTGCTGGTGGGGATGTGGAGAGAAAGGAACTCTTTTTCACTGCTAGTGGGAATGCCGTCTAGTACAACCTTTATGGAAAGCGATATGGAGATTCCTTCACAAACTGGAAATTGAGCTTCCATACAATCCAGCTATACCACTCCTAGGAATATACCCGAGGAACACAAAAATACAATACAAATATCCCTTCCTTACTCCTATATTCATTGCAGCGCTATTTACAATAGCCAGACTCTGGAAACAACCAAGATGCCCTTCAACAGATTAGTGGCTAAAGAAACTGTGGTACATATACACAATGGAATATTATGCAGCTGTCAGGAGAGATGAAGTCATGAAATTTTCCTATACATGGATGTACATGGAATCTATTATGCTGAGTGAAGTAAGTCAGAGGGAGAGAGAAAGACACAGAATGGTTTCACTCATTTATGGACTTTAAGAAAAATGAAAGACATTTTTAACAGTATCTCAGAGACAAGAGAGTTGAGGGCTGGTAGGTGCAGCTCATGACATGAAGCTCATTACATAGAGTGATGAGTGCAGTTGGAGAGATGACTACACTGAAAACTATTATAACAATGTGAATGAATGAGGGAAGTAGAAAGCCTGTCTCGAGTACAGGTGTGGGGGGGTGGGGAGGAGGGAGATCTGGGAAATTGGTGGTGGGAATGTTGCACTGGTGAAGGGGGGTGTTTTTTACATGACTGTAATCATACAACTATAATCATGTTTGTAATCACGGTGTTTAAATAAAGATAATTTTTTTTAAAAAGTCGTCTTTTACGCCAGAAAATACGGTATATGTCATTCACTGAGCACTGTAACTGAACAGCTAGAAGATAAATTTGAAAATGACTCTCTGGGGCTTAGGTTTGAACCTCTGGGTCAAGCAATGTAACAAACAAACAAACAAAATCTAATCGACTCCGAAAAATAAAAAACTTTTATAAATGTTTAATGTTTTTTACCCCATGTTGCTCAGGATTTGTTGTTGTTTTTCTTTTGGGGGCCTTATCCGGCTTTACCTTTACCTTAGGGGCTACTCCTGGCTCTGCACTCAGACTTGGGGACCATATGGGATGCCAGGGATCGAATCAAGATTTACTGCATGCAAGGCAAATACCTTCCCCTCTGTGCTATCACTCCAGCCCAAATTACTCAATTTTAAAAAGCTGACGCAGAGGTAAATAAAACAATATATTTCTAAATCAAAGAGCTCCACCTAGGGTTGACAACTGTACTTACATGAACATAGTCTACAAGATAATATGTATTCATAATATTCCTGACTTTTCACTGGGGAAAAAAGGTATCTTATTTTACAAAAATTTTTATAAAAATCTCTTGTAAATTGTGAAATATCAGTAATTAAGAAACTGCATTGTCTTTCAGGCACGAATCTTAAAAATATATCAGTTCCTCTACGGTAGAGCATATACACCTTGTGTTTGTGAGTCCCTGTGTCTGGTTTCCCATCCGCAGCAATCCAAAAGAAAAACAGATACCTCACACACGCCTCAACTTTGCAATTTAAGAGTATAGGAGATGGGCCCAGAGAGATAGCACAGCGGCGTTTGCCTTGCAAGCAGCCGATCCAGGACCTAAGGTGGTTGGTTCGAATCCCGGTGTCCCATATGGTCCCCTGTTCCTGCCAGGAGCTATTTCTGAGCAGACAGCCAGGAGTAACCCCTGAGTACCTCCGGGTATGGCCAAAAAAAAAGAGTGTAGGAGACCCATGTGCAGAGAGATCCATTTGATTCAATTTACCACTTTTGTAAAACTAAGCAATAATGTTCAACATCTTTTTGTGAGTGTTTCCATGAATGGCGTTATGAGTAGATGACATTCCCTAAGTCTTTTGTCGCTTATCAAGAGGATCTGTGGGAGCCTCTCTGGGGGGATAAAAACAAAGTTTAAGTTTTCAAAAGATTGTGGGAATAAATTAGTCTAGAAAAAAATAAATATTTTGGCTTTGCATTGCAACAACTGTGTTTTCCATGTCCGATAATATATAGCTTCATTCCTTTGGGTTTTTTAAAAGATGTTTTGAAAATGTAGATGATAGTTTTTTTGATTATTGTATACTTTATAAAACTATTATAACTATCATAGAATTAGATTTATGCATTTGAACCCAGGGAAGGACAGGTGAATCTTTAATAATGCAGTCGAGCTCACAAAGTAAACTAAAATGAATAAATGTTATGAAGACCATAAACTGATAAAGCATATACATTTGGGTATGAGTTATGTTTCTATAAATTAAAATTACTATTTCAAAAAAAAAAACAACTGAATTGAGCCAGAGTTGCCTTGAATGAGGCCAATATATGATATCATGAGCACCACCAGAGGAGCTAATACCCTGCAAAGTAAAAAAATTAAATATCCTCATAAGTTTTTAACTCAAGATCATTTCTCAACTAGCTGAAAATTAATTTGTTAGAATCCCAAACTACACAGAGACAGAGATACAAAGACAGAGAGAGACAAAGTCATGAAGAGCCATGGAAAATATTATGTGTGAGAAGACATTTGAAGAGGCCACATACGGTGATCCCAACTTTATCACAGTCCAGAAAACTAGAGGGACTGTGAGGGTAATGGAGAACAGTTAGTAGAAGCACAGGGAGAACTTTAGGTAGGGGGACTATTCTTTTTTTTTTAATTTATTTTTATTATTTTAATTATGACAACAAAGATGCAAAGAAAGAGGACAGGGTAAAGTTACAGTGGAAGCCCAATCACCCATAAACAGAATTCTCGGTAGTCTCATCGATGATATCCCAGCCTTGAACTTTCAGCCAAAGAACATTAAGAAAAACAAAACTGAACCCATGTACAATACAATTACTTTGTCCCTCAAATCCCCAGTTGTAGTACATACTATTTCTTAGCAGCACACCATATAATCTAAAGACATTAGATTTATGTAACTCCTTAAACATTGAGGGCAAAGTACATTTGTCTAGTTCCATGCACATGCTTACTAGTTTAAGTTAACCTCAAAAGTTTTAGGGGGTTGTTTTTCTTAAGGATTGGGGTCTAGGGAACATAGTAAAAAACGGTATTAAAGTGGCATTTGTTTGCATAGGCCCACCAAAACATAAGGGACATGGAAAGAAGAATTATGGTCTAAATACAAGGAGACCCTACCCCTGAAGTTTCCTGGCACAGGACTGACTCTAGGCTCCAGGCAAACTAGTTTGTCCAATTCAAGTCATCGTCTGTAGTGGCAATACACCTCCATTCCTCACATAGTCTCTGTTGTTGGTATCACGCTTCTGTATTAAAGATCCTGGAGTCTGCATATCCCATATTGCAATCAGGATGGTGCAGAGCATCCTCTCGTTTCACCTCACACTTAAGGGGCAATAGAGAGAACCATGTCCTGTAGAGCAGGTCATTGTTGTTGTCACGTCTTCTCAGTGTAAACGGAAGTCTCTTTTTAGGAGGTCGATGTCAGACCCTTGGTAGTGTCTTTCCTGGTAGAGGACTGCTTCCAGCTGTTGCTATAAAAGACCTTGGATGTTTCGTAGATAGCTTGCCTGGTTCCGGCGTGAATGGAGGATGCCCATTCTTCTGAGGCCAGTGCCAGGTCATTCTATCAATGTTCAGGGTGTAAGGTACATTGTACTGAAATTTATTAGATAAGAACTTATCTGTATGTATAGTGTTTTCTCATTTTAATGTGTCTATGCAAACAAGGATCAATGTCATGAAGCGTTATTGGTGCATCTGGAGGCAATAGGAACAAGACCAGCAATTTCCATGACATAGTTCAATCATAGGCATCAAATTGAGGGACAGTTCCACCAACAATCCTTACTGAACAGCTTACAAAGACAAGATGAAAAGTGGATAGAAACATCATGGTAGAAGAATATATAGAGAGTTACAGCAGTTAAAGAAAATACCCATAAAATATTCAAAAGATATATGTGTTCAATTTGTGTCCTTCTAAATAGTTCTGGGATTTGTTAGATCTACTGTATGTCTTTGGTCAGAGATTAGAACTGTGTGTTACTGAAGTTAAGAAGGGTAAATCTGGGGTACTGATGGTTGGGAGGAGCAAAATGGGCGGTTTGCAAAATGTAGACTGGTATGAAATTGCAAGTGACAGCCTGAGTATAGCTGAGCAGTTATCTGCCACCCCCCAGATCAAACTCCACCCCCTAAGCCAACCTCTGGAGCCGGCCTGGGAGTGGGGAAAACCCAGGGTGCCCCATCAGCTCCTCCCAGGAACCCACCTGGAGATCCGGAGGAAAGGGGGAGAGGGGGGTCGGGTGACCCAGGTCCGGGCCCCCCTACCCTAGGCCGGGCCAAAAGGCTGCTGGCACATGCGGAGGCCTGCCAGCTGCCTGCCCGTGCCGGCTAAAACTCCTGCTCCAGGAAGGAAGCAGGGGGACTATTCTTTAACCACACTATCAACATTTGTAGAATCCACAGGACACACAGAATGAAAATTCCTGTGGAGAGGCCAGAGAGATAGCATGGAGGCAGGGAGTTTGTTTTGCATGAAGAAGGACCGTGGTTCGAATCCCGGCATCCCAAAAGGTCCCCAGAGCCTGCCAGGAGTGATTTCTGAGTGTAGAGCCAGGAAGAACCCCTGAGCGCTGCTGGGTGTGATGCAAAGACAAAACAAAAATGAAAATGCCCATGGAAACTCTGCACATCAATAAGAATGTATGGAGTAGTGTTGGTACATCAATGCAAACACCAACGCTAACCACAGCAATACAGTTCTTAATGATTATGTAAAGAGAGGGCAAGAGCAAATGCCCTTTGCATTCAGCTCAAGTCTCCTATATACCTAAAACTGCTCTAAAAATAACATCTACTTCTCACTGAGTAGCAGAAGATGACACACAGCTATTAAACCAAAGCAAAGGCATTCCTCCATCTTCCTCTTTCCTTCAAACCTCTCCCTTTGATATAGAAAAGCCCATTTGAACCATTTGACCTCCCCGTTCCTGGTGAATTGATTTTAGTTTAATAAAGAAAAGTCAGTCTGGTTTGGTGTGATCAGAAAGACCACAGAAGCGATAGCACAGCGGTAAGGCATTTGCCTTGCACACAGCTGACCCAGGACGGAACACAGTTCGATCCCCCAGTCTCCCATATGGTCCCCTAAGCCAGGAGCAATTTCTGAGCTCAGAGCCAGGAGTAACCCCTGAACATCACCTGGTGTGGCCCAAAAACCCCAAACAAACAAAAAGACCATGAGGGAGAAGCCATTGACTCCATGGCTCTCTCCTGACAGGCTCAGCTTATTAATTCTTCGCATCTACCCTACCTTTATCAGACCATCGCCTGGGGGTGGAAACAGCATGTGGGATGATCTCACAATGTGTGGGGGTTTATTTTAGAGTATCACATTATGCATGAATAGGAATAAAAAAAATTTTAAGTTTACCAGGCCAGAGATGGCTCAAAGTGCTGAGTGCCTGCTTATATGTAGGAGGCCCCAGTTTGATCCTGCACTACCACATGGTCCCCAAGCACTGCCAGGTGGCTGAGTAAGAGAGAAAAATATTAACAAATGCCTACGTTCTCAAATTAAAATGTTAGGGGGAAAAGAAAACTAGTAACTTTGGTTACACAGATATTCTCGGCCAGAGAAAAGTTAATTTTAAAAATATCCAGTAACTGGATCTGACCAAACTGTTCACCAAATCCACAGCTCGGTGCCGATCTGTTGCTGTAACAGCTGGAGATGGAAAACAATGGCCTTTGAAAGTTAAAGCAGAATAAATGCTGTTCCAGGTTCACATTTTAATGAAATGCTAAGTACGTACAGGAGAGATGAATATAGTCATATTCATGAATACATCTAATTCTAATACATTCTAATTCTTAACTCGTGAACACAGTCTAAGTGCATGTATAAAACAGTCAAGGAATCAGGGCCCAATAATTGTTTTACATATTGAACTTATTGAAGTGGGGTACAAGGTTGAGGAGGAATAAATAAGAAAAAATATATATTGTCAACTCTTTAAGGAACTATAGATTTTTTTTTTTTTTTTGGTTTTTAGATTACAGCCGGTGGTACTCAGAGGTTACTCCTGGCTCTGAGCTCAGAAATAGCTCCTGGCAGGCATGGGGGACCATATGGGATGCTAGAATTCAAACCACTCTCCTGTATCAGCTGAGTGCAAGGCAAATACTCTACCACTGTGCTATCTCTTTGGCCCCAGAACTATAGATTCTTTCTTGGACAGTCACCCATGCTAACTGTCCACAAACTTCCTAGAAAGGCTCAGTTCGTAAATAAGTATTTTGGGCAATGTGACTACCCAGCTCCAATTTCAACAGTTCAACTCTTGTTATAGCAGAGCAAAAGCAAGAGTTGACATAAATGAGGTTGAATGGGTCCACAATGTTCTAATGATCCATTCTTTATGGAACAGGAAATAGCCAGATCTGGTGGGAGCCAAAGAGAAATCAAAACTGGTATCAACTTTGATACTAACGACCCTTACTGAGTAAATAAATTTTGCCCCTAGATGCTTTTATAGAAGATTTAAGGTAGGCATAAAAGAAGCAAATTCACTCACTGCCACATCAAAATTTTGAACCTATGAAATATTTCTCCTTCACCATGCTATTGGCCCATCAGTTACTTGAAATAATCACAATTCCCTAAGCATTTTTTTCTCTGCTCAAAATATTACCAATATCTTAAAGCAGTTCTTGGATTATGCATGGCAGTTTTTTATGGCCTATAATTATGATATCCTTTTCTTGTATGCATACAGTAGTTCATCGATGAATCTTTGATATAAAAATATTTGACATATGGTTCCAAAAATATGCAGTAATCAAGATCCAATTTAAACCTTTAAATTTAGCTGTCTTCAAATAAAAAAGGGACCAAATGCCCTTACTAAGTAGACACAGACCAGCTCTATACCAATGTTTTCAGTTTAGAAATCTTTTTTATCCCCCCAACAAAAATATTACCATTTTATCGAAAAATATTTTGTATAGATTTTATCAAATTTTATATCCAAGGTTATAATTCTAAACATTAATTTGCAGTTATTAGCAAAAAATATAAAAGTACTTTGGGATAACTTGAAGAGAAAAGAGTATTTTGAAATCAAAGAATAGATTGAAGAGTCTTTTTTATGCATCAAAAACTGTCAGTAGAACTTATATGTACAATTGGAATTACAGTGAACTTTACCCAGCAATGTTACCAGTCATCCTTTCTGAGAAAACCAACAAGGGAAGAGGATACACAGGTTTGCAGCCAGACTGGCCCAGGGGCCCACTGACACAAACAGAGTTGCGTTCTTTTTTGAGGGTCATTCATTCCTAATTATAGAAATTATACCCTGAATCCTGAAATCATGTTAGTGCCAGTTTTGTTTTATACCCTACAAACTAAATTTGATCCATCAAGAATACTTTTGGGGGAGGGTCAGAGTGATAGCACAGTAGGCAGGTGTTTACCTTGTATGCCACCCACCTGGATTGGATTTCCAGCAGTCTATATGGTTCCCCAAAGCTGCCAAGATTGATCTCTGAGTGCAGAGCCATGAATAAGACCTGGGCACTGCTGAGTGTGGCCCCCAAAACCAAAACAACAAACAAAAATAAAAGACACCCGAATTCCTAGTGAACCATGCTGTGGGCCCGAATTGGGCTCTAACACGCATGACATGTGCTGTGCCACTCAACCTACCTCCCCAGCCTGGTACAGACCTAACTGTACAACAGAAGATTAAGGGATGCTCACAAATTGCAGGTACGTGTTGCCCAAGTTATTACTCACATGGAATTAACTTTGTCCTCGGGTCCTTGCAACTGGCCTGTCACGGTGCCTTGCCTGGTGTTCATCACCCAGCCCACCACGCCCATTTTATTAGCTTCCTTTTCTGTGTACTGGTTTCAAGAGAAAACAAGAAGTTAAGTCCAGCACCAATAGTCTGAATTCATAAGATACTTGACCTCAAGCAATGCCATGCAGGTTTCTTTTTTCTAAGGTGCAAATGATAGGGACAGGAATATGGGTTGGAGGTTGGGCAGCATGTAATGTGCTCAGGAGCCTGGAATTTGACTCCTGGCTCCACATAGCCCCACACAGAGTCAGTGTGGACCCTCCCAGAAGAAAAAAGGGGAGCAATGCCAAAAACTGAGTAGCATCTATAGCATTACCTCGGTTCACAGGAACCTTCACTTAGATGGGATTTGTGGGCTTAAATTTCACTTTCACTCAAGATAATCCTTATCACAAGGAAGTAAACTGATACTTGAGAATTATTTCTGAACTATCCTTTTTCCTATGTGTTCTGATGGCAATAAAATTCAGTTCCATAGACCCCTTCACCTGCTACCCCTAAAGTGCATGTTCATATGGGTTCCAAATGAAATCACTTCCACGTCTCAAGCACTGAAGTAAAATATACTCAGTTATAAATCCGTAGAGGGGTCTCAAACTCAATTTACCTGCGGGCCGCAGGAGGCAAAGTCTGGGTGATCCTTGAGTGCAAAGTCAGTAGTAAGCCTTGAACGTTGGGGAATGTGACCCAAACAACTAAAACAAAACAAAACAAAAAAGATCCCTCCAGGGCAGGGCCACAAAATGCTGTACAGAGGGCCGCAAACGGCCTGCGGGCCACGAATTTATAAACTCTTCAATGAAAATATTCCGATATTCTCTGCTGACTCCGAATTTGTTACACAGATAATAATTGTCTGAGAGTTCATGTCTAGCCCTAGGAATAAACTTAAAAATGTCTTTTGTTCCTGGTTCCCAATTCAATAAAGCTACAAAAAATATCTTGATATTGAACTATCTTCCCTATGTCACTATGAAATTATTGTGGACTCATCTCTGAGAAGGTCTTAAAAGCATGTTCTTCTCTTTGGAGGTTCTTGATCATCCAAAATCTTCTATGTCCCTGACTAGTGGAAGCAATACAAACAAGCAGGCCTGGGACAGGAGCCAGTTCTGAAAACAGGCAAATGGCCCAGATATGAAAGACAAAGGGGCAATCACAAAGAACAAGAACAACTAGTGCTCGCATGGATGTGGGGACAAATGGACTCTCATTCTCTGCTAGTGGGAATATAAATTGATCCAGCCTTTTTGGAAAACAATAAGGATATTTCTAAAGAAATAAAAAGCTAGAAAGTGAGCTCCATATGATGTAACAATACTACTCCTAAGGAACCCAAAAATCACCATACAGAAAAGCCCTCTGCATTCCTTTGTTCATCACAGTACTACTTACAATAACCAGAATATGAAAACAACCCAAGTACCTGAGAACAGAGGAGTGGCCAAAGAAACTGTGGTACATCTACCCAATAAATATCATACAACTATTAGAAAAAAGTCATAAAATTTGCTTAAATATGGATGTATATGAAAAGTAATATGATAAATGGGAGGAAGAGGAATAAACATGATCTCATTCATTTGTGAGATAAGAAAATATGGTGGAAGGGGGTAATGTTACATTGGTGAAGGGGGGTGTTCTGGTTATGACTGTAAAAAAAAAAAGAAAATATGGTAATCATATCCAGAGGACAATAGAGATGTGGGCCAGGAGGACCAGTCTATAGTAGTAAGCTTGCAACAAAGAGTTGTGAATGCATCTAGGACTAAGGGACCTCTATGACAATTATAATTGGAACTGGTCACTCTGGAAACAAAGGAGATAAAGTGATATGCATGGTACACTTCATTAGCAATAGTGCAAACCATAATATCAAAAAGAAAAGAAAAGGGGAGGAATTGGAATAATGAAAGCATCATTAACAGATTTGTAAATCATGACATTCCAGTCAATAAAGAAAAAAATAATTTAGTGAGTCTTAATAAAAAAAAAAGCCAGTGACTTGGAAGAAATACAGAAATTTCTTCATTTACTGTCAGGACAGAAAAATAATAGACTAAGAACTACCTAGAAGCAGCTTGTTCTCTCCCTCTCTATCATTAGAATAACTGTGGAAAAAGGCTGGAGAAATAGCACAGTAGGTAGAGCATTTGCCTTGAACCCGGGTTCAATCCCCAGCATGTGTTGCCCAAAACCCATCAGGAGTAGCTTCTGAGCGTAGAGCCAGGAGTAACCCTTGGGCACCACTGGATGTGACCAAATAAATAAATAAAAGAATAACTGTAGAAAAAATTAGCTCCCCAAAAGGAAAACAAAATGCATTGACTTACCATTCTGAAGCAAACACCTATAAAAAAAAAGATAAAAAGAAATATTAGTTGGTCTGCCTGTAAAACATTTCCAGACTTAACTTTCATCCAGCTTATTAAACAGTAAGTGATGAGAAGAACAGGACTTTTAATATCTGAATGTATTCAGACGGTGTATTTTTATTATTATTTCTTTTTAAATGTAAAGAGAAAGGAAGATTATCTTGGAGGAAAATCAAATCCCTTCTTTCCCAGTTTCAAACCATCTCCTCTGCTTGAAGCTCCATGTTATACTCAAACTAAAATCCAGCCTGGCTCTAACGGTCTCTGAGCTCTTTCTTAAGGCTGTGAGAGCATCTTACAGCTTCAATCTTTGCTCAGAACAATCAAATTAGCTTCTGTGCACAACACACCATGTATGTTTCTGTTTCCTGGCCTTGCAATTATTAGTCCCTCTATCAGCAATGTTCTTTCCATGGGTCCTCTCATAACTCGCACCTTTTCATTCGTATGTCTGCATTAATGCTATCTCCTCAGAAAATATTCTTTGATAAATTTATCTAAAACAGCCATCCACCCCATATGCTTCCTGGATATGCCTCGAATTTATTATTGCATGATATTATTATGTCTGGGGGGTGTTTATTAATTTCCAGTCCCCACTGGAAATTTTATTAAGCCATAATTTTTGTTTTATTTTGTTTCAGGGTGACACCCAGTAATAATTAGGGTTTATCTGTGCTTCGAGATCACTCCTGCAGGGCTAAGGGAATCATCTAGGAGGCCAGGAATCGAACCCAGGTCATCCATACCCAAAGCAAGTACCCTAACTATTGCCCTACTGCTCTCGCCCCTGGCAGGACTTTTTTCTGTCTTATTCAGTTGTGTCTTCAGCAGCTAGAGCAAAACTTGGCACAAGGAAAAGCAAATGAAAGAAAAATTAACTACTAAATATTTAAGTGAAGCACTTAACTTTTCTATAAAAATTCATTACTAGCACTGAAATATGTATTCAACCTTCTGATTATGATTCAAGCTTAATTTCAAAGTGATGATAAATTTACTTCACTCAAATCCAGGAATAATCACAAAAATTTTGTGCTAATCTGAGCTGAACTCAACCTAAATATATTATATACATTGAATATATTCTATAGAGCATATGCTAGAGAGAACAGCAAAAATAACTGGATTATAGATGAACTGACCAATAAATATTAAATGAGGGTGTTAGCTATAAAGACATAAAAAAGAAATGATTAAATTGTTTTTCTTATACAACCTTAGTATTTTAGATGAATAAAATATGACATCTAAATTTATAACTAAGAATGGTAAGGGCATACACATTTATTTTAAAAACCTTAAAGGAGTGGAACTTAAGGTTTAGCCTTTAAATTTAAAAGCCATAATTTTAAGTCCATATGTTTGACAAACTGGGTAGATAATACAAGTGTCATACATTTATTTAAGAATTGATAGAAATAAGACTTAAATAGATAATATGTAAATGACTCCATCTGTATTTTAGCTGAAACTCCGGCTTTTAGTTATAGAACTCATGTTGTGAGAGGATCAACTTGCTGCAACATGTCCTTCTGTGTCAAAATTTGGGAAATAATATGGAACGTAAAATAGATACTCTTAAATTTAACTTATGTATCATATGAGGTATGGCAGGCACTGTTAGTTGCCCCCCAAATTCAAGGACATCCAAGTCATCCAGCTAAAAACTCTGGGGTATCTTCAGGAGGGAGGTAACCAAGTGCCTGCCCTAATGCAGCCCTGCCAGTCACATCCACCCCTACAGCTGCTGCTTTGCAAACCACCCAACCTGACTGCTTCATCTCTGCAAACCAAACCCACAGAAAAATTCAGTTTTGGGGGGTTGAAAACTATGGGGTCTTCTCAGTATGGGGGAGGGCAGACTCCCACCCAGCCTCTCTACTTCCAGAAGCCCCAGCAGCCATACCCACAGAGCACAGGCCCACCAAGTAGGCTCACAGGCCCATTTCTAACAGTGGTCCTCAAACTATGGCCCGCGGGCCACATATTGTATTTGTATCTGTTTTGTTTCTTCATTGCAAAATAAGATATATGCAGTGTGCATAAGAATTCGTTCATGGGCCTGGAGAGATAGCACAGCGGCGTTTGCCTTGCAAGCAGCCGATCCAGGACCAAAGGTGGTTGGTTTGAATCCCGGTGTCCCATATAGTCCCCTGTGCCTGCCAGGAGCTATTTCTGAGCAGACAGCCAGGAGTAACCCCTGAGCACCGCTGGGTGTGGCCCAAAAACCAAAAAAAAAAAAAAAAAAAAAAGCATTCGTTCATAAGTTTTGTTTTTACTATAGTCAGACCCTCCAATGGTCTGAGGGATAGTGAACTGGCCCCATGTTTAAAAAGTTTGAGGACCCCTGCTAGAACCTGAGGTCTCAATGTAGCCATGGGACACCTTCAAATTCCTCGATCCTGATGGTCCAGTAAAGCACAGCAAATCAGAAGGGAAATTCACCTAGAAGCCCACTTAGGTCCATGAACAAAAACAACACAGAAGGCTCAAGAAGTAACAAACAATTTAGGAAAACCGGCACAATGACTTAAGGACCTATTGTCTAACAGTTGCACAAACTTTTTCTTACTTGTATGTTCTGATAATTCCATTAACGGTTTAGTTGCAACAAGCAAGATAAAATAAATTATTCTGTGCCTGAAAAGGATACAGGCTTGGGGATGGGGGATAGGAAGCTGGGGGAAATTGTAGAAAATGTTACAGTGATGGTAGTTTTGGTGTTGGAATACTTAGAACATCAGAAACAACTTTATTAAAAATGTCTTTGGCGGGGCCGGCGAGGTGGCGCTAGAGGTAAGATGTCTGCCTTACAAGCGCTAGCCAAGGAAGGACGAAGGTTCGATCCCCCGGCGTCCCATATGGTCCCCCCCAAGCCAGGGGCAATTTCTGAGCACTTAGCCAGGAGTAACCCCTGAGCATCAAACGGGTGTGGCCCGAAAAAAAAACCCAAAAAACAAAACAAACAAAAGAATGTCTTTGGCTGGTCCAATGGCAGTGGTTTATCAGAACTTATTAACGTTAGTATCACAAAAGTTGGTATATAACCTCCCCCCCACTGCTCAATTTGACTGGCTTAAAAAAAAAAAGAATGTCTTTTTAAACCATGGCATTTAAATAAAGTAAAAAATAAAAAATAAAAGGCTAAGGAACAGTGGAAAACACCAATGACCGAAGGCTCTATATCTAGATTTGCAAAGGGACCTGAGAAGCAAATCAGCTGGTTGTCATGTGATCTCCTACAAATGTAATTTCCTTGATTTCAAAAATGAAAAACAAATTATGAGCTAATTCTTTGAGTCCAGGGTCTTAAGATCCTCATTCTACCAAAGTGTCAGATTTTACTTAAGAACTGAGGCAGGGGAGAGAATATCTAATCCCTTGACATGCAATTGAGTCCTCAGAGATATTTTCAATTCAAACATATGAGAAAGGAGATAATGATACCTTGCTGGCGGTGGAAATGGTTTTGTGATAAGCTTCATTAAGTCAATTAACGCAGGGATCAATTTTCACTCCAGGACAACTAATCATTTGCCACCTTTTCCAGTTTTGTTTTCATATTGCTGAAACTATGTTCCTTGGGACTGTTTTATATAATCAAAGACAATTTCATTGTCCAATCTAGATTGTATCCATATCAATTGCTCCCAAGGACCATCTTAACAAGAATGGGGCTCAGTGGTAGAGCACATGTAACACTCGGGGTTTAATTCCTAACTCCATAAACAAACAAACAAACAAACATACAAAAAGGAATTAGATTAAAATGAATGTTTTCAATAATATCTTCTTCCTTTGTAAATTGATTTTTAGTCATTACTTCTAAAGGGCAATTTACCCTAAGTAAATCCAATTGCACTTAGTTTCCACTAAAGTTTGTCTTATTCTGTCCCTTCTAAAATGTACTTCTATGTCCCTTTGGCTAATGCCTACCTTACATTATGATTACTTCTACATAGTGATTGATTATATTGATTATATATTGATATATTGATTATACTATATTATATGTTATATTCATATAATATATTATAAGAATATAATTATAATATAATAATATATTATATATTGATATTGTATATTGATTATATGCTACATTCACAGATTATTCCCATGTATATTAAGTGAATATCCATAGTCAGACACACAAGACATATATAAAAAAACAAATGATTTGCATTTATGTCCTAGCCATTCTACAAGAAAACTGTGAGCAGTCCGTAACTATTTCAACTGATCCAGAAGGGCCAGAGTTTGATAGGCCAGCAGGGAAGGCATTTGCCTTCACACAACTGACCCAGGTTCGATCCCTAGCATCTCACAGGGCCCCTGCGCACCGCCAGAAGTGGTTCCTGAGTGCAGAGCGAGGAGCTGAGCTGTGGGCATCTCAGGGTGTGACCCCAAAAGGAAAAAATTTAAAAATATTAAATAAAAATGAATCAAGTGACTCGGAAACAAAGCGTATGCAAAAAGCCCTCTGAGATGCATGTACCCAGGAATACCATCTGATCTGTCTGACCAACTGCGCCTCCAAAATCAAGTCCTGCCCCGAGTTCCGGGTCCCTAACTGGGGCCACTGACTGGGTCAGGAACTGGGTCAGGAACGGGAACCCCAGCGCCCCGGCAGGCCCAACGCGCCCTCCCCGCGCCCGCTGCTGAGTCACGGCGGGAGGGACACGCGCCCCGAGGGTCCCCGCACGGCCCCGCACCCCGCGTCCCCCGCCCGACCCCGCGCCCGCAGGCCGCACGCACCCTGCACCATCCCGTGCACCTCGTAGTTGACCGATCTGAGCGCGGAGGCCATGGCGAGGCGGGTGCGGGCCGGGCGGGTGCGCGGACGGGCGCGGGGCGGGCGTTGGTCACGCGGGCGCCCTTGGCGGACTTGGGGACCGCAGCGGAGCTGGCCGCGAGCCGGCGGGACTGAGCGCGGTGACAAGTAGTCAGGCCTGTTGGGGATGCTCACTCTGGCAGGGACTGGATAGACAGAGACAGACACAGAGAGATAGACACACAGAGGGGGACAGAGACAGGACAGAAAGACAGTCAGAGAGACAGACACACAGAAAGACCGGCAGAGACAAAAAGAGACAGACACACAGAGAGGGACAGAGCGAGAGACAGAGTCGGAGACACACAAAGAGAGACAGACACAGAAAGACAGACAGAGACAGACACAGAGACAGAACCAGAGACCCAAAGAGAGACAGACAGAGACACAGAAAGACAGGCAGAGACAGAGTCAGAGAGATAGACACACAGAGAAGGACAGACAGACAGAGAGACAGAGTCAGAGAGAAACAGATAGAGACACAGAAAGACAGGCAGAGACAGAAACAGAGAGAGACACACACAGAGGGACAGAGACAAACACAGAGTCAGAGAGACACAAAATAGAGACAGAAACAGATATATAGAGAGAGATACACAGAGAGAGACAGACACAGAGAGACAGAGTCAGAGAGACCCAAAGAGAGACAGACAGAGACACAGAAGACAGGCAAAGACAGAAACAGAGAGACACACAGAGAGAAGGACAGAGACAGACACAGAGAGAGACACAAAGAGAGACAGAGACAGAAACAGAAAGACAGAGACACAGGAACAGAGAGACAGAGAGAGAAGTAGAGAGGCAGACAGGAGGGAAACTGGGACATTCAAAGGTGGCAGGAGACCTGCACTGGTAAAGGGTGTTCAGCATTGTAAGTCTGAACAACTTTGTCATCCAGGTGTTTAAATAAAAGGAAAAGAAAATTAAAAGTTTTCTGCCACCTGCTTTGTTAGCTGCCAACCCCATCTGGAATATACCAATGATCAACTGGCACTTGGCTAGCAAATGGTGGCATCAGGTTGCCATCAACTGTCCTAACAGCTCCTCCAACCTAGTCATGCAATAAAGTCCACAGCACTGGCCTTCCAGTCCAAGCCTTCCTCCCCTCCCCTACTCTTTCCTCCTAGACCCTTCCCTTCCTTTCCATCTTCTCCCCTCCGCTCCCTTCCTATTAACCACAGGACCAAACAACTCCTTCTGCTTAGGGGCATCACTGCACTAACCTCTCAATCTGTCTTCCTTTCATCAACCAGAGTGTCAAGAACCCACCCAGGTTTTAGGCCTTTGGGGGACGGTGATGGTTGTTTGTTTATTCTTTCCAGTGACATTGACTATTTCTACAAATCTCTTCAGCACCACTTCCACACACTCTAAATTACAAATAACCTAAAGTCAAGGTGTGAGTTGTTTTCTACATCAAACATACTCTTTAGCATAAATTCTTGCTCTTGTGTCTACTTTATTGGGAAACCTCCATCTCACTGGTTCTTAACTGTGGCCTGGTTCTTAACACATGAAAATCACCAGGGAGCCCCTCTATTAGGTTTTATTATCAGGCTCACAGATGCCTAAAGGTTTGG
Source organism: Suncus etruscus (assembly GCF_024139225.1). Classification (NCBI taxonomy): domain Eukaryota; kingdom Metazoa; phylum Chordata; class Mammalia; order Eulipotyphla; family Soricidae; genus Suncus; species Suncus etruscus. The sequence continues at coordinate 18,331,579 of NC_064859.1, read as the reverse complement.
GTTTGAAGCCTGCAGTTATTCCAGAATCAGTAGTGCTCAGCGTGATAGAGCTAAGGATGACAAGCACACACCCAGGCACTCTCTCCTTCGCCCTCTCCTCAGCCCCATAATGTAGTACCCAAATAAATCCACTCCTGTGTAGGTGAGATTATTCTGTAACTGAAGCTTGATCCATGCAATTGTCTGGGAACCAACTTTTCATAATAGAAGATCAAAGTTCAGGAAGATTGAAAACTCAAATATGCCATCAATAAAGGAGCATTAAAATGTTCAGTGGTCGGGACATTCCAATACATTCTCAGATCCATCCTGCCAACATGGCCCTGCGAGCTCCCAAACCATATTGGCAGCAGCCTGTTAGTAGGACTAATTGGGGGTCCTCAAATTCAACCTTGACTGCAAAATGTCAGCAGTGACTCCTGGCCTCAGAAGCACAAAAATAAAAAAATTGTTACAACTTGCACAGAAATATGTTCAAGACTTACAGAGAGAAGAAATTAAGATTTAAGAAAATAGGGGCCGGGCGGTGGCGCAAGAGGTAAGGTGCCTGCCTTGCCTGCACTAGCCTTGGACGGACCACAGTTCAATCCCCCGGCGTCCCGTATGGTCCCTCAAGCCAGGAGCAACTTCTGAGCTCATAGCCAGGAGTAACCCCTGAGCATTACCGGGTGTGGTCCCCCCCAAAAAAAAAAGATTTAAAAAAATAAGCCATGGGGCTGGAGTGATACTATAGCTGGGGGGAGGTTGTTTGCCTTGCAAGTGGCTGACCAGGCTTCAATCCCTGCCATCTCATAAGGTCCCTGAGCCTGCCAGGAGTGATTTCTGAGCACAGAGCCAGGAATATCCTCTGAGCACCAACATGCATGGCCCAAAAACAAAAGAAAGAAAGAAAGAAAGAAAGAAAGAAAGAAAGAAAGAAAGAAAGAAAGAAAGAAAGAAAGAAAGAAAGAAAGAAAGAAAGAAAGAAAGAAAGAAAGAAAGTAAGAAAGAAAAGAAAGAAAGAAAGAAAGAAAGAAGAGGAAGAAAGAAAGAAAGAAGAAAGAAAGAAAGAAAGAAAGAAAGAAAGAAAGAAAGAAAGAAAGAAAGAAAGAAAGAAAGAAAGAAAGAAAGAAAGAAAGAAAGAAAGAAAGAAAGAAAGAAAGAAAGAAAGAAAGTAAAGAAAGAAAGAAAGAAAGAAAGAAAGAAAGAAAGAAAGAAAGAAAGAAAGAAAAGAGAAAAGAGAAAGAAAGAAAGAAAGAAAGAAAGAAAGAAAGAAAGAAAGAAAGAAAGAAAGAAAGAAAGAAAGAAAGAAAGAAAGAAAGAAAGAAAGAAAGAAAGAAAGAAAGAAAGAAAGAAAGAAAGAAGAGAGAAAGAAAGAAGAGAGAAAGAAAAAGAAAAGGCAGCCAAAATCACAATAAAACCATCCCTGGTGTTTTGAAAAGCAATTTCCTATTGAGAGATCACAGCATAAGGACTTACATAACCATGTTCTGTACATTTCTTACATATGCTTCCTTTGTGTCTACTTGCTTCATAGCTAAACCATTTGAATTGGAAAGGAAATGATCATGAAGAAACATTTTAAGAAACCATCTTGATTGTTATAAATCTTAGTTTTCTGGTCTATTGCTGCCATCTACCAACTTGATCAGGCAGCAGCAAACCCATAGAATATTGATTGCTTATTCTATCCAGTAATACATTCTCTGAGTAACTGTTAACACCTTCGAAGTTCTCTCTCATTTCTGGGTTACCTTTCTAAATGTCCTCAGTCTAAATGTCTAAATGTCATCAGTGCTCAAGGACACTTCAGGCCCTAAAGTACCTCTGGAGGGCCAGAGAGAAAGCACAGGGCGTTTGCCTTGCACATAGCTGATCCAGGACAGATTGTGGTTAGAATCCCAGCATCCCATATGGTCCCCCGTGCCTGCCAGGAGCGATTTCTGAGTGCAGAGCCAGGAGTGAACAAAAAAACAAAACCAAAAAAAAAAAAAAAACGTACCTATGAAGAGGCCACTATATAAATATTTAAGTTTTCAGAAAAATAGGGATGCAAATGTATTGAAGAAACAATAATTTTTTAAAAGATCATGAATAAGAATTTCCCAGAGTTGGCCGGAGAGATAGCTTGGCAGTAAGGCATTTGCTTTTTATGCAGAAGGTCGGTGGTTCGAATCCCGGCATCCCATTTGGTCCCCTGAGCCTGCCAGGAGCGATTTCTTAGCCTGGAGCCAGGAGTAACCCCTGAGTGCTGCCGGGTGTGACCCAAACCCCCCCCCAAATTTTCCAGAGTTGAGGATGACAGGCACAGAAATCCAAGAGGTCTGATGGGTCCCAGTGAAATAGACCCAATTAGGAAAATTCCAAAACACATTATATTCAAAATGACCAAATCCAAAGATAGAGACAGAATATTTAAAAGTAGCAAAAAAAAAAAAAAAAAAAAAAGTGCAAGTCCTAAGATGTACAGTAGAGCTAGCAAATGACTGAGAATATGGAAGCACAGAGTCCAAGAGAATGGAGACTTAGTACTCAAACTTACTGAAACAAGCACGTTGTCAGGAATCTCTCTCCAGTGAGATCATCATTCAGAGCTGAAAGAGTAACATAGAGCTCCAGGGACCAACTAGCTTCAGCTTTGGGAATTCCTAGCTAGAAACCAGTTTTGCAAGAAGTATTAAAAAAGCACCTTCAGGGCTGAGCTATAGCAGAGTAAATAGGGCATTTGCCCTGCATGCTGCCAACCCAGGTTCCATCCCTGGCATTTCATATAGTCCCCAGAACCTGCCAAGAGTGATTTCTGAAGGCAGAGCCAGGAGTAACCCCTGAGTGCAGCCGGGTAAGGCCCAAAATTCAAACTAAAACAAACAAATAATAATATAAGAGCTCCTTCAGAGAACCAGTCCATGGTAGAAAGCTTGCCACAAGAGTGGTGAATGCAGTTAGGATAGTGAACAGTCAGTCCACTGTGACAATGATAGTTGGAACTGATTATTATGGACAAGAACTGGGTGTTGAAAGGGGATAAAGTGATATGCATGGTACCCCTTCATTAGCAATAGTGCAAACCATTGTATTGAAAAAGAAAAGAGAGAGCGCGCGAGAGAGAGAAGTAAAATGTCAACCCTGCATACAGTCAGATGTGGAACAAAAGCAACAACAACAACAACAACAAAATCACTTTCATTTGAACAGAGTGATTAAAACACAGCTGGTAGAACAGCAAAAAGGGTGTTTGCCTTGCTGGGTTCATTTTTAGGTATCCCATATGGTCCCTGAACCTGCCAGGAGTAACCCCTGAGCAGCAGCGTGTGGCCTAAAAAAATCTGTATATGTATTTATGTACATATATACACAGATGATATATTATATATATATAATATATATATATATATAAAAACATGACTCACCAGCAAACAGAGTCACACTGTTTGTATACCCAATGAAATGGGAAACCCTGAGTCATGCTGGGGATAGAAATGGGGTTGGCTGCATGCAAGGCTAGCACTGTAGCCCTGTACCATCTCTCTGGCTCTATTTCTTGAAAAAAGACTATTTTTTTGGTTTTTGGGCCACACCTGGCAGTGCTCAGGGATTAATCTCATTTTTTAACATCCTGCATTTTGGGCACAACAGATAAATGAACGATACATTATCAGTAGTTAAAGTCTACAACTTAATTTATGGTTCATCTCACCTTTTTCTTGATTTATCATTAGTTTATAATATAGCATAATTTCAAAATTACACGATTTCCCTTTGACACCTCTGTGTGTATAAAATTTACTACAGAAGTTTCAACTCACTGCCGGACAGACCCTTCACCCACCCCCAGTCTCTTAGAACCAATTGAATTTTCACTAAAACTTAAAGTTGGTTTTGTTATCAGTTTATTTGCTTATTTATTCATATTCCATATATGAGTGAAATAATCTGGAATGGTCTTTCATGTCCTTAGTTGTTTCACTTAGCAGAATTACCCTGAGCTTTATCTATTTGGTGCTAACTGATAGTTTCATCTCTCAAAATGCTAGTAATATTTCACATGAAGCCGCTCACAGATTCCTTAAGTCACCTGTCAATAGTCACTTTTGTTTATTTCCTGTTTGGCTATTTTAAATAATTCTAATGGTTCACTTGTTGAATTGTACAGGACTGTAAGTTTCATCAAATAGTTTCATCACCATTACAGTATCCTATAAAATAATTCCATTGCCCTAAAATTCCCTTCTATTCTTGAATTTATCTTTTATTCCTTCCTCCAATATGTGCAATTTTTAATAAATTGCTCTAGAAATGATTACATCAACAGCAGTGTAAAATTTGTATTTGATTATTTTTATCATGTATACATGAAACTTAGAATGCCTAAGTACTGTTACTTCCATTAAATAGATATATTGATACAAATATAAGTAGACACGAGCAGTGATAGGATTTCTATTGTAGCAAATCATCAATAAAGCTGGCATTATGGCTTTTGACTTTAGGTCATCTTAGACCATTTTTTTTAACATTCTTAGACCATTTCTTTATCATTAAAATAGATAAATCCTACTTGGTTCACAGCCTTGCTGTAAACTAGCAAGTGGGAGCTGATCATGGATTATCAAACAGCATTGCAAATCTTAGTGTACCATTTACAATTATCTCACTCAAAAAGAAATCAGAGATTTGATCAAACTAGGCTTGAGTTTTTGCTACATTCACCTTCATCATCATGTAAGATCGGATTTTATTATTATTTTTATTATTTTGGTGTTTTGGGCCACACCTGGCGGTAATCAGGCACTCAGGGGTTACTCCTGAATCTGTGCTCAGAAAACCTTCCTGCCAGGATTAGAGGACCAACCCTTATGGGATGCTAACTATTGATCCGTGGCTAGCTGGGTGCAAGGCCAAAACACTTTACCCACAGTGCTATTGCTTTGGTCCCTTCTATAAGACCAGATTTTATAAACGGTTGTGAAGAGCCTAAGGCCAGGGCAGTGGATCTGTCCTGCAGGCATGAGACGGAGATTTGGTTGTTTTTATTAGGGTTTTAGATCACACCCATCGGTACTCAGGTCTTATTCCTGGCTCTACACTTCCTGGCTTTGGAAACCATATTGCGTGCAAGGAAAGTACCGACCTGCTGTGCATGACTTTGGCCTCAAAGCTCAGAATTTGATCTTCTGTACTGCCCTACATGCTGCTGGTCATTTGGGTAAATCCGGTACCACAAACCAGTCTGGGATCTCTGTAGCACTACAACCAATTATTTGTGATCTCAGCTGAAAATGAACCTTGGCCCCCGGTAAGCACCACATATTAGTGTGTTAGCACCTCAACATAGTGAATAAGCCATGGCAAACTATACAACTGAAAAGCTTGTGAGAACCACAACCAAGTGCTTTTGACTCCCCTGCTGTCCCACTCATCATGACAACAACAAAAAGCAAAAGTAGGGGCCGGAGAGATAGCACAAAGGTAGGGCGTTTGCTTTGCATGCAGAAGGATGGTGGTTCGAATCCCGGCATCCCATGTTGTCCTCCCGAGCTTACCAGGAGCGATTTCTGAGCATAGAGCAGGAGTAACCCCTGAGCAATACCAGGTGTGACCCAAAAACCAAAAACCAAAAAAAAAAAAAAAAAAAAAAAAGGCAAAGGGAAAGTAACAAGATGAGTAAGTGGAAGTGAAAGAACACATATATTTAATATATATAATATGTAATATATATAATGACTTTATTTAAGCACCATGGGTACAAAATTGTGCATGGTTGCATTTCAGCCATAGAAACACCACCTTTCACCAGTGTACTCTTCCTGCCACCGATGTCCCTAGATTTCCTTTCACCCATCCTGAGGCTTGACTTTCAGGATCACTTGTGGTAGGCTCAGGGGTTGGCTGGAACTTGCACCTGGCTCAGCTGGGTTGTATATACACTGTCTCTAGCCACTGAAAGTGGTATTATTTGGACAAGCTGCATCCATATATCGTGCATTCATGTGAGTAGCAAGAGAGTGTTAGGTCACACTGATAAATAAGGAAGCTAACAACTAAGAAGGAAAATCAATGGCACTTCTTGCAACTGGAAGGTATTACTTTGTTTGGTTTTGCCACACCTAGCAATGCTCTGTGTTTAGAAATTACTCCTGACAGACTCGGGGACCATATGAGATGCTGGGGATAAAACCCAGCAAGGCAACTGCAGTACCAGCTGTGTTATCGCTCAGGCCCCAACAACTGTGAGACTCGTTTTCTTGAGAAAACGAGAAATGCACTGACAGATGAAGTTAAGAATGTTTGTTCACCAATAGACTATGAATCTGATGCCTCACAGGCCTGCTTGCTCAACTGTAATGAGCTAGATTACCAGTGGTGCCCACAGCCTATTCTACAAGGTCCGTAGGTCTGGACTAGCAATTCTGTTTGTAGCCCTCCCCAACATGTTTGTCAGTAGCTAACCTTCCAAAAAGTGCCAAGAATGTTACACTTCACCCACATGCTCTTCACTGAGACCCAAGGCTGCTTTCCTTTAGCCCCTGTTCTCCCCTCACTACTTCCCCTCCACCTTTCATTTTTTCTCTTCACAGTTTTGCTCTTTGAAGGAAAACTGTAAACTTCAGAAACACATCTTTTCAGTGTAAAAAAAATCTGCCTCCTGCTCACAGTTCCAGGCCCCTTCCTAAGGAACAGACGTGTGTTGGACCAAGCCATGTCTTGTTGGGGTTCTCTGAAGCTCCCACATCCTTTCTTGCTGACTGTCTCTGAGCTCCCACGTCCTTCCAGGACTGTGACCAGACTATGGCAGTAGAGAGAGGGCAATGCAGGGACCAGCCAATGCCTGGCAGCTGCAGCAATTGCACTCCCTCTTCTATCAAGTAATACCTTTCAATATTAGATGTGAAAAATCCCCTCCTTCCAGGATGGAAACTTCCACTTGTGCTTCCAGCAGCCCCGAAAGAGACAGATCAAACCTGAATTCGTTGTCAACTATGAGAGAACCCAAATGCTAAGACATCCTTGGACAATCTTTTTGTTGGTTTAGGGATACCACCCCTAGGGGGTAGTCTGGGAATCCTCCTGGCTCAGTACTTGGGAGGAGTGTCAGGAGGGTCCCTGCAGGCAGTGCTCAGGGGAGCTGGGTAGCAGGAGAAAATCCAGCAAGCAGAGCATGTGCTCCTGCTTGTGGCTGGGTCCAACCCAAGCAGCGCTGAAGAGGGGGCATGTCTGAGATCCTAAGGCACTGACTGCCCTGTGGAGCATTCCTGAGGTTCAGGAGTCCTACCCACCTGCTCCCCCTCCACCTGGCATGAAAAGCCTGCCTTTGGGGCTTTCTGTTTGGTGGGTTTGGGTTTGGGAAGCACACCCTACAGAGCTCAGGGGTTACTCCTGGCTTTGCTCTCTGAAATGACTCCTGGCAGGCTAGGGGCACCTATGCGATGCCAGGTTGAACCCTAGGTTTGCTGCATGCTGTGCTACTGCCCTTCCCCTTCCTTGCACTTTGTTGTTGCTGAGTGCCAGGATTACACAGGCAAAATGTGGAAGGTGGTCGCTCAGTGGCATGGTGGGTGTGAGGGTGGATCTCATGATCTCACACATGAAGGGAAGACACTTTGACACCAGATTACTGTATGTGTGTGTGTGTGTCTGTGTGTGTCTGTGTGTATGCCACAGGTTCTTGGTGCTGAGAGCATACTATGTCTACACTGTGATCCATTACTGGGAATATGGACGTCACTCACTATTTTCAGAATGACCTTGAGCCCCAGATCAGCTTCATGGCAGATAAGACTGAGCCAGATAAGATTGGGTCCTTCCTGGGAGTTGTGAAGGGACATGGGGTATATGAGACAGAACCAGGATTCCTGAAAGACAAGTATGTGGTCCATATGGTCCATATGGTCCATGTGGCTCTCACTTATCCCTAAACCCTCTTAATAGTACAAAACATTGGAGGGGGGGGAGTCAGAGCCATAGCACAGTGGTAAGGCATTTGCCTTGCATGCAGCCAACTCAGGTTGGATCCCCAACATCCCATATGGTCTCCCAAGTCTGCCAGAGCAATTTCTGAGTACAGATCCAGGAGTAACCCCTAAGCACCGCCAGATGTGCCCCCCCCTTTAGTACAAAACATGTATCACCACTGTATGCACTGAACTTGTTCTAGCCTCCTGGGTTTACTTTTAAAAAAACTAGAAGGGCGAGATAGCACAGCGGGCAGGGCATTTGCTTTATAAGTGGTTAACTCTGGTTCGACATCCCATTTGGCCTGCCAGGAGTAATTTCTGAGTGCAGAGCCAGGGGTAACTCCTGAGCACCACCAGGTGTGGCTTAAAAAAAAAAAAAAGAAAACAAAAACACACAAAGATTGAGGGGTCCACACCCCTGGTTATTAGAGTGAGGGGACCTGGACCAGGATCAAATGCAAGATAGGTGCTCTGGCTACTTGAGCCACCTTTTCTTTTTCTTTCTTTCTTTTCTTTTTTTTTTTTTTTTTTTTTTTTTTTTTTTGGTTTTTGGGCCACACCCGGCACTGCTCAGGGGTTACTTCTGGCTGTCTGCTCAGAAATAGCTCCTGGCAGGCACGGAGGACCATATGGGACACCGGGATTCGAACCAACCACCTTTGGTCCTGGATCGGCTGCTTGCAAGGCAAATGCCACTGTGCTATATCTCCGGGCCCGAGTCTTTCATTTTTCTGAAGTATAGCTACACTTTGGAACTTACCCCAGTTTTACCTTCTGGGTCAATGGTGAGGTTTAGACTCTTTCCAGCTCACAAATAAATGGAATGAAACTGAGAAGACTGACGTAGCCTTCAGAGAGAACCAGAAATGAAGGTGCCACATCTGAATCATACCACTTGGCCTGCAATGTTCTCAGTCTGGAAAACTAATGGTCATATTGATTATCCTACAGGAGAAGAAGTTGGTCTCTTTTGCATGCTGACCCCTGGCTTGTGGCCACAAGCTAACATTTGAGTTGGCATCAATAATTGTGTGAACAGCCCGTTACTGGGAAGACATGGGAAGCTGTTACCTTGACAACCCAGCACGCCAGTGACTTGTCTCCCTGCAATTTCCCTGAGAAAACAATGATTATTGGTCAAGCTTACCTATGAACTTGGGCCTTGCTCATGAGGCAAGAATATTAACCTGGATCTCAGTTCCTGAACAGCCATCAGAAGCAGGAAATTTAGTCTAGATTTTTTTTGTTTTTGTTTGTTTGTTTTTTGGTTTTTGGGCCACACCCGGCACTGCTCAGGGGTTACTTCTGGCTGTCTGCTCAGAAATAGCTCCTGGCAGGCACGGGGGACCATATGGGACATCGGGATTCAAACCAACCTCCTTTGGTCCTGGATCGGCTGCTTGCAAGGCAAATGCCGCTGTGCTATCTCTCCGGGCCCCTAGATTTGTTTTTATAATCCATATTCAGCAAACAGAAAGGCTGTGTGATAAGAGTGAATACAAGGTTGAAAACTTGATTATTAGCAGAAAGTTATGTTAAATTTTAAAAATATTTTTGCTATGAAAGAATTTTATGTGCTTACTAATTAGGCATTATAATGTAAAATAGGGAAAATGAAAATGGATTTTATATATATATATATATATTAGGGTTTTGACAGTGGTTAGGTTGTTCAGGGACTACCTATTCATGGATTCACTTCATGGATTGCTTCTGGTGTTTTGGGGGACCATTTGGTACCAGAAATGTACCTTGTATTTGTATGATTCCTGCATGCAAATCATGTTCTCTAGCCCATTGATATATCTCCCCATTCCTGTATTTCTATTTAAAAATGCAGCTTCCATTGCTTCTTGGCCTTTTGGCTAAGATCAAGTATAAAAATGCAGCTTCCAATAGCTAGGTAGACTACATATCTTTTTTGTTTGTTTTTTGGTTTTTGGGTTGTTTTTTTTTTTCATTTTTGGTTTTTGGATCATACCTGGCAGTGCTCAGGGGTTACTCCTGGATCTATATCCTCAGATATTGCTCCTGGCAGTCTCGGGGGGGGGGACGACCATAAGAGATGCTGGGATTTGAACCACCATCCTTCTGCATGCAAGGCAAACACCTTACCTCCATGATATCTCTCCGCTCCCCTAGACCACATACCTTTACCTGAAGGTTAAATTATTTCACAAAATCACAAGAGCAGGAGCTGGAGCTATAGCACAATGGTAAGGCATTTGCCTTGCATGCTGCCAACTCAGGACGAATGGTGGTTCTAATCCTGGCATCCCATATGGTCCCCCAAGCCAGTCAGGAGCAATTTCTGAGTGCAGAGCCCCCGAGTGTCGCCAAGTATAACCACTCCCCCTCCAAATCACAAGAGTAACAGGCCTGCGTATACTACTATGCCTCACACTTCTCAGGACACACACACACATACATTCTGCAGTATCTACAAAGGAAAAAAGTGTATTCAGGTGACTTACAGATCAGTGAAAAGTTAAAATAATAGACTGCTATATAGCAATAAAAGTAAACACCTGGTCAAGAGAACAAAAGAAGTGATGGTCCAATATGGTGGGAAAATAACTTGAAATAAGTTATAGTGACAATAATGAAACTTCTGGTAAGTTGGGGCTAAGGAAAGTCCAGTGGCTGGAGCTCATGTATCTGGGAAGGGACCCTGTGATACCAGGGATACTGAGGCTTCTCCATGCAAAGTATGAGCCACCAGAACACTCAACTATCTCCCTGGCCCTGCATTTTATTATTATAAATTATTTTTACCAGCCCATTATTAACTCTGAACAGTCTAATTAGACTGTCAAGCACTCACTTGCCCATGGAACTTTTATAGTGCACAGAAACTATCTATATCTAGAACTACAATTCAGGCAAATTAGCAATTGTTTCCTCAAGTTGTTCTGTCTCTGGACCACTGAGAATTTAGAAAGAATAAGATTTTGAGATAGTTGCATAATTTTATGAGTCAACTCAAATGGCTCACAGGGCCTGCATATGTGATTAAACATTGTTCTCAATGTCTCTTTAAGGATGCTTTTGGATAAGATGAAGATTTAAGTTGCTAGATTTAGAATATAGCAAATTATTACTTCATAATGTACTGAGTCTTCTTTGATGCTCCTTAGCAGCCATTACAGAACCAAAGACTTATTTCCCAATGCTAGAGGAATCCCAAGGCAAATGGTCTCAGACATGATCCATCCCATGTACTCATCAACTGTAAGTCTCCAGCTTGTGGCTCACTCTGTAGTTTCTAGACCTGTTTTTCTCTGTAGCCAATTTAAACTGTCCTTCCAATATATCTAATGATGCCAGGGACTGAAACCAGGGTCAGCTAGCCCTTTGGGCCATCTCAACAGCCCTATGTTCATATTTTATTTTATTATTTATTTATTATTTCTTTTTATTTATTTATTTATTTATTTATTTATTTATTTATTTATTTATTTATTTATTTATTTTGGTTTTTGGGCCATACCTGGCACTGCTCAGGGGTTACTTCTGGCTGTCTGCTCAGAAATAGCTCCTGGCAGGCACGGGGGACCATATGGGACACCGGGATTCAAACCAACCACCTTTGGTCCTGGATCAGCTGCTTGCAAGGCAAACGCCACTGTGCTATCTCTCTGGGCCCTATTTATTATTTCTTAATTGTGTCACCATAGTCATTGCCGCCTCTCTGTCCTCCCCTCAAGCCCCCTCAAGTGACGTGTTTCCCACTGATAAAGACCAGTCCTCATGTTCTTTGTTTCCAACATCTTTGTTATTCCATCATGATATTTCTTTATAACCCACATATGAGAGAGATCATTCTATGTGGTCTCTCTCTCTCTCTGACTAATTTCATTCAAATGATACTCTCCAGGTATCCCCATATAACAGCAAATTACATGACTTTATTTTTTCTTATGCCTAGTAATGTCCTATTGAGTAAATATACCATAGTTTCTTTATCCAGTCATCTGGGCTTGAACACTTGGGTTGTTTTTAGATTCTGACTATTGTGGATAATGCTGCAAAAAACTTGGGGCACAATGTTTGAGCCAGTTTCATAGACTGTTCTCAAATTAGATGTCAAAACCAAGCCATGAATGATCATAGCTACACCAGCCTATGCAGGAGAAAACTAGCCATCTTGAGAGGGGAGGGTGGGTCAAGCCCTTCCAAAGCCACACATGATGCCTCCATCACCCAGAATCCAGAATCACCTTTTCCCCAAAGGTCCTGCCTCATCTGTGACCCTCTAAGATTCCCTTGGTTTGGGGGGTAATACACCAGAGCTTTTTTTTTTTAGGGGGGGTTGGGTCACACCCTGCAGCACTCAGGGGTTACTTCTGGCTCTGTGCTCAGAAATCACTCTTGGCAGGTTCTGGAGACCATATGGGATGCCGGGATTCAAACCACCGTCTGTCCTGGATCGGCTGCTTGCAAGGCAAACATCGTACTACTTTGTTATCTCTCTGGCACACTAGAGCTTTTTGGAGTGAGTGCAGGCACCCTTCAACCTTATCTTCCTTCTTGCAGGAGGCCTGGCAGCTGAGTACATGCCTCTAAAATCATAGTGTCAGTAATAGTGCTTTGAATTTCTGGACAATTTCATTTGTTTGACACTGTCATCCCTACAGGAACACACCAATTTAAAAGAATAAACAGCTAACAATGAAAGTTTACTAAATCTCTGCCATTGTATTAATGACTTCATTGGAGATACAATAATTTTCAAAAATGTGCTATCTACTGTACTTTTTCTATTTTCCTTTCTTTCTTCTCTTCTTTTTTTTAAGTTTATTGTTGATTGATTGATTGGTTTTGGGGCCACACCCGGCAGCGCTTAGAGGTTAGTCCTGGCTCTGCACTCAGAAATCACCCCTAGGAGACTCAGGGACCATATGGGATGCCGGGAATTGAACCAGGTCCCTCCAGGGTCGGCAACATGCAAGTCAAATGCCCTACTGCTGTTCTATCACTCCAGTCCCTCTTTCTTCTCTTCTATTTTTAAATTTTTCCTATTGTTTTCAATAACGTTGCTTTCACTTGTCTGAAAACAAATGTATTATGATCAACTATGTCAACTATGTGATGCATTTTCTTTAAATAAATAAATAAATAAATAAATAACAAAAAACATGAGGTGCAAATGTCATTTACATTTTGAGGCACACTGAGACACCCATGCCGATATTTTATTTATTTTTAAAAGAAATTCTTTAATTGAATCTCCTGTGAAATATACAGTTACAAAGTTGTTCATGATTTTCAGTCAGACAATGTCCTACACCCAATGTCCAACACTCTTTTTTTTTTTTTTTTTTTTGGTTTTTGGGCCACACCCATTTGACGCTCAGGGGTTACTCCTGGCTATGTGCTCAGAAATCGCCCCTGGCTTGGGGGGACCATATGGGACGCCGGGGGATCGAACCGAGGTCCGTTCCTTGGCTAGCGCTTGTAAGGCAGACACCTTACCTCTAGCGCCACCTTCCCGGCCCCATGTCCAACACTCTTCACCAGTGCAGTTTTCCTGCCACAAATGTCTCCAGTTTCCTCCCACCCTCTTTCTCCCCTTCCTTCCTCTCTGCCTGTCTCTGGAGCAGACACATTTCTTCTCTCTCTCTCTCCTTTTTCTTTCTCTTTCTCTCTCTTTTCTCCTTTTGACACTATGATTTGCTATATTCTGAGAAGTACCATGCCTATCACTTTATCTCCTTTCAGCACCCAGTTCTTGTCCAGAGTGATCAATTCCAACATTTGTCCTAGTGGTTCCTTCTTTGCCTTAACTGCACTCTCCCACTATTTGCGAAGCTCCTATTTTAAAATTAAAAAAAAAAATCTGGGTACACATAACATAAAATGAATAGTATCATTAGCAAAGTGAAAGAGGCACTTATTCTAAAGATGGGCCTCCCAAAGAATTCAGCATCAGAAATGAAGTCAAAGAAGGTGCCCCAAAATTAGAAAACCTGTTGGAAGTTGGACTTGGTCCTACAGAATTATCTCTCTTCTTATTCTAATAGAGTAATGTAAAATGACACCCCGCTATTAACCTGAAACAAAGGTGTTCCCCCATCTTCCACTTTTCTTTAAACCTATCCCTTGCATATGTAAAAGCCCACCTTAATAGGTACTTTTGTCTCTCTCAACCTTCCCCCTCCTGGTGAATTGGGACAGAAAGAGCTGTTCGGCTTTGGCGCTCAAAGAGACCACAAGGGAGAAGCCACTTACCCCTGAGTGGCTTAATTTATTAATCCTTTGCAGCTACCTACATCAGATCCAACTGCCTGGAGGTGGAAATATGGTGTGTGAGGTGATTTCATGATGGGTGATTTATTTTACAGGGTAATAATGGGTATGACTAAGCCCTTGAGTGTCCATATAAACTAGAGCCAGACTTACTTCATCTAAATGCCAGGAGAGAGAAGATCATTGACCAAGCTTGAGTCAGGTGCCTTCCTGTAGTCCAAGGTGGTATTTCACTACCCTCCCTAAAAGCAGGGTCATGTCCCAGGGGTTCTGGCAAGTGAGGAGGAGGCCAGACCAAAGAGTGCTTAGTATGAATAGGACTTTGCAAACCTGATTCAAAGTCACCCCTCTTCTCCTGCCATGAAAGAGCAAAAGATACAGATTAAAGTCAAGAGTGTCAAGAATCCTCATGGACCTACCATAGGAACATCAGAGTTTAAAAATAGACTTGGCAGGCTGCCCATGACACACTGGACTGATCGATTTCCTGCCAGATGAGAGGCCTCCACCCAAAAGTGTGTGTTCCCTCTCCTTCCCTGCTGTCTCACTGAAGTCCTCGGGCTTGTACAACAAGAGCTAAAAATATTTCATGCCTAAAATAACCCAAGCGCTTGGGCTAATAATAAAATAATTTGTGCTTGCAGCCCTTAGTTATACAAGACAAACAAGTTAAGTGTTAACATTAAAGAGTTGCTGATTTGGTCAATATCTTCTGTTTTGTTAAGTTTTGCTATTTTTTTCCTGAGGCTTTTTTTTCCTATTCTACTATGTGACTAAATCAGTAAGTATAGGACATGCCCTCTAGGAAAAATAAATCATTTTTTAAAATTACTGTATTTGAGCACCGTGGTTCATAATATGCTGATTTCCCCTCATATACATATTTGCCCATGATTGAGTTTTGGTCATACAATGTTCAATACCCTTCACTAGGGCACATGCCCCACCACCAATGTGCCCTGTTTCTCTCCTGTCCTCCACCTGCCTGCCTCCAAGGCAGACTTTTTCTTCTCTCTTTCTCTCTCTATATATCTCACTTTATATCACTTTATATCCACTCTTTTTCTGTCACTCTCTGTCTCACTCTCTTTCTCTGTCACTCTCACTTTCTTTCAATCTCACTCTTTCTTCTCTTTTTCCCATTTTAGACCCTGTGGTTTGCAATATTGTTACTGAGGGTATCATATATCTATCACTTTATCTCCTTTAAATCATTTTGAGATATAAATTCAATTGGAGATGTTGGAAAAAGATTTTAGGTATAGCTATCACGTGTTTTTTTCCTTTAGTGATGAATAATTAATTGCAAGGTTGAGCTCTAGGAATACCTGAAACTCAGATTTCTTCTAATAGATAATTCATATTAAGTACATTTTCTCTCTAAATATATTCCCTTAATCTCATTTTTCAGCATTGTCTGCTAAATTTAACTACAAATGCCTAAGGTACAGTTTCCCCATAAATGGTATTAAGTATGAATATTCTAAGAGGGGAAGTGCACAGTGAAAGGTAGAATTAAATCCTGGTTTTATTTTAGATTCCTCAACGTGAAGAACTTTTCATTTTAGTTTTTTGTTCTGTAACTTTTATGCAATGATAATGACTCATAGAACTATTGTAACAAGAGTATAAAATGAGAAAATTATAGGGCCAGAAGAGTGGGGAGGGGACTTGCCTTGCATACAGCTGACCTGGATTCAATCCTCAGCATCCCATAAAGTCCCCCAACCACTCTGCCTGAGTTCAGTGCCAGGGGTAAGCTCTGAGCATTGATGATATAACCAAAAAAAAAGTGAAAATTAAGCAAATAACAAAATTTCCATAGTGGTTGGGTCTCTGCTACTAGTGATGTGGTTGTTCATATTGGCACAGACATCGCTGGCTTCAGACACTTCCAAAAATCCAGCTCGGAGTCCTCAAATAAGATAACAGCAGCATCTTTATGTCTGGTGCCTAATTCTACCTATAGCATTCATTTCTTCCTCAATATATTCTTTCATGCTCATCCAGTTCATTGAACAAAGGTTCCACTCAGAGATCAAGTGATTAGATCGTGTTCATAAATCTGTGATTTCTGGCATCCAAAGTTCATCTTTTCTTGGTGTTTGTTTGCTTCTTTTTGTTTTGGGCCATAGCTCAGCAGTGCCTCAGGGTTATTCCTAGCTCTGTACTCTGGAGACCATAAGTAGTAATGGGGATTTGAAGCAGGGTAGAAGAAATGTAAGGCAAAGGCCTTAAATCTTATCTTTTGACATCACACCTAGTGTTTTTTGTTTACTATAGTGGAATTTGTTGGAGATTTTACAATAATTCTCCTCCTATTTCTTACCCTCCTTTATAGAAGTCAGATGGAACAATCTTACGAGGTTGAAAAGCATTTGACCAAGTTTCCAGAATGGATTCCTCTTTTCCTTATTCCTCCTTTTAGTGTTGTTTGAGAAGTCAGGCTAAGACAGGGTTGCAGGGTGCCAACTCCATTCTGGAAGTGCTCAGGTGGGTGGTAAGGGCCTGATGCTTTGGAAATGGCCCTTGGGATACAAGGGCCATCAACACAATGTTTGGCTGCACTCAGGGGGCCAGGCAGTGCCTGGGTCAAACACTTGCTATCAACTTGGCCCCTCATGATTTCTTTGCCTCTTAATTAGTTTTTGGCTTTGGGGGGGGCACTGTAGTACTCAGGGCTTATTCCTGCCACTCTGCTCAGGGATCACTCCTGGTGGGGATCAGCGGATGAAAAGGGAAGCTGCTGGGAGTTGAATGTGAGTCAACTGAATTCTTTTTTTTTTTTTTTTTTTTTTTTTGGCAAAAAGATCAAAAGCAATTCATTTATTTCTCTTAACAAGCAGCTTCTGGGGCCAGAGTGGTGGCGCTAGAGATAAGGCAATCTGCATTGCAAGCACTAGCCTAGGACGGACCTCGGTTCGATTCCCCCGTGTCCCATATAGTCCCCCAAGCCAGGAGCTATTTCTGAGCGCATAGCCAGGAGTAACCCCTGAGTATCACCGAGTATGGCCCAAAAAGTAAACAAAACAGGGGCCTGAGCGGTGGTGCAGGCGGTAAGGTGTCTGCCTTGCCCACCTTAGCCTAGGTTGAACCATGGTTTAATCCCTCCCCCCATGTCCCACATGGGCCCCCAAGCCAGGAGCGATTTCTGAGCACATAGCCAAGAATAACCCCTGAGTGTGGCTCAAAAATAAAAAAATAAAAATAAAAACAAGCAGCTTTTGTTATTTTTAAAGAAGTATGAAACATCATTATTTCTTTTTTTAATATAAATCTTTATTCAAGCACCATGATTATGAACCTACTCATTGTACCATCTCTCTGGCCCCAGTGATTCCTTTAATCACTTACTTTAATTTCCTTTGACTACTTCTTTAACTCTTTGCCTTATTTACTTATCAATTTGTCTATGTTTTATCTGCATAAGAAAGAAAAATACATTGTTTTCTATTTTAAGACAAAATAGTATGCTGTCATGAGATACCAGCTGATTGCAATTTATAAAGAATAAAAAATAATAAATGGCAGGTTAGATGATTTTCTGGAGAATGGTTTGGCATAAATCCAGTGACACATAGCCAAGTTTGAATTTCAAATTTCTAAATGTGGACCTCATTTCTTTTATATTTGAACTGAGAATCAGTAATATCTATGTTACACAGTCAGCATGAGTGTGAAATAAATAAGCGACTATATGTGTTTTAATATCTATTTGTTTTGACTGGCAGAACAATTGGTACAAAATAAATGCACAGCAATAGGAATGTAATGGCTTTGGGTAAAGCTCTAGTTAAGCCAGGTTTGGAAGCGTATTAAGCATGGTCTGGCTCACGCTGCAGAGCCTTGAACCTCAAAAAGTAATATGAGTTCTCCTCTCTTCAGTTGTGGCATAATTGCTGAAGACAGGGGACTTTATGCAAGAATCCATTCAACTGAAGTCACATAAACACAACCTTTAAATAACACCTTTAAATAAATAAATCTTAAATATAAATAAATAGCTCTAAATAATGTCTTGAAACAAACCCCCCCAAATCTGAATGTTCTCATGAATGAAGATGCGACCTATCAGCTTTCAGCAGCTGCTTGTACAATGCTTCATTCACCAGAGAGTGGAAAGAGGAGGAGAAATCACACACACAGCAGATGGCAGCCCAATCCTGGCTCCCCAAATATGGTTCTTTGCCTACTCGTGGGAGCAGAGGGGTGTGTGTAGCACCAGGAATCCTCAGCACACAAATTGTGTGCCCCAGACCAACTGTATCTGTTTTCGTCAGTGACAGCTGAGAACAGGTGCCTGCTCAGAATTCAGAGTTGGCCTCTGAGGCAGCTTCTTGATCAACTTGGAAGTTGTCTCTTTCAACTCTGACAGAGTCAGGGTTCTAGGTAGAGCTGGTAGTACAATAATTTCCATCAGTCATTAAGTCTTGGGTAGCTAGTAAGGTTTGAAACAAAGTTGGTGGATGCAGAAAGTCCACACAAGCTCAGAAAGCAGAAAACTGGGGCTTTTCCCCAAAACTACCCCATATCCAATCACATAGGTCCAGTTACACCCTCACATCTTTGCATCATGACAGCCTCGCCCCTTGGGTCAGTCAAACCAATATCCTCCACTTCTCCGTCTCCTTACGCTTAATCTAGACCCTAAAAGGTTTGTTCAAGATGCAAACTTGATCCCGCTGCCTCTCCAGCCCTGCTGCTCCCCAGCTCATATGCTGCTTCTGTCTTCAGTAAAGGTCAAGACTCTTGAGTGTGGACATTGGGCCACAGTGCTCTTCATCACAACAAGGAATGGGCTACGAGTTACTGAAAACACCATGAATGTTATCAGCCTTCAAGAACAAGGGTTGTATTTCAAAGACAGCGCCACAAGAAAGAATAGACTCTAGAATACTTAGACAGAAAAAAGTAAACAGTGGTGACAGCATCTCATTTCCAGGTTTTAGGCCATGAGATGGATCCCCAGAACTGCCCCCTCATGCTCAGTGTAACTCTGCAGCTCTGTGTTGGGACTTGATTTTGCCCTTTCATGTCTGAGTCAATGCAGCACTCGGTGACTTGTCTCTGAGACTGAAGCATGGTTCTCATCCTCATCAATCTCATGATTCCCACACTCATCCATCCACAAGAGTCTCACATTTTTCCATCACCTGGTTCTCATGGTCTTCCATTGCATGATTGTCACATTCATCCATGAGACAGTTCTCACGCTCAACCATTGCACAGTTCTCACATTCACCCACTGTATTCTTCTGGAAATAGGAGCTCTCCCAGGCCTTCGAAGGAACCCCACGCCCACCCTCAACCCCAGAAACAAGGAACTTCCTAGGACCCAGCTTCAGCATAGAGCAGCCTGAAATGTAGACAGCTGTGAACTTGTCATGGCTAACACACTAGCCTGGGTTGTGTGCAGAGTCTGGGTCGGCTTCCTGTGTGTAGTCTGGGCTGGGTTGGATGAGTTTCATGCCAGGAAATCGCCTTCTTCTCTTCCCTGGGACCGGATTTAGCAGGAGCCCCAGAGCACCTGTGCCCTCTACCAGCCAGATCAAATGGTGATTAGTCACTGTGGTATAAAGAGCCAAAACCAGAGGAATTTAAACAGGGCGAGGCTGATACAAAGAAGGACTGAGGCACAGGAAGAGAGTAGCAGCCAACTGGAAGAGGATTTGAAGGGATTAAAAAGGAATTAAAGAGATGGGGTTAAAGGAGCAGGAGGCAGAGGGCCCACGGTGTGTCTAGCAGGATAGCATGTGCTTTGCATGGGGGGAGATGTTGAATAAGTCCCTGGCATGATACAGAAACAGAAAAGAAAACAAGTGAGATGAAGAGACCAAGAAAAAACAGGAAGAGATAAGTGTGGAGGAGATGAGAGACCTAAGTCAGGGAGGAAAGTGAGGTCAGAGTGGCTCCCTGACAGGGGACCATCCAGGGAGGAGGGAAGCAAGTGGGAGAGAAGTGAGGAGGGAGGGTCAGGGGCAGAGGAATGGGGGTCAATGATTCTCAGCAAAGAGAACAGATATTAAGTGTGAGGACCCTGGGGTGCAAGCTGGGGCCTCCAGGGCATGGATGGCACACAGTATTTGACAGACGTCAGCTGCAGGCAAGACATGTGCCCCTATGCCATTTCTCAGGTCTCCTTTTATTCTTGTTTTTCCACAATTTTATAGAAGTCCTTTTTTTTTTTTTTTTTTTTTTTTTTTGGTTTTTGGGTCACACCCGGCAGTGCTCAGGGGTTACTCCTGGCTCCATGCTCAGAAATCGCTCCTGGCAGGTTCAGGGGACCATATGGGATGCAGGGATTCGAACCAATGACCATCTTCATGAAAGGTAACCGCCTTACCTCCATGCTATCTCTCCGGCCCAGAAGTCCTTTTTTATAGCAAGACAAAAATTAGGGGGCATCATTCCTCTCATCCGGAAATTCATAGCACTGAATTATCAGATCATCATTAATAGCCTGAGTAAAGGAAAACCCCTGGTTTAAGCATTTGGAGAGGGGCCAGAGAGATAGTACTGTGGGCAGGACACTTGCTTTTCAAGGCTGATGCAAGTTTGGTCCCCAGCAGCCCCTGAATACTTGCAAGGAGGGATCCCAGAGCACTCAGCCAGGAGGAAGCATTGAGCATCACAGGGTGTGCCCCCCCCCAAAAAAAAAAACAATAGCAACCAAAAAAATTATATATTTAGAGAGAGGGAGAGATCCCCGGGAACACTTTGTATGGGCCACCATGGACTGGCCTTGGTAGGAAGGAACTTGCTCCCTACATCTCTGGGCCCAGTTTTCCTTGCTGGCCATGGGACAGTTTTCTTCTAGAACTGAGTTTCTAAACACATGTGGATAGCTGAGGCTTTTCCACATAGGGCAACGGTCATGATATATTAACACCTTTTATTTTTAAATAAAAAATCAATTTCAGGGACCAGAGTGATTTCAAATGGTTGATACAGGTTCAATCCCCGGTATCCAATATGGTCCCCGAACCTGACAGGTTTGATTCCTGAGCACAGAGCAAGGAGAAACCCCTGAGCGCTGCCAGGTGTGGCCCTAAAACCAAAAAAAATAATAATAAATTCATTTCACATTTAAAAAATATGTTTCCAGCACCAGAAATAATTTTAAAAGGACAAGTACTTCCAAAAACTATTTCAATAATAGTCATAAGCCAGAACCTAATGGGGGTGGGGGGCGGGCATTTAGTCAACCTGGACTAAACACTTTTGCTAGGCCTAAACTGCTACAGTTTATGCCTCATGTAACTCCAACTCTTTTCAAATCTAATCCAATCCTTTGACCCAAAACAGAGGATAACTGGTACGAAGGCCTAGATAATGGGCCTGCTGAGCTTTTCGATTTGCATCTTTTTGTCTGACATAATGGCAGGGAAACGAAATGACTGAGTAGGCCCTTCCAGTCCCGGGACCACTATCAGTGGAGCAATGCCTTTATACAGGCATGTTTCTACATTCTCAGACAATGTCCCCATTATCTCAGCTTAGGGTTCCACTCTGATCTATAGGAAATATGGGGTGCACAAGTGAGTGTGATGACTCATAAGTGATGAAATAATACCTACTTGCCCTCACTTCCAGCACAAAGTGTCCATGAAGTCTGCAATTAAGAAAATCATCTCAGCCTGTCTTGCCTCCTGGAGGATGACATCTGTACATACAGTCTGAGCCCAAACATGTTGGGAAACCAGGACCAGCAGTCCCCTCTCAGCTAGCTCCTGTGGGGCTGTGAAGTGTCAGTGATCTCTCTCTCTCTCTTTCTCTCTCTCTCTCTCTCTCTCTCTCTCTCTCTCTCTCTCTCTCTCTCTCTCTCTCTCTCTCTGGTTTTTTCTCTTTCTGTCTCTCTGTCTCTCTGTCTCTCTGTCTCTCTCCTTCCCTTCCCCTTCCCATCAGAGCACATCTCTCACCCCCAGGCTGACATTCCATTTTCCTGCATGTGCTCTAGCCCAGATAGTGTCTGTCTCAACGAGCTCCTGGTTTACCGGGCACCATCCAAATGGAAAAGAGGGCCCATGAGCTTTAATAAATCAAAATCAGTTCATGGGGTGCCAAAAACACATTCATTCACCGAAGCACACAGCTCCATTGAGCAGAGAGGCCTGGATGCCAGGCCAGGCGGGCCATTGCCAGCATCTGCCAGGCTGACTCTGCCCCCAAACAACTCTACTCTCTCACGGCCTCACCGTTTCCAGTTGACTCGGCAGCAGCTTGTCCACCCACAACTACCCACAGAGTCTCTCCCATGCTGCCCAAAGACGTTTTTAAGTCAGTGCAGTTGCTTCCATGTTATGCCCAATAGCAAACAGTATCCTGTAGTTTTATATTCTCAGAATATCAAACCTTCTTTAGATTGGTTCTACGAGTATTTTGCTTTAAAAACCAATCAAAGGACTGAAAAGCCTATGAGTAAATCCTCTGGCCACTTGAAGCACACAATGTCCTGTTCTGCTCCTCCCTCTGTGGTCATTTCCTGCCGTAACACCCAATTAAGAAAGGCCTTAGTAACCACAGGCCAAGATGGACCAATCAGGGTCCTTTTGCCTTTCTAGATCTTCTCTAGAAGAACTTTCCAGATTTTCACTTGGCACCTCCATCCAAATGGAAGGTTGTTTGCTCAGACAACTCTACTCTCCCTTGTTGTTTTTGTTTGTTTTGTTTCTTAGAATTTATTGCCATTTATCAGAAAATATGTTTTAACATATATATGTTAAATATATATATATTTATATAGATTTTGATTTGGGGGTCATATCCTGCAGTGTTCAGGGCTCACTCCTGGCTCTGCACTCAGAAATTACTCTTGGAAAGACTTGGGGCCTATATGGGATTCTGGGAGTCAAATCTGGGTTAGCTGTATGCAAGGAAAACATCTTCCCAATTGTGCCATGACTCTGGTCCCTTAACTTATATTTTTTTGTTTTGCTTTGTTTTGTTTTGCCTTTTTTGCTTTGCTTTGTTTTGATTTTGGACCACACCCGATGACGTTCAGGGGTTACTCCTGGCTATGCTCTCAGAAATCTCTCCTGGCTTGGGAGACCATATGGGACGCTGGGGGATCAAACTGTGGTCCATCCTAGGTTAGCGCGTGCCAGGCAAACACCCTACCACTTGTGCCACCGCTTCGGCCCCTAACTTATATTTTTGAGGAACACATATTTGCCAACTAGAATGTAAATTCCATGGTGGGGGGGAGTCTGCTTTATGCCCATTTCTACATCCTTGTACCAAAATAGTGCAGGACATGTATGTGGTATTGAATAAATATGGAAAAGAAAAGGCTTGCTTTAAGCTAAGCATCCACTTTTGTTGTTGTTGTTTTGGGGCCACAACCAGCGATTCTCAGGAAGTACTCCTAGCTCTGCGCTCAGAAATCGCTCCTGACTCAGCTGCATACAAGGCTTATGTATGCATCTTATCTTACCGCTGTGCTATTGCTCCGGTCCCAGCATCCACTTTTGATCTGAACAAAATAAATAAGTTACTTAACACTATACTTCGGGGTCCTCATGTATACTGTGGAGACAATAACATATAAGTCATGAGACAATAATGAGAATTAAATGACTGAATATTTATATAGTGTTGCAAGTGTTTGGCATAGTACTACAGTGAGTGCCCTGATAAATAAGCTTATAAATATGTGCTTATGTATACATATATATGATGTGTAATACCATTGTCTATGGCCTTGCCCTCAAGAAGCTTTCAAGAGGGGCACATGTACAGACCCCAGTTCAGCCCCTGACAGTATACAGACCCCTGAGTATTACTGGGTGAAACCTATGATCCACAGCACCGCACAGCCAGGACCACTGCTGAACCATCTGACCCAGTTGGCCAAGTCAACTGGACGTGAAGCCAGTTAAACATGACTTGGTAGCCAAACACATTTTTAAAAAAGAAAAAGAAGCAGTTTAAAGAGAGGAAAACAGATTTGCAGGTGCCAGAGAGAAAGGACAGCAGGCAAGGTGCTTGCCTTGGACAGGGTCAGTCAGGGTTCAATCCTGGAAATGCACTATGGTCACTAGGAGTGGGCCCTGAGCACTATTGGGTATGGCCCACAAAAAACAAAAACAAAACAAAGCAAAAACTTCCAAAAGTACAGAATTGCCAAGGTACCTCACAGATATGAAAAAAATCAACTTCCTTCTCAAACTCAAGGACACTGTCAGGAAGAAAGTGATGCTTAGAATGACTCTTGGGGCAGAAGAGGTGTTTCTAGGCCTCCAAGAAGGGCGAACCAGGCCAGGGACAGGACATGGCTGAATCAGGAGGCTCAAAGCCAAGAATAGATCTGTTCTCCCGCCTCCCAGGAAGCGCGATGCACAGTCGTCTCAATAAAGCTCGCTTGTTTTACTTACTGTATGTTTTAATTCCTTTATTATGTAAGGGAAAGTGCCAGTCACACTGAATATTAAACTGGAGTCATTCCACCACATAGGAAAGTTTTAGAGAATGTTACATCCGGAGGAAATCTTCACCCCAATCTCTACAAGGGTTCATCATGAAAAAACCTAGTAGAACCTAGTAGAAAGTCACTTTAATGTTCTTTTTTTTGTTTTTTTGTTTTGTTTTGTTTTTTTTTGGGCCACACCTGGCATTGCTCAGGGGTTACTCCTGGCTGTCTGCTCAGAAATAGCTCCTGGCAGGCACGGGGGACCATGTGGGACACCGGGATTCGAACTAACCACCTTTGATCCTGGATCAGCTGCTTGCAAGGCAAACACCCGCTGTGCTATCTCTCCGGGCCCACTTTAATGTTCTAGAAAGAATTATCAGGTTTCTTTTTTTTCTTCTGTTTTTATATCGGCAGAACATGGGATTCTGCCAGAATATGGGTTCTGAGATTCAAACCTAGGTGAGCCAAAACAAGCATAAGGGTACAAAACAAGCACCCTACTCATGTGTTATCATTCTGGCTCCTTCATTTTTGAAATAAAAAAATTTTAAAACATACTCTAGAGTTGAAGATATAGATCAGTGGAAGGGCATTTTCCTTGCATTTCTGAAGCCCTGAGTTCAAAATACATAAATAAATATATGGATACATAAATAATAAAACACATTAAAATACTCTAGCAGTGCTCGCTTCAGCAGCACATATACCGTATTTTCCGGCGTATAAGACGACTTTTGAAACAAACAAACAAAAAAAGTCAACCGAAAATCGGTTATATACGTCTTATATAAATCGGTTATATAAATCGTCTTATACGCCGAGTATATCTCGAAAAATGTTTCAATATGCCACTAAATGAAAATTGTCTGAATATTGCCACAAAACGAATTTTCCATCTTGATCTTGCACTAATCACTGCAAGGCTGTTCAGACCGCCTCTCTAATGCAGCCAATCCTAGCATGCTTTTTAGGCATGCAAACTAGACAATGTTCTGGACCCAAATCTACACTGTCAAAAGCCTGCTCAGATTGGCCAGAGTCAGAGAGGAAGTCTATTACAGTAGAACCTTTGAACCTTTGCTTGTTGTGATTAGCTCACTGTGGTACGTACAGCTGCAGCACAGGAACGTTCTGTTTGATACAGTGAATATAGGCCTAAACCTATATTTTAACTGCAAAATTAGGGGGTCGTCTTATACGCCCAGTCGTCTTATACACCGGCAAATACGGTACTAAAATTGGACTGATACAGAGAAGATTAGCATGGCCCTTGCTCAAGGATGGCACACAAATTTGTGAAGCAAATTTCTTTCTTTCTTTTTCTGTCTTTCTTTCTTTCTTCTTTCTTTCTTTCTTTCCTTCTTTCTTTCTTTCTTTCTTTCTTTCTTTTTTTGGTTTTTGGGCCACACCTTGTGCCGCTCAGGGGTTACTCCTGGCTATGCGCTCAGAAGTTGCTCCTGGCTTCTTGGGGGACCATATGGGACACCGGGGGATCGAACCGCGGTCCGTCCTAGGCTAGCGCAGGCAAGGCAGGCACCTTACCTCCAGCGCCACTGCCCGGCCCCCTCTTTCTTTCTTTCTTTCTTTCTTTCTTTCTTTCTTTCTTTCTTTCTTTCTTTCTTTCTTTCTTTCTTTCTTTCTTTCTTTCTTTCTTTCTTTCTTTCTTTCTTTCTTTCTTTCTTCTTTCTTTCTTTCTTGTCTTCCTTCCTTTTTCTTTCTTTCTTTCTTTCTTTCTTTCTTTCTTTCTTTCTTTCTTTCTTTCTTTCTTTCTTTCTTTCTTTCTTTCTTATTTCTCTGTTTCTCGTTTTTATTCTTTCATTCTTTTCCATTGGGATTGGGTTTGGGGTCATACATGGCAGTGCACAGAAGCTACTTCTGTTTGGGGGACCTTGCATTTCTAGAGATCAGGATTTCCACATGTAAATCATGTGTGCCCATCCTTTGAACCACGTCCCACAAAAAGTGTTTTGGTAAAAGAGAAAAGGGAAGCATGCTTCAGAAAGGGTGTGCTGGTGGCCAGTGATGGATAACTTCCCTCAGAGTCTGGACCATTGAGGCTGGTCCCTGCTCATTGGACTTCTGACGTATCTGGAGGGATTTGCAAATGCAGAACTTTGATTAAGTTTTCCTCTCTTTTCTGCCTGATTATGTTTCTGATTAAGTTTTCTATCCTTCAGACAAGATAAAAGTACTTCTTTAGGAGCTGGGGAAGCAGAATGCCAACCCAACTGAAATTCAGCCACTGGCCTAGCAAGGGGATTTAACTATTTCAGGAACCCTTTTTCCTTTGGGCAGGCAGGAGGAGTACTAGGGACAGACTCTTGGGCCTCAGACCTATAAGACAAGAGACAGGTACTCTACAACCAGGTCTGCTCTGCCCTTAGTGCCTTAAAACAGCAGGATCTAAGTATTTTCAAGCTAAATCCTTCATAGAGAAACACAATGAGCCCATTTAAGCAGACCAATTCCTATGAAAGAAAACTTGCTACTGGGGCTGAAGTGATAGCACAGGGAGTAGGGCGTTTGCCTTGTACGCAGCCAACCTGGATTTGATTCTTGGTGTTCTATATGTCCCCTGAGCCTGCTAGGGGCAATTTGTTTTAGGCCATGCCCAGATGTCTCAGGGCTTACTGGGTTTACTCCTGGCTCTGCATTCAGGGATCACTCCTGGTAGTGCTAAGGGTAACTATGAGTGCTGAGGTCTAAATTCAGGTTCCTCTCATACAGGGCAAACACCCTAACCACTCTACTATCTCTTCAGTTCTAAAAATAGATTAAATTTTAAATTACATCAAAGGAGATGTAATTATAAAATAGATTTTTAGGCATTTCTACACAGGTGCCATCTTGACCTGCCACTGCTGCTGCCAGGAACCACCCTGTCCAGAAGAGATCACTGACTGCACATCAACAGAGGTGAGCTGACCCACCCATGAAAGGTGGGGCCAGAGGAGCATGGTTGCTCTGCTCCTCTTTGCAACCAAGCACATATCCTAGTCAATGAACTCCAGCAGAACACATAGAAAAGACCACGCTACAAGTGTAACAATGGGGAAACAACGCAGGTCTCCACCATGCATAGAGAATGAAGATGGCAGCTGTGATGATACAATAAATGCCGGATATTACTTAGCCTCTCAGCCACTTCAGAGAAGCACAATGACAAATCCCACAGATAGAGATAAAATACTGAAAGCAGAAAGATCAAAAAGGGAAATTACATTTAAAGAAGCATTCTTAAGATTTATAGCAGACCCATCACAAGAAACACCTCAAGGCCCAAAGGCAGTGGTGGGATATTGTTGTGTATGTAAATATTTTGGGGGATTACTATGTTGCTCACCCTAATCTGATTAGGTGATTGTGCCCTACCCTAGGGTGTGACCTGGCATTCTGCCCCCACCCCAGGGTAGGACCTGATTCTGCTTCCACCATTGGTTGGTATCTGATCCCACCATTGGTGGAAGCAGAATCAGGTCCTACCCTGGGGTGGGGGCAGAATGCCAGGTCACACCCTAGGGTAGGGCACAATCACCTAATCAGATTAGGGTGAGCAACATAGTAATCCCCCAAAATATTTACATACACAACAAAAAAAAAGCCCATCTTTGAGGGCATTGAACTAGGCCTTTATTTCAGAAGAAGAAGCTCATACACCCTCTGCACAGTGGGGAGCCACTGCAATGATGATCAATAGGTATCTGAACTTAGTCCAAGTTCTTAATCCTGTCTGAAGTCCATAAGATGTCTGAAATTGATGTCGACTATTTATAGATGGGAGCTTAAGTCACAAACCAAAACAAAATGTTTAAGGCAGAGACCCTCCCTGTGTAAATAAACAACTTGAGGGCCCATCCAAAATGGATGGAACCTTCTATAAACCTAGTATTTTGCCTATGATGCGCCCAGCAAAAAACCCTGAGAACAGACAAAAATATCATTTAGGAAATTATAGACAATAATATCTAACTCACAAACCTAAAGTCAAGAAAGCAAAACATTAATGTAATACAACATCGATTCCTAATATTAAAAACCAAAATAGAAAAACATTAATTACGATAGTCAAAAGAAGTGTAGTACCAAACATAACTTCAAAGGATTACAGTTATAGGAAAAACAACAGATGTAATTTCTACAGAGTTCAATACCAATCTGTAAATATGAGGGGTCTGGAACTCCAAAAAGACCGGCAGAAGACACTTGATGGGTCTGGAAAAGCGGGTTGAAGCCTTGTACAGGAGATAACATCAAGCTGAATGAAGAAGGAAGGCCAGTACAGTCATCCATGTGTTGGGGCATCCCCAAGCGTTACATCATTACATCATAAGTTGGTTGGGCTTCTGTATTTCCTTTGGGATCAGTGCAATCTTGGGGTAGCCATTGTAGAAACGGTCAACAATAGCATTTTGTATGTGGATGGAAAACCAGAAATTCAGATATCACAGTTTAACTGGGATCCAGAGACTGTGGGTCTTGTCCATGGATCTTTTCTCTGGTGTTACATTGTGACACAAATCCCAGGTGGCTTCATTTCCAACAAGTTTGCAGCATATATGGTGTAAAACTCCAACAGTCATGGATTTCTTCTTCCTGCCGAGATCAGGAAGCTTGTAGTTGTGGGTGAAGGAGATGGGTTGCACATGTGAAATCCTGAAAATTAAAATGTTAAGGACTAGGAAGAGAGAAGGAAGGATAAGGAAGACTAATTTGGGGAAGATAAAGTTAGGAAAAAGGAAACTATATACAAAATATGCAGAACAGACAGACACTAAACAAGACATACATACACAGACTTCACAAAAAATATGGCCATAACACTCACTCATACTAAAAAATATTTGTTGGAAAGGATCCAAAATAGAGCAAAAGAAAAGAGAATTCAGCTGAATCAATTAAAAGCTCCTTAAAATGTAATAGCCGGCAATTGTTTAGATAAATCATTTCAAATTCACTAAAAAATTTTTTTTTTTTTGCCTAGCAGATCTGAAAGAGAATTTCATGCGTAATACAAACATGGACAACTCTACTATACATGTATATCAGTATATATACAAAGTTATTGTATAACAGTAACTTTATGATAATCAATCATAGGCAAGAAGCACTGTGACGAAAGTCCACCTAAAATTATCATTATGTAAGCGTCTTAAAACCTAAATTGAGGGAAATAAAGCAATGATGTTAAAATAAAAAGAGTGAAAGTCGTTAAATGAGTATACCTAGAAAGAAAAACAACATTAATATGATGAGAAATTTCTCTTTCAGGTGAACCTTGACTAAATTAATTTGTAAAATTTCATGATTAACTGAGACCTAGAGCAATAATGAAATTAAGACATAAATCCATCCTACAAGGAAACACATTGGGGATTCATGATTTTCAATCTATATTCATTGATCATGCCTGTGGAAAGAATCCTAGAGCATTAATAGCAACTGATAGGGAAGTAAAATGATTATCTGGTGTTCATTGTAGATCTCTAAGAAGTATAAAACAGGATGTATGCTGCTGTGGATTTCACCAATGTATTAGGGACTTTTTTGATCTTCTTGTCATCAAAATTGATCCAGTGTTGTTTTGCAGCAATTTTACAGTATGAAGTACAGTGTCCATAGTGAACTTTACCATAATGGTTTGACACCGATGATAAGTTGTATTTCTTAATCTTGCTTTTATTCTCTGAAGTGAATTCCTCTAAATTGAGGTGTTCTAAAGGAAAATCTACATAAGTATGCAATTTTTTTATTTGTTTGCCATCAAAAGCAAAACGTTTCAAGTGTATTATAAGTACTGGTGGCAGTTTCCATAAGTACGTTTTCTTTGAAAAATCCCTTCTATTTTTGCAACTGTTGCACAGAACTTTGTTGTCATTTCTTAATTCTTCTTCTTTAAAAAATTCAGAGAGGCATTCCTGTAATGTACATTTATCTGTAGATGTAACAGCCAAAGACAAATGAACAAATGTCTCATAAACCTCAGACTTTTGGTGGCAAGTGAGACACTGGAGTATAGATTTGAATTGTCCTTGAAAGAGATCATAAATAATAGATTTATGAGCCTTTTGGTGTTCTGGACTAAATTGTTCATAATTTTCATTTCCCATGAGATGTGTAGTTTTGTCTGTCATTAGATTTACAGTAAGCAAGTCCTGATGTAATCCCTCTATTAGGAACATCAGTAGTTCGTGAGGATCCTGCTGATTGTGTCCAGCAAACTGGTCATTAAGTAAACCAATTGTTACTTTGAAGCTTTCAGGGTTAATATATCTATGAAATTTATTTCCCATGGTTTTGATGAGCCGACCAAATTCTTCGGCTAATTTACCTTCATGCCCCATCGGATTTTTCTTGTTAATATCCTTTTTATAATGATCTTTATAAAAATACTGAGTTAAGTCTGAAATATTATACAAGCATTGCAATATTGAGTTCATGTAGCAAGAGTTTCCTATATTTTGGAGCCCAGTTAAGACAGGTTCCTGTCTTTCCTTTTGCATCTCGGAGTGTAAGGGTTTATCACTACCATCAGTCTCACTCATTGTATGGTGTGTGACAGCTAAATCGTTCCCTGCCCCAGAGACCTTAGTAATATTACTGCTGTTAGTGTCTGAAGTATTCTGTTTTTTCTCTGAAGGGGAGTTTGTAGTCTGAACCTGATCATTTGTGCTAGCCCAATTTCTAACAAGACGTAATGGAACCCAAAATTTCTTGGGAGGGTCATCATTTATAGAAACATAGGCATAACCCCTTCCTCTTAGGAGAAGATAGCCAGCTATCCATTTTTCATCCTCCTTGATCCAAATAGGTTTATGGGTTGTTTCTTGTCTCTGAATATCTTCTTTAAAATGTCTTTCCGCTGCAGTGTAGCTTTCCCCTTGGGGTAAGTTAAAGTAATTTAGTGTGATAAGAGTCAAAGATAGCAAATCCGTTGGTGGTAAACCTCTTTTTCTATTTTTTTGCAATTGAGTTTTTAAGGTTCTGTGAGTCCTTTCTACAATGGCCTGTCCCCTACAATTGTAAGGAATTCCTCTGAGATGTCTTATCTGCCATTCCTTACAAAAAAATTCAAAAGTTTTGCTAACATAGGCTGGCCCATTATCAGTTTTTATAGAATATGGAATACCCATCACAGAGAAACATTGTAAAAGAAAACTACAAGCAGCCTTAGATTTTTGAGAAGACATGGGAATTGCCCATATAAACCGAGAATAAGTGTCCACCACAACATGAAGATAAGGTTTCCTTGGAAATAAATCTGTTTGAGTTATATCCATTTGCCAAAGTTCGTTAGACTGTAAGCCTCTTGGGTTTGCTCCTGCTATGTGAGTCTTTTTTGTTAACGGTGCACATACGTTGCAGTTTTCTACGATTTCTCTAGCTTGCCTCCATGGAATTTGGTAATTCACATGTAAACGGCGAGCATTTGTGTGTAGGGCTGAATGTTCCTCTATAGGTGATTTAAATATAGGCATTGCTAGCAAGTCAGCAGTTTTATTTCCTTGAGCCATAGGTCCTGGAAGACCTGAGTGGGCTCTAATATGTGTGATGAAGATGGGCTCAGTTCGTTTTTGAAGAAGCTGCTGTAATTGTTTAAGTAAGTCCTGTATGATCGGGTTATTAGCATTAAGGGATGCAGTGGCTATCACATGACATAAATTTACCACATACAAAGAATCAGAAACTATATTCATGGCTTCAGATACATTTTCTAATAGGTAAATTAACGTTGCTAATTCAACTTTCTGTGCAGATTTATATTTGGTATCTATGGTCATATTAATGTTGTCTCCAGTTATTCCTCCTTTTCCATTTTGGGATCCATCAATGTAAAAAACCTTGGCATTGGGAATAGGGGAATCCCGAACAATTGAAGAAATAACAAACTGAGTTTTCTTTAAAAAGTCCCAAATTTTTCCTGCTGGATAATGGGAGGATATTTCTCCTGTGAAATCTGAGAGGGCCCTTTGTAGAGATTCATTAATTGGCAATATTGACTCAATTTCCTTTTTTGGTACTGGCAAAACTATTATATCTGGGTCAAAACCTAGTAAAGATATAGATCTGAGTCTTGCCTTGATAATAATCTCTGAAATCAGTTGCAAGTAGGGGACTACTGAGCGAGGTTGTTTGTTATATAAATACACCCATTCCAAAGGTCCTGACTGTTGCATCAAGGCCCCTGTGGGGGTTTCTATAGTAGGGAAGATTAACAGTAATACCTTTTCTCCTGGGATGAATCTTGAGAGAAACGATTTTTGTAATCTGCTCAAGAAGATGTCCAATTCATTTTTTGCAGCTGTTGTTAAATTTCTCGGGCTATCTAAAGCAGGGTCACCCTCCAACGTTTTAAACAGATTAGATAACTCTGCATTTGGGATTCCTAGTGCACGGCGGAGCCAATTCATGTCACCTAAAAGTCTCTGAAAATCATTAAGCGTTCTGAGGTTTTCTTTTTTGATAGAAAATTTTTGTGGACGTATAGACGTCCGGTCCAAAATAAAACCCAAATATTGATACGGTGGCATTATCTGTATTTTTTCTAAAGCTATTTTCAGTCCTGATGTTTGTAAACAGTCAGTAACATAAGAGTATAATTCCTGTAAATCTGTTTCGTTGTTCATTGTGAGCAAGATATCATCTGTATAATGAAATATCATGGCTTGAGGAAATTTTTCACGAGCAGGGCTCAAAACCTTATCTACAAAAAACTGACACATGGTTGGTGAATTCAGCATGCCTTGGGGGAGAACAGTCCATTGGAAACGTCTGCAGGGATGGGTATTATTGAGAGAAGGAACTGAGAATGCAAAACGTTTTTTATCGTCTGGGTGGATAGGAATATGGTAGAAGCAGTCTTTCAGATCAATTATAATTAGTGGCCATTCCTTTGGAATAACTACAGGTGATGGTAAACCAGTCTGCAATTTGCCCATAGGTATCATGGATAAATTTATAGCTCTAAGATCCATCAAAAGTCTCCATTTACCGGATTTCTTTTTTATAGTGAATATAGGTGAATTCCATTGAGAAAAAGATGGTTCAATATGTCCTAAACTTAGCTGTTCCTCCACTAATTCTGTCAGCACCTTTAATTTATCAGTTTTAAGGGGCCACTGACCTGTCCAAATTGGTTCATCAGATTTCCATTTTATTTTTATTGGTGCTGGTGTTTTTACGGCAGTGGCCCCCACTAAAAATTTTTGGTTTTTAAATCAAAAGAAGGTTCGGGCTCTTCTGGAGCTAATGGGATGTGGAATTCTGCTTTCCACTGTTTGTGTAGGTCACGGCCCCACAGGGATGGTGAAAATGGGCCCACATGAGGTCTGATTATTGCTTTTTGATTTTCTGGGCCGTAAAATAGTATAGTCCTCGTACTCAACAGACAGGAACTCAGGCCTCCTATTCCTTCTAGGGAATACGGGATTTCCTGAAGAGGCCAATTTTCTGGCCATTCTTTATCAGAAATTACGGTAACCTGAGCACCCGTATCTATCATTCCATCAAAGGGTTTGCCTTCCAAGTGAAGTTTGATCATTGGGTGTTCATCTTTACATTTAGTAACCAGAGCCACGATTGGGTTTTGAGCAGCACCCGGATCTGTGCTTCCAAAACCTCCAATTCTAGTCTTATCTGAAGTCCCAAATTTGACATAAGGCACTATTACTATCTGGGCAATCACTTCTCCTTTTTTAAAGGTCCATGTAACTGGTACAGTAATAACTACAATGATTTCTCCCATGGAATCTGAGTCAATGACACCAGTGATTACTGATATACCCTTTATGTTGAGGGAACTTCTGCCAAAAATCAAACCCATGGTATCTGGGGGTGGCGGGCCTACAATGCCAGTTTCTAACATGTAAGGGCATGCTCCTGGGTAAATTGTAATGTCCTCTTGGCATAATATGTCTAATCCGGCACTCCCTGAAGTAGAGTGGATTAATTCCCTTATCGTGATGAATTTTCTTGGGCTGGGCTTGGAAGGATTATTGTCTGTGAACTTTGCCCCTGATTTGGAAGGGCCTGGGGGGAGGCCCTGTGGGCGTTTCCCTGCATCTTGTATGTGTGTTCTTGGGGAGCTGAATTTATAAGGAGACGACAATTTCTTTTGATATGTCCCTGTTTTCCACAATGGTAGCAGGCGATTTGCCTCCTGGGGACTGTGTTGAAACCTCTACTTAGGTTATTATTAATGAGGTTTCTGGATCTGCAATCTTTTGCCCAGTGGCGACCCCTTTTGCATTTTGGGCAAAGACCTGGTTTCCGGAAAGTGTTCTGTCCCCGAGGGGAGTAAGGCATTGTTCCCTTGGTAACTGGGAAGGTTTGTACTGAGTCTAAGTGGGGTGGGGGTTGGGGTTCCACATAGACATTCCGGCAGGCATAAAGGTAATCATTCAGATCGGACTTTTCATTTAATGTATTCAATACTAATCTACAGGCTGAATTTGCATTATGATAGGCCAAAGATTTTACTAGGAAGTTTCTAATCTCCTCATCTTCCACCTGTAACTTCAGAGCATCTTTAATCTTACCTACAAACTCTGCAAATGACTCATAAGGCCCTTGGGTAATTTTTAAAAAGTTTCCTCTACCAATGCTGTTAGAATCAATTTTTTCCCATGCTGACAATGCAATCTCCCTGATTAAATTTAAGATTTCCTTAGGTAAAGCTGCTTGTGTCTGAATATTTGCAAATTGATTTTCTGCCATCAATAATTCATACGATAGAGTAACACCTGCCACTTGCTTTTTCATACCATCCGGACTATATAATTTAGCTTTTACGCCTTCTGAATAGTACATTTCCCATTCAGTTCGCTGTTTAGACGACAGGCATATTTCAGCGATTCTTTTAAAATCATACAAAGTCCAAGATGAGTTATGACTCCAAAGTCTTAATAACTCCACACTGTATGGCGATTTTGGCCCATTTTCTTTACATGATCTTTTAAACCGATCTAATTCTTCCATCTGATAGGGTACATAGTTAGAAACATTTACCCCGTCTATAGGGGATAAGGCCTGATTAGCAAAATTACTCTGAATAGAGCTCTGAGACCGAGCATGTGGTTCATCGTTTGAATCTGCTCTGCTCTGCGATTCAATTTTGTGACTAGAAGGAGGCATACTTCGTGGAGTTAGCACTGGAGGTAGATCATTATCTGAGTCACTACTGTCAAGCAATTCACTAGAATCAGGCTTAACATTCTGAGTTGTTTTTCTTCCAGCAAAAATTTCTATATTGTTGATGGTGGGGCTGGATTCGTCAGCCTGAACCTTGGTCTGAGTTTTCGTCAGATAAATTTCCTTATTATCTATACTGGTTTTAGCCTCACCATTTCTACACTTTCTATTTCCTAAATAGAAATAACAGCAAATAACTATGCTCATAATAATAACGTTAGTCAACACAGAAATTCCACAAACTATGATGGCTAGAGACACTACACTTTTCATTTGAAATATAGACCACAACCATCCAACTGCAGTGATTGTCCTTAGATCAAAACCAATTAGTTTTAAACAAAATGGAATGATCCACTTGTATACTAGAGCACCAATGCGTAAGACTAAGGGTGGTAAAATCCACATGACTAACCACAGAAACCATTTAATGGTCAGCATAGGAAATTTCCAATGAAATATTTCACTTACAGTTCTGAGGGTCCAGGGTTCAGGTCCTTGTCCGGGCGTCATTATGTAGCAAGTCAGCCCCTGAAGAGGTTGACTGATGGAGGGATGGAGAATGAGGCCCTTTTCTTCCAGCTCGGAGCACGTGTCTGCCACCCTGTCTAGCCCACGGTTCTGAGGTGAAACGGCGGGTAAACAGCTCGCAGACAATCAGGCTCGTGGAAATATTTGCTTTATTCGGATGGACAAAACTGAAGTCCAAAGACTCAGATTCAGTTCCAACCAGCAAAAAGCCCTCGCCTTCCACAGACCCTTGCTCTTATAGTCCAGAGTCAGGTCCCACCCCATGGTGGGATCAGATACCAACCAATGGTGGAAGCAGAATCAGGTCCTACCCTGGGGTGGGGGCAGAATGCCAGGTCACACCCTAGGGTAGGGCACAATCACCTAATCAGATTAGGGTGAGCAACATAGTAATCCCCCAAAATATTTACATACACAACAGGATATAGTGACAAAACTCAATGAAATGAATGCTTCACCCAGAATACTTCACCCTCTCAGAGTCACATTCAGGTTTGAAGGAAGCATACATAGTTTCATGAATAAACAGCTCAGAAACTTTACAAACTCAAAAACAGCCTTAAAAGACAAACTGAAAGGTCTATTTTAAGATAAAACAGACCAACAGACACACCAAACTCTTCATAATGATGGCACTAAATTCCATGATAATTATATCTCTCAACTTCAATGGACTAAACCACTTAAGAGTCACAGAGTGGCAAAATGGATCAAAAAGTTGAATTCAACGTTCTGTTGCCTACAAAAAAATGCATCTAAATAGTTAGAACAAACATAGACTTAAAGTTAAATGCTGGGGGAAAATAATCTAAGCAAACAACTCCCTTAAAAAAGCTGGCGTGAGCCGGAGAGATAGCATGGAGGTAGGGCATTTGCCTTGCATGCAGTAGGACAGTGGTTCAAATCTTGGCATCCCATATAGTCCCCCGGAGCCTGCCAGGAGTAACCCTTGAGTGCTGCTGGGTGTTACCCAAAAACCAAAAACCAAAAACCAAAAAAAAAAAAAAAAAAAACAAAAACAAACAAACAAAAAAAAAGCTGGAATGGTAACTGGAGCAATAGTACAACAGTAAGGATGTTTGCCTTGCATGCAGCTGATCCAAGATGGATGAAGTTTGAATCCCAGCATCCCATATGGTCCCCTGAGCCTGCCAGGAGTAATTTCAGAGCACAGAGCCAGGAGTAACCCCTGAGCACCACCAGGCATAACCCAAAAACCAAAAAAGAAAAAAGAAAAAAAAAAAGCTGGAGTGGCCATATTAATATCAAATGACACAAATTTTAGACTTAAAAGTTATAAGGAACAAAGATGTACATTTTGTAATAATCAAGGAATAAGTACAACAGGAAGAAATCACACTCCTATACGTACCAAATAAGGAACCAGCAAAATATTTAAAACAATTGTTGACAAGAAAAGAAAATATCAATAGCATCACAATAATAGTAGATCTCAACACTGCCCTGTCACCCCTTGACAGGTCAACGAGGCTGAAACCTAACAAGAATATACTAGCTCTAAAAGGAGAAATGGAAGAAAGTGGCCAAGTATATATATATCTTCACCCCCAGAAAACTGGATACACATTCTTCTACAGTGCACATGAGTCATTCTCCAGGATAGACCACATACTGACCCATAAAACATACCTCCATAAAATAAAAAGGATAGAAATTGTACAAACTACCTTCTCAGATCACAATGCACTGAAATTAGAAGTGAACTATAGGGGCCGGAGAGATAGCATGGAGGTAAGGCGTTTGCCTTTCATGCAGGAGGTCATCGGTTCGAATCCCGGCGCCCCATATGGTCCCCTGTGCCTGCCAGGAGCAATTTCTGAGCCTGGAGCCAGGAATAACCCCTGAGCACTGCCAGGTGTGACCCAAAAACCAAAAAAAAAAAAAAAAAAAAGAAGTGAACTATAAGGGCCGGAGAGATAGCATGGAGGTAAGGCGTTTGCCTTTCATGCAGGAGGCCATCGGTTCGAATCTCTGCGCCCCATATGGTCCCCCGTGCCTGCCAGGAGCAATTTCTGAGCCTGGAGCCAGGAATAACCTCTGAGCACTGCCGGGTGTGACCCAAAAACCACAAAAAAAAAAAAAAAAAAGTGAACTATAAAGAGGCACAGAAGAAAAACTTTAACACTTGAAAATTAAACAGCACACTACTAAACAATCAGTGGGTCAGAGATGAAATCAAAGAGGGTATCAAAAGATTCCTGGAAATAGGGCTTCCCCGGGCCACACGCCTGGGCAAGCCGGTGAGTTGGGTCCCTTGGTGGAGCCTGAAGGTACCCTAGGCCTTCCCCCACTATCCATGCGGCTCCTTAGGGAGGGTCTGGGTGGGGCTCTGAGCTTCTGGTCTCCCAGCTTCTTGAAGGATCTCTCCTTCCTGGGAGCCGGGAGTCTAGCAGGAGGAGGTTTGGCAGGCCCCCGCCATGCCGGAGGCCTGCTTGGCCAGGCCTAGGGGGGGTGCAGGACTTGGGGTAACCCCAGCACCCCTCTGCCGCCTTGCTCCAGATCTCCAGGGCTTCCCCGGGCCACACGCCTGGGCAAGCCGGTGAGTTGGGTCCCTTGGTGGAGCCTGAAGGTACCCTAGGCCTTCCCCCACTATCCATGCGGCTCCTTAGGGAGGGTCTGGGTGGGGCTCTGAGCTTCTGGTCTCCCAGCTTCTTGAAGGATCTCTCCTTCCTGGGAGCCGGGAGTCTAGCAGGAGGAGGTTTGGCTGGCACTGGTAATCTCTGTCCAGTCTACATTTTCAAAATCGCGCGGGGGCGATAGCCCCCGCGCGCACAAGAAACATTAATAGTACTCTCACAAGAAACATTAATAGTACTCTCACAAGAAACATTAATAGTACTCTCACAAGAAACTGTAATAGTACTCTCACAAGAAACTTTAATAGTACTCTCACAAGAAACTTTAATAGTACTCACTATCATTGAATTATGTTTTTATGTATGCAGAATGTCCATTTTGTACTCTGCCCTTTTGCATACCCCTTCATAAGTTCATATTTCTCTTTAACTTCTTTAACTCCTATCATCATTACTCCTTTTATACCCTTTCTAACTTAAGTACTGTTGAGTCCTAAGTCACAGACCAAAGTGGTGCCCTAGAGTTAACACCCACCCAACTATTTTTAAAGGCATAAAAAGGACACATATCTTTTCAACATTTTATGGGTGTTTTCTTTGACAGCTATAACTTTTGCTAAATACTTTCTTATACAGTGATGATCCCCCCATGTTTTTTCTCTTCTCTTTGTGAACTGCTCAATATGGAATTTGGTGTGAAAGAATCCCTCAGTTTAATACTTATGTTTGAACCAAGTCATGGGTCTTGTTGGAAATGTTCTTATGCCCCCATATATCTGATAGCACCACGTGGCTTTATATCTTGTTTGCGTAGGCACACTAACATGGAAAAATACTATACATACCAATAAGTTCTTATCTAATAAGAATGGGAACACACAAATCTTGTAGTGCAATGAGACCTTACACCCTGAACATTGACATAAAGACATGGCACAGGCCTCAGAAGAATGGGCATTCTCCATTCACCCCTTGATCTACAGAAGACATTTACAAAACATCCAAGGTTGTATATAACATCACCTGGTGGCATTCCTGTACCAGGAAAGACCCTACAGCTGCTCTGACATCTACTCAAAAGAAACACCCCTTAACACTGAGAAGACAACAAGAACAAAGACCTGCTTACTGGACATGACTTGCTGTATTGCCCCTTAATTGTGAGGTTTGTCTATAACATCACCTGGAAGCAATCCTCTACCACGGAAGACCCTACCACTGCTCAGACATCGTCCTGCTCAAAAGAGACTTCCCTTAACACTGAGAAAACTTAACAACAACAACCTGCTTACAGGAAAGGGCTTCCTGCATTGCCCTTTCATGGTGAGGTGAAACGAGAAGGCACTCCACATCATGACTTCAATGTAGGACATGCAGATTCCAGAATCTTTAATACAGAAACATGAGACCAACAACAGAGACTGTGTGAAAAGTGTGTTGGCACTACAGACAATGTCTTGGATCGAACGATAACTTTCCTGAGGCCTAGAGCTGGTCTTACGCCAGGAAACTTCAGGGGTAGGATCTCTTTGTATTTAGGCCAAGGTTATTCCTTTCCATGCCTCTCATATTTTGGTGGGCCTATGCAAACAACAATTGCCACTCTAACACCGTTTTTACTGTGCTCCTTTGACTCTAATCCTTAAAACGCACCCACTTAAAATTTGAGGTTAACTTAAGCTAATATGCATGTACATGGAAATGTAAAAAATACTATGCCTCTAATGTTTAAGGAGTTATGTAAGTTTGATGGCTTTAGATTGCCTTGTGTGCTGTTAAGAAATATTATAATGTGCTACAATCTGGGACTTGAGGGACAAAGTAATTGCACATGGATTCTGTTTTATTTATCTTAACTTTCTTTGGTGAAAGTTCAAAGTTAAGATATCAACAAGGGGACTTCTGATAATTATGTTATGGGTGATTGTCTTTCCACTGTAACTTTACCTTATCCTCTTTCTTTGCATCTTTTATTCTCATAATTCAAAATAAAAAAATTATAAAAAAAAAAGATTCCTGGAAATAAATACAAATGAAGACACAAATCATCAGAATTCGTGGGACACAGCAAAAGCAGTACTAAGAGGAAAATAATAGCTTTGCGAGCACACACCAGGAAGGAATAAGGGGCCTATATAAAAAACTTAATGACACAGTTTATAAAATTAGAAAGTGATCAACAAAATTAACCAAAAATAGGTAGCAGAAGAAAATAACAACTGTTAGGGCAGAAATTAATGAAGTGGAAATTAAAAAATAAAACACAACAATCTGAAAGATCAATGAAAGCAGAAGTTGGTTCTTTGAAAAAAATAAACAAGGTTGATAAACCATTAGCAAAACTCACCAAGAAAGGTAGAGAGAGAAACTTAATAAACCAGATTAGAAATAAAAAGGGGGGACAGAGTAATAGCACAGTGGTAGGTCATTTTCCTTGCATGTGGACGACTTGGCATGAACCTGGGTTCGATCCCTGGCATCCCATATGGCTCCCTGAGTCTGCCAGGAGCAATTTCTGAGCACAGTGCCAGGAATAACCCATGTGCTTCTGGGTGTGACCCCCCTCCAAAAGAAAACAAAGAAAAAGAAAAGAAACAGGGAAGGTCACTACAGATACTACAGAGATTCAAAGGGTAATTAGAGACTACTTTGAGAAATTATGCCACAAAACAAGAAAACTTGGAAGAAATGGATAAATTATTGGATCTTTATAATCTTCCACAGTTGAACCAGGATGATCTATCATATCTAAACGGACCCCTCACTATTGAGGAAATTAAAATGGTAATCAAAAGCCTTCCCAAAAACAAAAGCCCAAGTCCAGATAGATTCACTAATGAATTCTTTTAAAATCTTTCGAGAGAACTTACTACCAATCCTTTTCAGGCTTTTCTAGGAAATTAAACAAACAAAAACACTCCCAAATATTTTTTGTTTGTTTTGTTTTGTTTTGGGGCCACACCCAGCGGTGCTCAGGGGTTACTCCTGGCTGTCTGCTCAGAAATAGCTCCTGGCAGGCACGGGGGACCACATGGGACACCGGGATTCGAACCAACCACCTTTGGTCCTGGATCGGCTGCTTGTAAGGCAAACACCGCTGTGCTATCTCTCCGGGCCCACCAAATAGTTTTTTATGAACCTAACATCACCCTGATACCAAAAATAGACAGAGATGCACAAGAAAAGAAAGAAAGAAAGAAAGAAAGAAAGAAAGAAAGAAAGAAAGAAAGAAAGAAAGAAAGAAAGAAAGAAAGAAAGAAAGAAAGAAAGAAAGAAAGAAAGAAAGAAAGAAAGAAAGAAAGAAAGAAAGAAAGAAAATAAAGAGAAGGAAGGAAGGAAGGAAAGAAAGAAAGAAAGAAAGAAAGAGAGAAAAAAAGAAAGAAAGAAAGAAAGAAAGAAAAGAAAGAAAGAAAGAGAAAGAGAAAAAAGAAAGAAAGAAAGGAAGGAAGGCAAGAAAGAACCAAAGCCACAAAGGAAAGAAAGAAAGAAAGAAAGAAAGAAAGAAAGAAAGAAAGAAAGAAAGAAAGAAAGAAAGAAAGAAAGAAAGAAAGAGACAGAAAGAAAGAGACAGAAAGAAAAAGGAAGGATGGGGGGCCGGGAAGGTGGCGCTAGAGGTAAGGTGTCTGCCTTGCAAGTGCTAGCATAGGACGGACCGTGGTTCGATCCCCGGGCATCCCATATGGTCCCCCCAAGCCAGGAGCGACTTCTGAGCGCATAGCCAGGAGTAACACCTGAGCATCAAACGGGTGTGGCCCAAAAACCAAAAAAAAAAAAGAAAGAAAAAGGAAGGAAGGAAGGAAGAAGGAAGGAAAGAAAGAAAGAGAAGAGAAGAAAAGAAAGAAAAGAAAAAAAAAGAAAAGAAAGAAAAGAAAAGAAAAGAAAACTACAGACCAACAGACCAATATTCCTGATGAACACAGACTCAAAGATCCTCAATAAATCCTTGCAAATAGGATCCAACATTCATCCAAAAGGTTATACACATGGGGCTGGAGTGATAAACAAGGGCATTTGCCTTGCATGTGGCAGACCCGAAACAAACCTGGGTTCAATTCCTCGGCATCCCATATGGTCCCCAGAGCCTGCCAGGAGCGATTTCTAAGCACAGAGACAGGAACGACTCCTGAGCACTGCCGGGTGTGGCCCCCAAACAAAACAAACAAAAAAGAAGGTCATACATCATGATCAAGTACATGATATCCCAGAAATGTAAGGATGATTTATTATACATAAATCAATCAACATAATACACCAAATCAACAAAAGAAAAAGAGAAACTATATGATCATATAAATAAAGGCAGAGAAAGCATTTGATAAGATCCAAAATCCATTCATGACAAAAACTCTCAATAAGATGGGAATGGGGGCCCGGAGAGATAGCACAGCGGCGTTTGCCTTGCAAGCAGCCGATCCAGGACCAAAGGTGGTTGGTTCGAATCCCAGTGTCCCATATGGTTCCCCGTGCCTGCCAGGAGCTATTTCTGAGCAGACAGCCAGGAGTAACCCCTGAGCACCGCTGGGTGTGGCCCAAAAAAACAAAAAACAAAAACAAACAAACAAAAAAGATGGGAATGGAAGGAACTTTTC
Organism: Suncus etruscus; assembly: GCF_024139225.1. Lineage (NCBI taxonomy): Eukaryota > Metazoa > Chordata > Mammalia > Eulipotyphla > Soricidae > Suncus > Suncus etruscus. The sequence continues at coordinate 18,288,081 of NC_064859.1, read as the reverse complement.
TCAGTATAATCAAGGCCATTTAACACAAGCCTCTGGCAAATATTATAGTCAATGGAGACAAACCAAAAGCCTTTCCTCTAAAATCCGATACAGGGGCCGAAGAGATAGCATAAAGGTAAGGCGTTTGCCTTTCATGCAGAAGGTCATTGGTCTGAATCCCGGCATCCCATAAGGTCCCCGGAGCCTGCCAGGAGCAATTTCTGAGCCTGAGCCAGGAGTAAAACCTGAGCGCTGCCAGGTGTGACCCAGAAACCAAAAATAAAAATAAAAAATAAAATAAAATTGGGTACAAGACAAGGCCGCCCCCATAGCATTTAGGTAAGAAAAAGATATCAAGGGCATCTAGATAGGAAAGGAAGAGGTCAAGCTCTCATTCTTGCAGAAGGCATGATATTATATTTAGAAAACCCTAAAGATTCTATCAAAACAGTAGATTCAGGGCCCGGAGAGATAGCACAGTGGTGTTTGCCTTGCAAGCAGCCGATCCAGGACCAAAGGTGGTTGGTTCGAATCCCGGTGTCTCATATGGTCCCCCGTGCCTGCCAGGAGCTATTTCTGAGCAGACAGCCAGGAGTAACTCCTGAGCACCGCTGGATGTGGCCCCCAAACAAACAAACAAACAAAAAACACCAGTAGATTCATATGGCAAAGTGGCAGGCTACAAAATTAACACACAAAAATCAATGACCTTCTTATACACAAATAGAGAAGAAATGGACCTTAAAAGAACAATCCCATTCACAATAGTGCCACATAAACTCAAATACCTTGGAGTCAACTTAACTAAAGAGGTTAAGGACCCAATTTCAGGATTTTTAATAAGCCCCCATGTGATTGTTTAGGTTAGAAAACTTTGGGTGATAGTGGTTTTAAGATGAAAGTGATTGTGGCAGCTTATAGTTCAGGCTAAACAACAGTGGGGTAGAAACAGCCACCCCCACCCAACCCCCAGCTTGCTGCTTGCGTTGATGGTGAGGTAGTGATGCGCCTGAACTATTTCCAGACAAGGTTGGGGTGACCTGGCCCTGTGCCACGCTGCTGTGATCATGAAGAAATGGAGACTTGTGTCAACACAATTTATTTATTTATTTTTTTTTGGTTTTTGGGTCACACCCAGCAGCGCTCAGGGGTTACTCCTGGCTCTATGCTCAGAAATCACTTCTGGCAGGCTCGGAGGATCATATGGGATGCCGGGATTCAAACCACTGTACTTCTGCATGCAAAGCAAACGCCTTACCTACATGCTATCTCTCTGGCCCCTCAACACTATTTCTTAATTTCTTTTTCTTTTTTGTTTTTGGGCCACACCCGGCAGTGCTCAGGGGTTCCTCCTGGCTATCTGCTCAGAGATAGCTCCTGGCAGGCACAGGGGACCATATGGGACGCTGGGATTCGAACCAACCACCTTAGGTCCTGGATTGGCTGCTTGCATGGCAAACACCGCTGTGCTATCTCTCCGGCCCCAATTTCTTTTTCTTTTCCATTAGCTTTGGGGGATCACATAAAGCTCCAAATCAGGGGCCACTCCAGCCTCATGTCTGGGGGTCACTCCCCATGGGGTTTAGAGGACCATGTCATGCCAGGGATGGACCAGCACTCCTGTACTTCTGTAAAATTGGGACTCACTTTCCTGTCATGGCAAGGTTGAAAAAAGTCTATATAAAAAATGGTCATGAGGGCTGGAGAACTGGAGCACAGAGGGGAGGGCATTTGCCTTGCACACAGCAGACCCGGACTTGATCCTCAGCATCCCATATGGTCCCTCAAGCCTTATAGAAATGATTTTTTGGGGTGCAGTTTGGGTCACACCTGGTGATGCTCAGGGGTTACTCCTATGCACTCAGAATTGCTCCGGGCTTGGGGGACCATATGGGACGCCAGGAGATGGAATCATGGTCCATCTTAGGTTAGCACATGCAAGGCAAATGCCCTATTGCTTGCGCCATTGCTCCAGCCCATAGGAGTGGTTTCTGAGCACAGAGTAACCCTGAGCACTGCTAGATGTGCCCCCCCCCCCCTGCAATGTCATGTGTGGCTGGAAAAATAGCCCAGTGAGGAGGCCATTTGCCATGCATGCAGCTGACCCAGGTTCCATCCCCAGTGTTTTGTACAGTCACCTGGGTCTGCTAGGAATGATTCCTGAACACAGAACTGGGGTAATCCCTGAGCACCACAAGGTGTGGCTCCCAAATCCAACAAGCAAACAAAAAAGAAGTCACATGATGGCTAACTATCAAATTTCAATTGCTCAGTCATGGAGAAATGTGAAAGTCAAATGGTTATGGGAAAGCAGTCAAGCAAATAACTATTGGGTTGACCATTTTATTCTCATCTTTGTTTTGGGGCCACACCTGGTGGTGCTCAGGGGTAACCCCTGGCTCTGCTCTCAGGAATCACTCTGGAAGGGGACTATCTGGGATGTTGGATATCGATCCTGGGTCGGCCTGTGCAAGGCAAATGCAGGGAGCTGCTGTGCTATCGCTCCTGTTCCTCATTCTCATTTTTAATTCCTATCCCAAAGAAAATTTTTGCCTTTGTGTTATGTAGACAAAGTTTATTTTCCCCACTTTAATGGAGAAATAACCAAATGCTTTGCTGGATGTACAAATCATAGAGCATGAGGGAATCGATAATAGAGGTTGCAATGTTTCAGTAACAGAAATTCAAATGGCGAAATAACTTTGTAACTCTTCACTTCCAGCATTCCCATTCTGAAGTTTCCCTTCTCCATTCTCTTTCCCAAGTGATTTTTCTTCCTTGCTCCACAAATTCCCAGCATCCTGAACAACCTCTGCATTTCTTTCACCTTTTCCTCCCTTCTACAGCGTAGATGGCATCAAGTTGCTTATCTTGATTCCGAAAGCTTTAATATTTTGGTGCCTGACTATTTTCTCCCACTCCCAATTTTCCCTGATTCATCCTCTGGTTTCCTCTCAACACCAGAGCTCCCTTTCTAATAACTTATTCTACCACCAAACAAATATGTGCTACTATCTCTCATCTACACACACTTTTTTCCTTGATGTTTATCTTCTTTGAGATACTTTTGCTAGGGCCAGAGAAGGAGAGCGCAGAGTAAGGAGTATGTGGCAACCCTAGGTTGCTCACTGGAAGAAAATATGGTCCTTTCCAACCCCCTGAGCACAGGTAGGTGTGTGTAGCCCAGTCTCAAAAAAGTGATTTTCTTACTTTCACAGAAAATTCGAGATATCCTCTTTTAACATGCTCTTCTGCACCCTCACCCAGTCAGTCACTCCTGCAAGTCAAGTTTCTGTGCCAAGCAAGTCTGTGAAATTGTGTTGTTAAAGTCAGCAGGGACTTGTGTGTAGACAGCTACAGGCCTCTTCGACCCCAACTTTCCTCCATCCTCCAGCCATTCCGAGCTCAGTAAGAACTGCAGGAGAGATCTAAGAGAGCAGCCAGCTAGAGAAGGCTGTTCTTTGCAAGAGCATGAGAGGGGTCGTGTTTTAGGATTTCCTGGGTCTGCACAGCAAAACCGACCCCTTAGCTTTCTTCCCACAAAGATGTTTTGCCAGTTTTTCAGTGCAGAACGTCCCAGTGAACCCAGCTTCCTAGAAATTTGACATCTTCAGCCTCTCCCATTTCCAGGCCCAACTAACCCTTGAGCTTCGGCCCCTCCTAGGACAGAAATGGTCTCAACCCATTTCTGCTGGCCACCCCGTGCCACTGGCCACATTGTCGGTCTCAAAGGGATCCTTCCCTTTGGGCCAGCGCTGCTTGACCGCCTACTCCGCACACAGGTTGGGCTGGGGCTCCAAGATTTAAACATTCTTCCCAAACTTGAATTTCTATCAATCATTTCATTCGCATGCTTGCGACCCTCGAGGTCCTTCTTCCCTTTAAAGATCAAGCTCGAGGGGCCGGAGAGACACAGCAGCGGGGAGAAGTGAGGAGGGGAGCTGTCTTGACTTGGGGTTCGACCCTTGACTCTCCATAATGTCCCCGAGCACCACTAGGAGTAAAGCAATGTAAAGCGTTAAATATATACTTAAAAATTGCAAACAATATATGTATATTTTTAAAATCCAGACAATATATATTTTGAAAAAAATATATATATATTGCAAATATATATATAATTAAAAAGAAATGCGAACAATTAGATCATGGAAAAGAACGGTCGATGACTCAAGACAAAATGACAACTGAGCAATGCTCGAAAAACTCTTCCTCAGTTCTCCACCCCTGGTGAGCAATCTCCAGGCTTTCTCAACCTCTGTGCTGGATGAATTAATTCCTCGAGTGCACGCAAGCTGCAGCCTGTAGCCTGTCAGCTGGAAAACCCACTTCCCTCCCTCTTTCTCCCAGCAACCTGCGCCTCGTCAAAGCCAGACACTGGGCGCCCAGAACCTCTCCAGGGAGACGCTCCCGGGTCCCAGGGGATCCTGCGCTGGGGAGGCCTTCAGCTGGGTTCTCAGACCACGCAGACATTTGAGAGCAATCAAGAGCTTTCCCTCCAGCCAGCCAGCTAGCTCAGGACTCCAAGAAGGTCCACGGGGGCCTTGTGCAAAGGCCTTTTAGCACTTTTGCAAAAGTGCAAACCTAAATAAATAAAGCGTTTTTGCATCCCTAGGCCGCACTGGGAACCAGATGGCAGATGTCAAGGCCTCGACTGGCGCTCCCCTTCCTCCCCGGCTCCACGGGGCGCAGGGAACTCGAGCAAAGGTGGAATCCGCTGGCATCCGCGCGCGGATCGCATCCCGCGAGGCCTCGAGCTGTTCCCCGCCCCGCCTGCATCCCCGCACGCCACGCCACGCCACGGCCACGCCACGCCTCCCCCGCCTCCAAGCCACGCAGCGCGCATCCCTGGCCCGGGAGGCACCGCGACGACACCGCCGCCCCGCAGCGCGCGCTTCCGGCCCCGGCCCCGGCGCCGGCCCCTCAAGCCCCGCCCCGGAAGTGACGCGCCGGAAGCGCCGGGCGCGCCGGGCTGCAGCGTCATCAGCCGAGCCGAGCCCACCGAGCCCAGCCGGTGCGGGGCGGGCGGAGCGGGCGGAGCGGCCGCAGCCGCCGCCGACGACCGGGTGAGGACGCGCGTCCGGGACGCAGCGGCAGCGGCAGCGGCAGCGGCGCCGGCCCGGGGCGCGAATGGAGCCGGCCGCGCGTCCGGGCGGGCCCCCGCCGCAGAAGGAGCTGCCGTACAACCGGCTGCTGCCCTACGCCGAGCGCCTGGACGCCGAGGCCGCCGCGCAGCTGCGCCGCATCAAGAGCAACCTGGGCCGCGCCGTGCAGCTGCGGGAGCTCTGGCCCGGCGGCCTCTTCTGGACGCGCAAGCTCGCCACGTGAGTCGCCCGCCCCTCGGACCCGGACCCGCACCCGCGCCTCGGGCTCCGGGCTCCCCGCTGTGGCCCTCAGAGCGATCTGGGGGTGCCCTGGCGGGTTGCGGGGGCCCCGGAGGGTCAGGGGCTTCCTGGGGGTATTGGGGTGTCCAGGGGTGCCCTGGCGTGTTGCGGGGCCCCAGGGCTTGGCATAGGGGGTCCCCGGAGGGCCAGGGACTTCCTGGGGGTATTGGGGTGTCCAGGGTGCCCTGGCGTATTGCGGGGCCCCAGGGCTTGGCATAGGGGGTCCCCGGAGGGCCAGGGACTTCCTGGGGGTATTGGGGTGTCCAGGGGTGCCCTGGCGTGTTGCGGGGGCCCCAGGGGTTGGCATAGGAGTCCCTGGAGGGCCAGGGGCGCCCTGGCTTGTTGCAGGGCCCCAGGACCTGGCTTAGGGGTGCCCGGAGGGCCAGGAACTTCCTGGGGGTATTGGGGAGTCCAGGGGTGCCCTGGCGTGTTGCAGGGCCCCAGGGCCTGGCATAGGGGTGCCCGGAGGATCAGGGGCTTCCTGGGGGTATGGTGGATCCAGGGGTCCCTGGCGTGTTGCGGGGCCCCAGGGCTTGGCATAGGGGTCCCCGGAGGGCCTGGAACTTCCTGGGGGTATTGGGGTGCCCTGGCGTGTTGCGGGGCCCCAGGGCCTGGCATAGGGGTCCCCGGAGGGTTAGGGTATTCCTGGGGATATTGGGGAGCCCAGGGGTGCCCTGATGGGTTGCGGGGCACCAGGGGCAGACAAGAGGCGCTTTGGGGTGCGTGCGGTGTTCCCGGAGGGTCAGGGCTTTCTGGAGGTATTGGGGGGCCCAGGGGAGCCCTGGCGACTTGCGGGGCTCCTCGAGAATCTGCGGGGAACGGGCCTGGCCTCTCCATCCCCTCCCGGGCTTCCCCAGGGCGTGGAGAGTTGGAGTTAGTTTTCTGGTCCTCCCACCGCTTCCTGGGTCTCCCCAGCTACTGCTACTGGACCCGCACTTCCATTCATTCGAGGCAGACAGACGCGCTGCATGCAATTGCAGGCCGGCACCCTGGCACCGGGATGGTATCGGGATCGCCGCCCACCTGGGCTCTGCTGCACAAACCTAGTGCCACAGGGCGGGCTTCGGGCCGGGTTTGGAAGCGGGTCTACTCGCCCGAGCGGATCCTGGACCAAGGAGACACTTGCCCAGTGTTTGTCCAAATCTGCTGAGCCAACTGGGTGAGGATGACTCAGGGCTCCGGCAGGCCCGTAGCCTTCCCCTGCACCCGGCTTGATAAGGACCTACTTACTGCCAGGACTTTTGCTTCTGCCAGGAGGCCGCGGGTTGGGCCCATTTCTAGTCTAGTCTCAATTGGGGGGCCATCACTGAACCTTCTCACCAACGGACAAGAAGCCTAAACTACACAACTGCCCTTTTCCTGAGAGGGATCTTTTAAAATTGTCAGGACTCGCTCGCTCGCTCACTCACTCACTCACTCACTCAACAGCTCTCTCCTTTTCCTGTCCTGAAGAAGTTTGTGCTTGGTAGAACCCTTAAAGGCACGGAAGGGGGCACGCCACAGAAACGATCACTTTTAGGCAAAACTGAAGGATTTTATTATAGGTGATGGAAATGGTTTTCATTTTGTTTTGTTTTTTTCTTTCCCCAAGTCAGCTTTCTAGGCGTTTGTTACAGTCACGCTGAAAATAAAATGACTTCCAGTTCTAGGAATAACTCCATTCTGATTACTTGGTTCATATTTGCTGGGGATTCATGACCATTTTGGGAAACTACACAGTGAGTTTTAGGTGCACGGTATAGAAATACATACCCAGGTATGAAGTCATGTCTGACTTGGGTTTATGAATGTAGTATTCACACAGGCATAGTTCAGCATTGTTTCCTGACTCCTTTTATCATCATGCCTGGCACATTTGTTAGCTTTTATTTAGCGGGGCTAAGTAGTTTTTTGGCTTTTTGTTTTTAATTCTAGAAAGGGCTTAAAAAAGTATATTGTTGATGCTTGTCAGGATGCAAGGTTTGAGGCAAGACTGAAGTTTGATAGTGACTTATGAATTCAGATTAAGTAACAGCAAGAAATCAGCAAAACTGGGTTTTGGTTCAGGGCTTTTGGTTGATAGTGTGAGAAGCATTTTGCAGCGAGTGACAAGGTCTAATCCTCGGCATGTTAAGGTAACCTACTGACCTGTTTATCGCTGGACTTGTTTTTTTTAAAGTCTTGTATATTGCACAAGTTTTTGTGGAAGTGACGCCCAGACAGGACAGCTATTAATTACCCAAGTCATCACATTTAGTTCTTTGTCAAAGAATGGAGGGGAGTGATGAAAATAGCCTAATCTCTGCCAGTTAGTTTTGTGACTGTGGGGGTTATTTATGATCAGTCATGTACTTAAATGTATGGGTAAAATGATGGAATACCTGAGAGCTTATCTTGTTCTTGTATTTGTTGTTTTTTGGGTCACACTGGCAGTGCTCAGAGGTTACTCCTTGGCTGAATACTCAGGAATCACTCCTGGCAGAATGGGGGGATCATATGGAATGCCAGAGACCGAACCCAAGTCGGCCACATGCAAGGCAAACATCCTACCCACTGTGCTATCACTCTGGCCCTTTTTCTTATATGGTTTTATTTTATATCCTGTAAATTTTCAAAGAAATGTGCGTGTATTTTTTTTTTCACAATGACTGTTTGTCTGTGAAATATTGAAAATAGTTTCATTGATAAGCACACTCCTAAAGAAGCAGGGTAGAAATGCTCCACAAAGGGACTGGGTCTTCAACCAAGTATACTTATGCCCTCAAGCTGTGCCTAACAGGTTTCTGTGGGGATGAGTTCTTGTTTGCGAGGTACTGAGGCTCTACATTTGACACCCCTTTTTGATCTTGTTTACTTCATTTTAGGAGTTATATATTTTTTAATGTATTACATAAATTGATCCTTTGATAGAATACAAGCGTTCATATACTCTAAATTATTAGAATGCCTAGAGAAAAGTGGCACAATTTAATTGTCTCTAGTAAATGCAGATAAATAGGTTGCTGTGAGGGGCCAGAGCCCAGTAGGACAGTGGGAAGTGCACTTGCCTTGCATTTAACAGCTGTCCCAAGTTTGATCCCTGGCATTCCACATGCTCCCCCAAGTGCCAGGAGTGAGCCCTGCGTGCAGAGCCAGGACTAAGTAACCCCAGTGTACTGCCAGGTATGACACAAAAACAACAACCCAAAAATACTACCCAAAATTAAAGAGGTAACTGTGAGTGAACAGGCCATAGAGGGAAAGAAAGCCCGGGATGACTGGTAGGCCCAGCTGGGGAATGCAGGGAGCTGAGGGAAGATACTCCTGGAACTGGATTTTTCTCTCTGTTCCTTTTTTTTTTTTTTTTTTTTTTTTTGGTCACACCCGGCATCCCTCAGGGGTTACTCCTGGCTCTATGCTCAGAAATCACTCCTGGCAGGCAAGCTCGGGGGACCATATGGGACCCCGGGATTTGAACCGATGACCTTCTGCATGAAAGGCAAACGCCTTACCTTCCATGCTATCTCTCCGGCCCCGTCTCTCTGTTCCCTTCATCAGTCACAGCTGAGGCTAGTCTCAGCTCATACCCGGCCTTGCCACAGTTGTCTTATCATGGGCATCTCTCTTAGCTTTAAACTCTTGTGAATTCTTGACTCAGGACCTGACTGTTGTGCCAGTTTGCCAGCACCAATGGTCACAACCGACGAGTTAATAAGTCTCCTAGAGTGTACCTGTATTAAGATAAAAGGAAAACATTGAGTGAGAGTTGAAAATCTCAAGGAATAAATGCTAACTTGCCACTTGATTGACTGTTCTGATCTTTAAAAAAAAACAAACTCATACACACGTACACTGTTTTGAGAAGCAGGAATGTAGACTATTAGTTTCCAAGAAAACTCGGAACCTGAGGCTTTAGAAAATTATCCTACTAGGCACACTATGTCAAAACAAAGCCTTTAATAAAACCATCTGTGGGTTCTAAAATACTTTTTTGGGGGGAAAATCGATGGGTTGATCTGGAAGAGAGCTCCTCTAGTCTGCAGGCCAGCCCACCCCTCACTATTCCTTTTTCTCTTGCTGCTTTCTTTTTTTGGTTTTTGGGTCACACCTGGCAGAAATCACCCATGGCAGGCACAGGGGACCCTATGGGATGCCGGCATTTGAACCACCGACCTTCTGCATGAAAGGCAAATGCCTTACCTCCATGCTATCTCTCCAGCCTTGCTGCTCTTTCTTAAATATTAAAAGTTCACTGGTGGGCGTGGTGTATTAGGAAGCAAATTCTGTACCTTTACTAGAGTGAAATGTTATCTTACCAGGGTTATCTTAAATATTGGAAACAAGTTTATACAAAATATTCGATATATTCACCTCCTCTGAAGGAAGGCACTGATCACAGAAGAGCTGGTGAAGAGGGGAGAAAATATTAATGGGTGGCTTTCAGCTGATTGTCATGTAGGGTATATTAGGTTTAAGAACCGAATTGGTGAAGAGTACATCTTAAGGGAGACATCTGTAGCACACACATATAAGTGTTTAACACTACATAGTATCAAAGTTGTTTATAGAGTAATAACAGTAAGTGATCAAAACTCAGACAAGAAACAACGTATCTTTGTAGTGAGAAATTGGCTTGTTTGTTTTGGGGCTGAAAAGAACCTGGCATTGCTCAGGGATTTCTCCTGGTGGTGGTCTGGGGTCTGTATTATTGCAGGGGTTGATCTCTCTCTCTCTCTTTCTCTCTCTCTCTCTCCCTCCTCCCTCTCCTCTCCCCTCTCCCCTTTCGCTCTCCTCGCCTCTCCCCCCCTGCATCTCTCTCTCTTATTCTTCCCTCCCCTCGCCTGCCTCCCCCCCACCTCCTCTCCCCCTCTCTACCTTGTCCTCTCTCATCCCCAAGAGCAGTCAAAATAGGAGAAATTTGGAATGGATCTGTTTTACTCTTGGATGTAAAAGATACTTCACCAAAGAGTGGAGGGATATGGGAATTTTTACAACCCATTGGATTTAGCAGACTTGTAAAGAAGAAATTATACGGCTACTTAAGGGAGTGATTCTAATACTCATTTCAGGGCTGGGAGAGTCTAGGTCAGGGGTCTGCAACCTTTAAGACAGAAAGAGCCATTTGGACTCATTTTGGAAGGGGGAAAAACCGGAGCTACAAAGCCATTGCAACATTTAAAACAAATATAACACTATATGTACATTATTTCTTATCTCAAGGCTATATACAGGATCATGCAGTTAGCTGGCTCTCAGAAGAAAAAAAGAACTTTTTCCACTTAACAGAGTAAGATATATTTGTGAAAATTAATAGCTAATCAAAATATTTAATTTACCTGTTTAATGAGATTCTTTGCTCCTGAACCTCAGTGCACAGTGTCTGCATGTCAGGGCTCTAAGACGTCATCTTCATTTTCACACAGGCTTGTGAGCTGTTATCTGTGAGGCGTGATCGATGTTTGTTTTTAATATAGTTAATGTTGGAGAAGACCTGTTCACATACATATGTGAATATAAAATGTATATGATAATTTAATTTATTTAAAACTATTTTTAATAGGGACTGGAGTGGTGGTGCAGGCGGCAGGGCGTTTTCCTTGCACGAGTTAACCTAGGATGGACTGTGGTTCGATCCCCCAGCGTCCCATATAGTCCCCCAAGCCAGGAGCGATTTCTGAGTGCATAGCTAGGAGTAATTTTTAATATAATAGCCACAACTTTTCTACAGTGTCACCTTACAAAAGGACCTGTCTCCCATGCTTAACCAACAACAACAAAAATTAGTATCTGTTCATTTTTTTTTTCCTGTGGGCCACACCCATTTGACACTGGGGTTACTCCTGGCTATGCACTCAGAAATCGCCCCTGGCTTGGGGGGACCATATGGGACGCTGGGGGATCAAACTGCGGTCCTTCCTAAGCTACTGCTTTCAAGGCAGATGCCTTACCTCGAGCACCACCTCTCTGGCCTCTGTTTTTTTGTTTTGTTTTTTACCTGGCTGATATTTTTTTCTCTTTCAGACTCTTGTTCTCCACTCACTGTACTGGCCTGACTCCCAGTAACAGTCACACTGCAAGCCCTCTCTTTCTCTTACTCCAGTCCTCTCTGTCCTCTCTTGTCTTCTTTTTCCTTCTCCCTTTTTTCTTTTATTTGCTTTTATTTATTTATTTATTCATTCATTTATTTATTTTTTGGTTTTTGGGCCACACCCGGCGGTGCTCAGGGGTTACTCCTGGCTGTCTGCTCAGAAATAGCTCCTGGCAGGCACGGGAGACCATATGGGACACCGGGATTCGATTCAACCACGATAGGTCCTGGATCGGCTGCTTGCAAGGCAAACGCCGCTGTGCTATCTCTCCGGGCCCGCTTTTATTTTTTTAAATGATTTTTCAGTGTCCCCTGTCAGCACTTCTCTTTTCCCTCACAACAGTCTCCTCCTTCCCCAGCGCAGAGATGCACCCTTAGCATGCCTTCAGTGACATCACCCTGCCCCCCTGCTGTCGAGCCCAGTCAAAGCTTCAAAAGAGCCTCATGCAGCTCTGGAGCTGTAGGTTGCTGACACCTTGGTCTAGGTAGTGTGAAGGCGGAGCATACTCTGGGTCGGGGTGGGGGCTGGCGGCATTCTCCCTCCACCCCCCCCCCCAGTCTGTTGATGAAGATCACTGTGGGTATGGCCAGTGTTTAAGTGTCTGTTTCCCTGAATTATGTCGTCAGATAAAGTTACAAGAGAATGATAAAGTTAAATGCTTAGTCTTCTAAGTGGAGAATATGGGGGAAGGAGTGGGGCTTGTGCATGGCTCAACCCAGTTCTGTCTCCAGCACCCCCTTAGGATCCTGTGCACCCAGCCTTGAGTCAAGGAGTCAGCCTTGAGCACCCCCAGGTGTGGAGCTCCCTTCCGCAGCCTCCAAACAAACAATAACACACTTTTTGTTTGTTTGTTGTTTTTGGACCACATCCGCACTGAAGGAGCTATGAGGTTACTCCTGGATCCGCACTCAGAAATTGCTCCTGGCAGACTTGGGGGGATCATCAGAATGCCAGGGATTGAACCTGTGTTGCCCACATGCAAGGCAAATGCCCTCCCGGCTGTGCTTTCACCCTGGCCCAATAGCATGCCTTTTATTTTAATTAAGGAACCACAAGTTTGGGTAGTGGTCAACACCTGTTTGTACTATTTCTAATTTGGTTCTTAATCATTACCTACAGTTACATTTTAGAGTTAACAAATACAGTAAAAACTTTTTCTAAGAACAAACTGACACCATTTGTAGCTACAGCATTGCTTTGAGAATAATACTGTACTTCACACAAGTTGTGTTGGAAATGAAGAATTATTAGTAATGCACAGTAGACAGTTTAAATGAAATGTGTACTATTTGGGCTGGGAAGTGTGGGTGTTTTGTTTCATTTTCTGATGATTTTTCTTTTCCAAGCCAAAGATGAAGTAGATGTTTTCACGGCAAGAAAATTTTTGGATAGAATCATTTGCATGTATTTATTTCAGGGACCTGCTTCTGGGCAAATTGGCTGAGCAAGTTTGTATTTGGAGGGACGGTAGGTGACTTCCAGAGATCCCAGTAAAGAAAAAGACAAATTTCTGTCTTGTTTGGATTTGGTTTTGGGGCCACACCCACCAGCGCTCAGTGGTTACTCATGGTTCTGTGCTCAGAAATCACTCCTGCCAGGCTCTGGGGATCATATAGGATTCCAGGGATGGAACCCGAGTCCCTCTCAGGTCAACTGAGTGCAAGACAAACAAACGCTCTACAGCTGTGCTATTTCTCCAGCCTTGAAAAAGACAAATTTCTGTCAACATAAACTCAGTGCAGGTTTCTGTTTTGCGTGTGTCAGAGGAATTCTTACTACTTAACAAATACTGGAAAGATTTAGAAATGTCATGTTTTAAATTCTTAGCAGTGACTGAAATAGCTTAAGACTTTTTCACGCTTAGGATTTATTTTTAAATTTTTTTCAACTAAAAACTATTTACAGAGAATTATCCAAGTTGTGAATCATGTCCACATTCTTGGTTTTGGGTTTTTGATTTGTTTGTGAGCTAGTCTGGAATGAATTTGGAAGTAATATGGGTGAATGTTGACTTAATATATGTGTGTTGGATTATTGTTTATTCAAGATTAAGGCACACACACCCCCCTCCACAAAGGAAAGCCATTGATTTAAGAGGTTTCTTTCTTTTTCTTTTTCTTTTTCTTTTTTTTTTTTTGGTTTTTGGATTTTGGGCCACACCCTGTGACCGCGCAGGGGTTACTCCTGGTTATGCGCTCAGAAATCAATCCCAGGTTGGTTCTGGGTCAGCCGAGTTCAAGGCAGATGCCCTACTGCTGTGCTATCGCTCTTGCCTCCACAGGTTTCTTTCTATATTTCAGATTATATAATACAATTTCTTACTGAGCTATGTAAAACTATAGGAGGAATGAAAGTGAAAACTTTCCAGTATAAAAAAAGTTAGTGGCTTGAGAGATCTTTTTATTATTATTATTATTATTTTATTAATATTTTTATTTTTGGGCCATACCCCGGTGATGCATAGGGGTTACTCCTGGCTATGCGCTCAGAAATCACTTCTGACTTCGGGGACCATATGGGACGCTGGGGGATCCAACTGTGGTCAGTCTTGGATCAGCAGCATGCAAGGCTAATGCTCTACTGCTGTGCCATTGCTCTGGCCCCAAGTTGAGAGATCTTAAAAGAGGATTAATAGACTGATAGGTGGGGACAGTGACACTTCTTCATTTAGGGCTCTGGCTGAGGGTTTTGTTTTCATTTTATTTCATTTTCACAAGCAACCCTATTTTATCATTGGGAAAACGAGGTGTCAGCAACAGCCAGTTTGCCTGACTGCTTACAACAGAGAGCTCTTGTTTTTTACTTTAGATTTTGGGCCACACCCAGCTATGTCTAAGCTTACTCCTGACTGTACTCAGGGATTACTCTTGGTACTAATGGAATGTTGGAGCTTGAACCTTGGTCTCCTGCTTGCAAGGCAAACTCCCTCTCTGCTGTGTTGCTCTGGCCCCAGAGAGCTTTGCTGTTCCCGTGTGTCTGCCTGTGTCCAGAGGGACTTAGCCCAGTTCCCCTGGGAAAGGATAGTGACTGGAATTGATAGGAAAGGAGAAACAAACAGGCTGATGTAACTGTCACAGCCTGGGCTTTTTAGAGCATCTTAGGAAAACAGTTTCCGTTTCCTGCTGGAGAATGGAAGCACCAGGACCATTTATTTCTTCCTTGTCGTTGTTTTATGAGCCACATTTACCAGTGCTCAGGGATTACTCCTGGTGTTGTGCTCAAGGACTATTCCTGGCCATGTTCTGGGGACTATATGCAGTGTCTTGTGTGCAAGGCAAGTACCTTCATCCTCATAGTCTTTCCTGGCCTTTACTGTTGTGATTTTTGTACCTCTTTTTTATTTGTTTGTTTTTTGTTTTTTGGGTCACACCTGGCAGCGCTCAAGGGTTACTCCTGATTCTATGCTCAGAAATTGCTCCTGGCAGGCTTGGGGGATCCTATGGGATGTTGGGGTTTAAATCACCGTCCTTCTGCATGCAAGGCAAACTCCCTACCTTCATGCTATCTCTCTGGCTTTTTTTCTTCTTCTTCTTCTTTTTTAAACTTGATTGATTGGTTGGTTGGTTTTGGGCCACACCCAGCAGTAGCTCACAGGTCACTCCTGGCTCTGCACTCAGAAATTGCCTTTGGCAGGCTGGGGGACCATATGGGATGCCAGGAACCAAACCAGGTCCCTCCTGGGT
Organism: Suncus etruscus; assembly: GCF_024139225.1. Classification (NCBI taxonomy): domain Eukaryota; kingdom Metazoa; phylum Chordata; class Mammalia; order Eulipotyphla; family Soricidae; genus Suncus; species Suncus etruscus. Next base: position 18,272,988 of record NC_064859.1, on the reverse strand, counting down.
CGGCAGCATGCAAGGCAAACGCCCTACCGCTGTGCTGTCTCTTAGGCCCCAACTATCTGTTCTTCAATGACTCCTCAGAGTGTGTGTGTGTGTGTGTGTGTGTGTGTGTGTGTGTGTGTGTGTGTGTAGTACATTTCTCAGGCACCCACATGGTCCCTATTAGTAACATAGGGCCTGAGAGGGGTTGCACGGGACTTAAGACACTGGCCTTGAGTGTGGCCAGCTGTGGTTCAGTTCTTGGCACCATATCCGGCCTTCCAAGCACTATCAGCTGACCTCCAAAAAGAAAGGCTTTGTGCACCCATTTAGTAAGGTACTTACCTAAAAGCATTTTGTGTGTGCTATGTATGCCTGCGTTGGGAATTGTTCAGTGTGGTACAAACTGTTAAGTGCCAGAAAGGACAGAGGGAACACTTCTGGTTGACAGTGAATGAAAACTTCTGGAAGGAGGGGCCGGAGAGATAGCATGGAGGTAAGGCATTTGCCTTTCATGCAGAAGGTCATCGGTTCAAATCCCGGCGTCCCATATGGTCCCCCGTGCCTGCCAGGAGCAATTTCTGAGCATGGAGCCAGGAGTAACCCCTGAGCACTGCCGGGTGTGACCCAAAAACCAAAAAAAAAAAAAAACTTCTGGAAGGAGAAAGTTCTAAAGGATTGACTTCAAAGATATGAAAAATACTTAACAAGAAAATAATTGCAAGCTCTAATAACAAATGTCTCATTCAAATATAATAGAAGCATAATTTAGTTTTTATTTTCTGTGTTTTTAATGTTAAAAACAGACACAGGATGGGGCTGAAGAGGTAGCACATTCATCCTTGCATATGTGACTGACCTAGGTTCGATCCCTGGCATCCCATCTCTGGTTCCCCGAGAATGCCTGCGCATTACCGGGTGTGGTGTAAAAACCTGTTGTTTTGTTGCGCAGTCTAACCAAACTGGATATGAAAGATAAACTACAAAACAAGTATTTCAGAGACCATAGTGATAGTCCAGTGGGGAAGGGCACTTGGCCTCACACACATCTGACCTGGACTCTTTCTCTGGCAGTCATGTGATCTTCCGAACAGTGCCAGGAGTGATTCCCTGAGCTCCTGGTGTGGCTCAAAAACCAAATTAATCAATCATTTACTATTGTTTTAATAACCTTTTCCAAATAGATTTCTGTCTTTTCAAATAGAACTGAGACATAGTGTATACATACTGGCAAAAATAACAAGGCAAACAGGAAGGTTGCCATATTAACAGATGCTGAAAATAGTCGCCTCCTAAAGGATCCTACTGTGCCCTTCTACCAGATGAGAGTGGCAGTAGGAAAATTCGTCTTTCTTGAGGTGCTTGTCATCTCCGTGGCAATGTTGCGATGTCCTTAAATCATGAAGATGTGAAAAGTCACTGGGAAAGGAAAAGGGGATCTCAGGTCCTAGACACCCCACCCCACCCCCTGCACTGCCACCCTGAGATTAGAAGACTTTGTTTCCCTTCTATGTAGCAAATGAAAATGGAAAACCAGAGGGGCCAAGAAAGACCTCTCACTTAAGAATAAGATGTATGGAAAGCATCAGATTAATATAAATGGAAACAAGTCCTCTCTTAAATGTAGCTGAGAAGGTTGGACAGGCAGTACTTGGGTCACCTGTCCCTTCTTCCAGAGTCGCCTCCTTCGGGCTAAAGTGGAGTATGAAGTTGGGTTGTTTTTTTTTTTGTTGTTGTTTTTTTTTTTGGAATTTTGTATTCCCTAAAGTCTGCTTGCCCTGTTCTGTTACTCTGTGCACTGTCTGCTTTCATCTGGAACCAACCACAGGGCACCGTGCAATCCAGACACAATGCAAGTTTCTCTGTAAAGATGTTTTTGAAATTTGCTTTTTTGCTATAAAGCTTCTTTTAAAAAACTTTATTTCTTTTTTTTTTTTGTTTGTTTTTTGTTTTTTGGGTCACACCCGGCATTGCTCAGGGGGGATACTCCTGGCTGTCTGCTCAGAAATAGCTCCTGGCAGGCACGGGGGACCATATGGGACACCGGGATTCAAACCAACCACCTTTGGTCCTGGATCGGCCGTTTGCAAGGCAAACGCCGCTGTGCTATCTCTCTTGAGTGATTGGTTTTTGGGCCACACCCAGTGATGCTTATGGGTTACTCCTGCCTCTGTGCTCAGAAATTGTTCCTGGCAAGCTTGGGTGACCATATGGGATGTCAGGAATCTAACAGGGTCCCTCCTGTGTTGGCCAAATGTAAGACAAACATCCTGCTGATGTGCCATTTCTCTAGCCCCTTCTATAAAGCTTGATCGTACAGTTTTCCCAGGAAAAAAAGTAACCCTCTACCATGTCCCATATTTAGCAAACCTGCAAGCCAGCAGGTCAAGTTGCCTATGTGTTTGTGTGTGTGAATGTGGTGTCTGTGAGTGGGGCCAGAGGTCATGCAGAGACTGTCCCCTCAACACCAGATCTCTGATCAATGGCCTCGAAGTCCCCAGCCCCAGTGCCTTCTCCTCCTCTTCTGTGTGCCCATCTGCCCTTTTGCCATCCACACAGACAGAGGCGGGCTGGATCCTTATCTCTCCATCAGCTGCTCATCTGAAGACCTTTCTCACATTGCCCATAGTTGCTTTCTGAGCATCAGGGACATCTTTGTCTGTGTCTCTGATTTGAACCACTTTCACAAATATCATAGCTAAGAGATCTCATTCGTATCAGAGTCAGGGGACAGCTTTGTAGCGCTTGTCTGCAGTGGCTACACAGCTGTGGGTAGAGCATTTAATTCGTTCATGATCAGTGATGATTCACTGTTTCTTCAATATTCCTGTTTGGGCCAGCACCCAAAATCCATCCTTGAAATGAGCTGAAGCTCCTGGTGATAAACCCATCCTTGGGGACATCCAAACCCCCAGTGATCAATCCATCCTTGGTATCCTCCTGGGATGGGTCTGACTGCTGTGGCCAGCCCTGAGGCTGTGTCTGACTCCAGGGATGTTCTGGCATCGATTGCCTCCTTCCTCACCTCTGTGACTTGAGCCGGTGACCTGGTGTTTCCTGACCTTTTCATGGCCTGGCCCAAGAGCCTTTTCATTTATGTCAGTCCATCCGTGAATGATGGATCTGTGCAGATAAGCTGCTACCTCACTCTTGTCTGCCACTTTGGCTTGAATTTAGGTTCATTTGAATCCAGTTCTGGAGCAATAGTTTGGCCCCCGTTATTGTCTGGCATTGAGCAATTTGAAGTTTGACTCCTTAACCATCACAGCCTTATTTTCACTTTCTTTGATTGGCAACCAGGCTGCCCCCCAAAACGAGGAATTTTGGGATTCCCTTGAACACACCACCTCCACGAGCCATTTCTCTAATATCGGAGTTTAACTGTTAAGGGCCCTTGGGCTTCTGACTTAATTTATAGCATCTGGAAAGGAATTCTGGCGAGTTTGAATGACCCTGCTCACTTGAGGTAGCCAACCACTGACAAGGGCTTTTCCTTCACTGACATCTGGGCTTCGAGCCCCTCACTGACGTTGGGATGACAAACTCCGGGTGATGAGAGACTCAAGTCCTGGCATTGTTAATTTGGCTTAGGGCTTGCTTTGATGATGAGCAATAGAAAAGCCTTATTAAAGAGATTAACTGGGATTTCTGGTGAGCTATTTGGACTTCCTCATTCTCCACTGATCCAACTGATTTCACAAAGGTGCCTTAAAAAATGTTTGTGTGGTAGAAGCCAATAGCTTCCTCTGGCCCTGGTCATGATTCTGCCAGACTTGGGGCTTGTGCTGGAGAAACTGGGCTCTGGGAGTGTCCCGAGGCTCCTCAGCTTCACTGGGGGCAGCTCCAGTCCTTCCTCATCTTTGGGGGTCTCCAGACAAAAGCCACAGCAGGTCACATCCTGGGACAGTGCTCCGAAGGAGCATCTTCCAGCTCTGTAGGTATAACAGGCCAGGATGTCTCAGCCAGTTTTCACGCCACTGCCCTCCACTCTGCCCACCACAGCTACTCACTGCCTGAGTTTAGCCTTATCTTGGTGCCTTTGGGTACCCTCCAGGTCTGCTGCCACCATTCTTCACTATGGAACATATGGGCAGTGTCTCACCCTATTCTGGGCAAGAGCAACTTTTGCTACGGTCACCTGCCACCACTGCAAAAGACCAGAGATGAATCTTTAATGGGCACCAACTACTTGTTGGGAGGTCAGGAGAAACCCCAGAGGGCTGGAAGCTGTGACCCTCTCAGACCAAAAGGGAGCCTGAGTTGTGCCAGAGCCTGTCTGTCGGATCAAGTCCGCAGCTCATAAGTGTATGAGGCCTGTGGGGCATTGAGGCAGAAAGAACTGGTCCCTGATCCCACCCCAGAGAGAAATCAGTGAAATCAGAGTGGCACTTTCCTCCTCTGTTGTGAGAAAAACCAGCTTTCTGGACACCTAGACTAAATGCCTCACTCCAGGGATCCACAGAATGTCAGTGCTGGAGCCCCAAAACTTTGCCAACATTAAGGATCAAACCCAAAGACCTTGTCTCTAGGGCCTACCGTCCTATTACTCTTTGCTCCTCCTCTGCTCCTGCCTCTGGCAAATGGCCTGTATCTCCTGACCTTGGAATTGGAATGCCTGGCCAGTGACTACAACTTTCTAATCTCTCTTGAGTTCACTGATAGCCATACAGTGCAGCCTTGACTAGAAGGAACTATGAGGTACCATCTCGACAGAGATTGGCGTACATCACAAAGAATGAGAACAAGCAGTGCTGGTGGGGATGTGGAGAGAAAGGAGCTCTTATTCACTGCTGGTGGGAATGTCGTCTAGTTCAACCTTTATGGAAAGCGATATGGAGATTCCTCCAAAAACTGGAAGTTGAGCTCCCATCCGATCCAGCTATGCCACTCCTAGGGATAAACCCTAGGAACACAAAAATACATTACAAAAGTCCCTTCCTCACACCTATATTTACAATAGCCAGGCTCTGGAAACAACCAAGATGCCCTTCAACAGGTGAATGACTAAAGAAACTGTGGTACATATATATACAATGGAATATTATGCAGCTGTCAGGAGAGATGAAGTTGTGAAATTTTCCTACACATGGATGTACATGGAATTTATTATGCTGACTGAAATAAGTCAGAGGGAGAGAGGTAGACGCAGAATAGTCTCACTCATTATGGGTTTTAAGAAAAATAAAAGACATTTTTACAATAATTCCCAGAGACAAAAGAGGAGGGCTGGAAGGTCCAGCTCACGACATGAAGCTCACCACAGAGTGATGAGTTTATTTAGAGAAATAACTACATTGAGAACTATCCTAACAATGTGAATGAATGAGGGAAGTAGAAAGCCTGTCTAGAGTATAGGCGGGGGTGGAGTAGGGAGGAGGGAGATTCAGGACATTGGTGATGGAAATGTTGCACTGGTGAAGGGGAGTGTTTTTTACATGACTGAAACCCAACGACAATCATATTTGTAATCAAGGTGTTTAAATATATTAATTAAAAAAAAAGAATCTTGGGGTGAACTGTCCTTCATTCATTGCCTCCTTCTGCACCCATAGTCTTCCAAGTTTTGTGCCACACCTGACCGATTCCGGGCCCAAAGGAGCCACTCAAATCAGCCTGTGCCCTGTCGGACTCTAGATTGCTTTCTGAATGGTTAATGGAGGAGAAGGAGAAGGAAGAGGGTTCTAAGGAACCATTAATTTATTTTTTCACTGACTTCCTGGCAGGGAGATATCTGCATTTTCAGTACTGAGTGTGATGCTAGAAAACTTAGTCCTGGGATGTGTTTTACTCCTGGTCTTCTCAGTGTTGTTTTTTTAACTTGTCTATTGATGACACCTGAGAAAGATTGAACCCTGGTTGGCTGTAAGCAAGAAAAACACTCTCCTTGCTGTGCTAACTCCATCAGACAATCACTTGTCTCGGCTGCTCTTAATCCTTGTTCTGTAATCTTTTCCAGTCCAGACTTATTGGCGTTTTGTTGGTTTGGAGTCATACTCTTTTGAATTCATGAGTGAGCCATGGCAGTGTTTGTGGAGCTCTAGTTTGTGCCAGAGACCTGAACCTGTGTGTCTGTGGCAGTGGCAAGGCTAGTGCCTTCCCACCTGGATTGTCCTTCTGTCCCAGTTGGGACAGTATTTTCTAAATGCAGGTTAGTTTCTAGACTGAAACGGAAGCCTCATGGCCCATTCCCAAGGAATTGGGGAGACGTGGGTCTGTGAGCAAATGCCAACACAGGAAATAATCCACACAGATTGAAGAGAATAAAATAGGTTCAGGAAAATTCCACCACAAGCCAGATACTCTGCTAGCAAGAGCTACTAGCAAGCAGTCAGACCAGCTGTAGAAAACCAAAACCACAAGCAGTTTCTCCCTGAGACTGAGGTTTTTATTGGGAAGAGAAAGACCACCCCTCTGGGGTGGAGAACAAGTAGGGGTTAGGGACCAATCTGAAAGGTGCTTTGATCCAAGGTGATGACAAGCACCAGCAAAGAATTATTACCCTGAATAGAACGAAAAGCCAGTTACTCCAACACCAGGCGAAGTAATTTTTTATATTTATTGCATTTTAATACTCAACAAGTGCTTTTGCTTTTGCTAAGATCCAGTCTAGTCTGTACATTTTAAATACCTCACCTACTTTTGTTTTTTTGGCCCCATTTACCTTCAAAGACAGCCTAGTGGGGCTGAAGTGATGGGACAGCGGAGAGGGCATTTGCCTTGTATGCAACCAACCAGATTTGATCTTCAGTGGTCCCATAGGGTCTCCCAAGCCCTCTGGGAGTGATTCCTGAGCACAGAACCAGGAATGCCCCCACAGTCTTGTTTTTAGTGAAATGTGTCTGTTCGTAGAGGATCATTTAGTACTAGTTGGGGTGGGAGTGGGGATCATCCTTAGAAATCGCCACCTAGTTGAGCAGTGTTGGAGACTGGGGACAGCAGCTGATCCTTGGACAGGCGCTGCTTGCGTGTCTACATGCCACAGTCGTGGTTGCAGCCACCTAGCCCAAGAGAGTGTGAGCAATTCTAGAGATACCCCCCCCACTGTCAGCTTCTGCAGGGGTTCACCCATCCCTGGTGCAATGCCCAGGGTGGGCCGATGGCATCACAGCAGAACAGGTGCTCCACGCTTCAGCCTGCGGTTCACTATGCTCAGTCATCATATATATGTTTTTCTCTCTTTGTTTTTTTTTTGTTTTTGTTTTTGTTTTTTATTTTTGGGTCATATCCAGCACCGCTCAGGGGTTACTCCTGGCTCTACACTCAGAAATCGCTCCTGGCAGGCTCGGGGGACTATATGGGATGCCGGGATTCAAACCATTGTCTTTTTGCATGCAAGGGAAACGCCCTACCTCCATGCTATCTCTCCAGCCCTTTCCTTCTTTGTTTTAATTAAAAAAACTTTTTATAGGGGCCTGAGAGATAGCACAGCAGTGTTTGCTTTGCAAGCAGCCGACCCAGGACCTAAGGTGGTTGGTTCAAATCCTGGCGTACCATATGTTTCCCCTGCCTGCCAGGAGCTATTTCTGAGCAGATAGCCAGGAGTAACCCCTGAGCACTGCCGGGTGTGGCCCCCCCCCAAAAAAAAAACTTTTTATAAATAAAATTCTGTAATTGAATAAAACTTTGAAATGAAATCCCATGAGATATACAAATTGTTCTTGATTGAGGTTCATTTAGTGTCCAACAACATTCTTCCCCATGCTCATTAGTATCCCCAGTTTCCCTCCCGCTTCCTCCCTACCCACCCCCAGCCTGCCTCTGAGGCAAGCAATTTTCTTTTTTCTCTTCCTTTTTCCGATACTGTGGTGTGCACTATTGTTAATGAAGGGGTACATGACATCACTTTCCCTCCTTTTAGCTCCCAATTTTGTCCAGTGTGCTCAGTTCCAACTATCACTGTCCCCGTGGTCCCTTCTCTACTTTAACTTCACTGCTCTGCTATTTGTGGCAAGCTTCCTACTGTGGACTAGTTCTCTTGGTCCTCATCTCTATTGTCTCTGAATTTACCATAATATCTTTCATTTTTCTCATATTTCAAAGCTGCCATTTGATTTTGCATGACTACTGAACTATTCCCCTTGGAAGTCACTTCTTTATTCGCTCCTTGTCCTCACCCCCTGGCACTGCCAGTCTTCCAGGTGGTCGTGAAGTTCTAGGATTTCGACCACTTTGCGTACCCTTAGAAGTCATTACAACATATTTAACTTATTGTCCTGAAGACACTATAGCAAGGGTTTATCCATCTTGTAGCATTGGATGTCTTCTTCCTTTAAGGCTAAACATTTCCTTGTATGTAGATGTAACATGTCTGGTTATTTTGTTGTTTTGGGACCACACCCAGAGGCACTTGGGTTTTTATTACTGGCTCTGTGCTCAGGAATTATTCCTGGCAAGCTCGAGGGACCATCTGGGATGTCAAGGATAGAACCTGGATTGCCCGTGTGTAAGGTAAACGTCCTGCCCATTGTGCTGTCACTCAAGCTCTAAGTATGTTATTTGTTGATGGGCTTTCATTAGTCTCTAGCGCTCACATCTTGACTATCATGAATAAACGCCGAAGTACTCATGAATGTGTCGTCCTGGGTTTTTTTTTGTGGTTTTTTTTTTTTTTTTTTACGGATTGTCAGTTTTATTTTTATTGCTGTTGCAGATATATTCGACTTTACGGGAGAAAATTTAGCAAAGAAGATCATGTTCTTTTTATCAAGTTACTGTACGAGCTGGTGTCCATCCCCACACTGGAGATCAGCATGCTGCAGGGCTTTGCTCGCCTCCTCATCAATCTGTTGAAGTGAGTCTGTTTCCTCGGGGTTCCACAGGGCTGAGGAAATCCCTGCTCATTCGTGTCCTTTGAGCAGAAGACCAAGTTTCGAATTGCAGTTTGGAAGAAGATTGCTGAAATCGATCGTGAATTTGAGCATGTGTATTCATGAATTTTTTGGGGGGGGTGGGAGTTTGGGTCACACCCAGCTGTCCCCGGGAATACTCCTGGCTCTGTGCTCAAATATCACTATTGACAGACTTGGGGGACCATATGGAATGCCAGGGATTGAATCTAAGTCAGCTGTGTGCAAGGCAGACACCCTACTATGTTATCTCCATTAATTTTTTAATTCCATCTTCATAAAGCCTACTTTATAACATCTATTGAGCTGTATGATTTTATTTATTCTCATCATCTTCCCTGTGTAAGTTGTAAGACCCTTGAAAAAGTGTCTTTTTGTGAGTTTTTGTTTGTTTTTTGTTCTTAGCTGTTATTTTGGCGTTTTGGCCATACCCAGTACTGCTCAGTGATTACTCCTGGCTCTGCACTCAAGAATAAATTTTTGTTGTTTCTTGGGACCATAAGAGATGCCCAGATTGAACCCGGGTCAGTGACATGCACAGTCAATGTGGAGAAAACGGGATTTATCTACAGTAATGTTAGCATACATTTTAATTGGTCCTTTCACCAGTACTTTTAGTGTTTTTAGTATTAGCAAGCATCTGTTGTACTTGGTCTTCCTCATATTGTCCTCTGAGTGGCAATGATGTGGACAGACGGGGAAGTACAGAATGGGATAGATGCATTTTTGTGCATCTGTGATTAATTTTTTAAATTATTTTTTATCAGGAAAAAGGAACTTCTGTCAAGAGATGACCTGGAGTTGCCTTGGAGGCCACTTTACGACATGGTGGAAAGAATTTTATATTCCAAGACGGAGCACCTGGGATTGAATTGGTTTCCCAAGTAGGTATTTCTGGTTCAAATAATTTGGGATCACTTAGGGGTCTTTTCCAGAGATTTATTAATAACTGACAAATATGGAGTGATTAGCTTTATAAATAAGAAAATAGACATTTCAGTGTACTCATTATAATGTAATTTGACTGCTAATGTCTTGCCCCCTTTAAACTGTAAGTGCAACTTAGCTTAAGAATGTCCCACCAGAATGTCAACTGGTCCAGCCTTTTTGGAAAACAATATGTATACTCCTCAAAAAACTAGAAACTGGGGGCCCGGAGAGATAGCACAGCGGTGTTTGCCTTGCAAGCAGCCGATCCAGGACCAAAGGTGGTTGGTTCGAATCCTGGTGTCCCATATGGTCCCCCGTGCCTGCCAGGAGCTATTTCTGAGCAGACAGCCAGGAGTAACCCCTGAGCAACTAGAAACTGAGCTTTCATGTGATTCAGCAATACCACTCCTAGGGATATAACCTAGGAAACCCAAAACACCATGCAGAAAAGCCCTCTGTACACTATATTTGTCACAGCACTGTTTACAATAGCCAAAATCTGGAAACAACCCAAGTGCCCAAGAACAGATAGGTGGATAAAAAATTGTGAAACATCTACACAATGGAATAGTAAGCAGCTATTAGGAAAAATGATGCAATGAAATTTGCTTATACATGAATGGATTTGGAGAGTATTACATGCTGGGTGCTTGAGGGAGAGGGATAGACATAGAATAATCTCATTCATCTGTGGGATATAAGACAAATAAAGGATAGTAAAAAATAAATAAAAGACAGTATGGTAATAATACACAGAAACAGTAGAGATGAAGGCCTGGAGGACCAATCCATGGGAAGAGGCTTAGCACAAAGAGTGGAGCAGTGCATTTAGGGCAGAGAAGGGTCCATTGTGACAGTGTGAGTGGAACTGATCACTCTGGACAAGAACAGGGTGCTGAAAGGAAGGAAAATGATATGCATGGTACTCCTTCATTAACAATAGTGCAGACCATAGAGTCTAAAAGGAAAATGCTGGGAAAGCGAGCCAGAGAAAACAAGCCTCTTGTTGTGATTCATTGTACCCATAGTTGACACCTTCAGCTCTGAGCTCTGGGTACGTTTAGTGTTTCTGATTAGAGAGAGCACAGTAGGACCATCTGCCTGTGTGGGTCGATGGTTTTGGGTTTCCCTGCCAGGTGTGATTTGTCGCTGCTGACCACGTCGGTTTGGCCTTTTTCTTTGTGGTTCCCGAGATCAAAGCTAGAGGCCTTGTGGTTAGGCAAGGCAAAGGCTCTGCCCCTGAGCTACACCCATGGGCCAGAAATGTTTTGGGGGGGTTTTGTTTTGGAGCCAGATGCTCCAGGACTGCTCCCAACTTTGCCTGGGGAGCTGTGAGGCAGAGACTAAAGCGCAGCTATCAGCTGGTGGGGCTGATGGGACTGGGGCTCTGGCCTTAGAACCATCTATTTAGCCTGAGAAAACTAGTTATATCTATTTGGGGGTGGGAGTTCAGTCCACACCGGTGTTGGTCAGGTGTTACTCCTGGCTCTGTGCTTGAAATCAGTCCTGGTGGGCTTCAGGAACCTTGTGGGATGCTGGGGATCCAACCTGAGTCAGCCACATGCAAGGCAAACACCCTGTCATTGTGCTATAGCTCCAGCTCCCCACCTTTTTTTTTTTTTTTGAACTTATTCATGATTAAGGTTTAATTCTAGGAATTTTTTCTATCTTTACTTGGCTTTTGAAGTTTAATAGCTGTTTCATGAAGATTGCTTGTCTTTTCTCTTTTCTTTATTGTCAATGAAGCTTTGAGGATAACATTGCTAAGGCTTCTGCTGCAGTCTGCATATTTACTTATTGGGGTGGGGGCATTCCCAACAACCAGTCATCCAGTCTGGGCCTTCACAGCTGGACACGTGCCTGGTCCTGTGCTTTACCTCTGCAGATGCTTTGTTCTCACAGACTTTCCTGTGGAGAGGATTGATCCTGTTACCTGCAGTTTCTGTCATAGTTGACCATAGGCTGCTTGGAAGATTTTTAGGTCATAAGTAAACAGTGAAATGTGGTGGAGAGGTTTCCCTTTTTTTGTTTGTTTGTTTATTTTGTTTATTTAAAGCCACAAGTAGTCCTGCCCTTAGGCAGTTGGCCTTTGTACACTGGTCACAAATAAAATGCTCAGGGCCCAGAGAGATAGCACAGCGGGTGTTTGCCTTGCAAGCAGCCGATCCAGGACCAAAGGTGGTTGGTTCGAATCCCAGTGTCCCATATGGTCCCCCGTGCCTGCCAGGAGCTATTTCTGAGCAGACAGCCAGGAGTAACCCCTGAGCACCGCCGGGTGTGGCCCAAAAACCAAAAAAAAAAAAAAAAAAAAAAACAAATAAAATGCTCAGAAGTTAATTGCTTTCCTAAAACAAAGTAGAACAAAGAAAACTATTGGAATCTTAAATAGAAAAATTCATAATGATACTCAGTAGAGTCTTGTTTAATGTATTTATAAATTACATGAGAATGCAAAGTTTAGTATAAAAGTATTGTGAGGTTTTTTAATTTTTTTTTTTTTTTTTGGTTTTTGGGTCACACCTGGCAGTGCTCAGGGGTTATTCCTGGCTCCAGGCTCAGAAATTGCTCCTGGCAGGCACAGGGGACCATATGGGGCGCCGGGATTCGAACCGATGACCTCCTGCATGAAAGGCAAACGCCTTACCTCCATGCTATCTCTCCGGCCCCGAGGTTTTTTAATTTTTTAAAAAACTTTTGAATTTTGAATTATAGCCAGAGCTCTAATAAAAACATGCTTGACATGTGCACAGCCCTGAGCCCAGTCCTGCCTCCACCTGTGTGGTGAGCACAGTGCTGAGCCCTTACTCAAGAAAATTCTAGATTTTATTTATGTTTCAGGCACCATGGCACAGATTACAGTGACTGGGTCCTTTTTTCTTATGCTTTTGTTGCTTCTCCTCCTCCTCCACTTCTTTTCCCTCTACCTCCTCCCCACCCCTCATGTGCTACTGTCTCTGCCTAGTGTCATGGGTGCCTGGAATTGACCCTAGTGAGGCCTTGAGTTTTTTAACTGGAATCACTGTTTAGATATCAGGGAGCTTGAAGCTGTTCAAAATCAACGATTTTATGCAAATTTCTTTTTTTTTTTTTTTTTTTTTTGGTTTTTGGGCCACACCCGGCGGTGCTCAGGGGTTACTCCTGGCTGTCTGCTCAGAAATAGCTCCTGGCAGGCACGGAGGACCATATGGGATGCCGGGATTCGAACCAACCACCTTAGGTTCTGGATCGGCTGCTTGCAAGGCAAACGCTGCTGTGCTATCCGCCCCGATTTTATTCAATTCTTTTTTTTTTTTTTTTTTTTTTTTTTTGTTTTTGGGCCACACCCGGTGACACTCAGGGGTTACTCCTGGCTATGCACTCAGAAGTCGCTCCTGGCTTGGGGGACCATATGGGACACCGGGGGATCAAACCACAGTCCTCCTAGGCTAGCGCTGGCAAGGCAGGCACCTTACCCCTAGCGCCACCACGCTGGCCCCGATTTTATGCAATTCTCCTGACTTAATTTTCTTTTCTTTTGTGGTTTTCTCAAAATCTCTGGTAAATGATGGGGGTTAGAGACAAGGCAGTTTCTGACCTTCCTGCTCTCTCCTCCACGAGCTGTTCCTTGCTTCTTTGGATTTCCAGGGTCCTGTTTCCTGCCTGACATGTGTGTCTGCAGTGGCAGCTGCTCTGTGCAGAGTACCCTGTGCTTATGAGGGCACTGCCTGTTGGGGACCGGATGAGCATTTGCCTGCCTCACCTGCTCCCTGTTGCTACTCCCTGCTAGCAGATATGGCAGGCATATCAGGTGTCGTGGGGTCCTGGCTCAGTGGCCAAAGCAGAGACACTGTGTCTCGTGGTGCCTGGAATGACCCTGGAACCTCTCTGTAGTGCCCCTACGTTCTCTACCCTCCCAGCTTTTTCTTCCAGGCAAACCAGGTGTTTTTATGAGAATTTTGTAGATTTTGTGCCTGTTACTATTCTTTCTCCCTATCATCTCACTTTGTCTCACTCTGCCATTGCACTTCGGTAAATCTTTGTCTCCCACCCACCACCACCATGAGCCTATCCAACTCTCTCCCTCTTCCTCCCTCTCCCTCCCTCTCCCTTCCTCTCCCTTCCTTTCCCGCCCTCTCCCTCCCTTCCCTTAGGTTTGGCTTATTTGGAATATCCTGGGGCCTAATAGCCTGGAGAAATGCTGATTTAAAGCATTTAAACTTTACTTTCCTGGAGCCAGAGCGATGCAGGCCTGCAGCTGACCTAGGATTGATTTATGGCAGGGGTGGTGAACAAGTTCGACACAAAAGAGCCAAAATTTTAAACTGTGAGTCAGAGAGCCACAACAGACAAACACTCACACAAAAGCATCTAATTTTAACAATAATCTATTAAACACGTAAGAGGCCAAGAGCCGCATTCATTTTGGCCGGGAGCCACATGCTGCTCGAGAGCCGTGTATTCTCCACCCCTGATATATGGCATCCCATATGGTCCCCTGTGTTCCACCAGTATTGATCCATGAGCTCAGAACTATGAGTAACCCCTGAGCATTGCTGGATGTGCCCTTCAATTGACCTTTTTACTAAGACCCCCAAGTACTATGTGATTCTCAGAGCCCACCTAGAGTATTACTGAACTCAGAGCTGTGAATAAGTCCTGAGCATCGAGTGTGGCACCAGAAAAAAAAATAATTAAAAAAAAAAATCTTGGACCAGTGAGATGGCGCTAGGGTAAGGTGCCTGCCTTGCAAGCTCTAGCCAAGGAAGGACCACTGTTCGATCCACCGGTGTCCCATATGGTCCCCCCCCAAGCCAGGGGCGATTTCTGAGTGCTTAGCCAGGAGTAACCCCTGAGCACCACGGGGTGTGGCCCAAAAACAAAAAAAAAAAAAAAAAAAAAAATCTGTTCAGCATAGTGAGACAGCATGTATTCTAAACTTTTATAGTTACGATAAATTTATGCTTTAAAAACATTTGACACTTTCTAAAGTGGGGGGAATGCATCAAACTGGTTTTGAAGTGGTATTTGGATTTCACTGTTTTCATCTTGGCTGTGTTATGTTGCATTTTAAGCAGTTTTGCTCCCTGCTGTATGGGTTCCTACTGTCATTAGCATCTATTTCTATAATCAGAAGGAAGGCTGCTTCATTTGATGCCTTTATGGGCCTAAACATTTTCCTTCCTTTCTGTCCTTGAAGAAGTGGGCCTGCAAGGGTAGTACAGTGAGGAAAGGGTTCACTCTGTGGGGCTTTATCTCTTAGGGATTTAGTGTTGTTGTTGTTGTTGTTTTTAGTGTTTTCTTTACTAGCAGTAAAACACTTTACTTCTAGGGGAAGATCCACTCAGTAGTTTGTTGAATCTAGGTCAAGAATTGATTTTCTGCCCTGACAAAGAGTGTGGCAGAAGGAACTAGGTTAACTATTGATTCATTGTTCCACAGAAAAGCATAAATGTAAAAGCAAATTGAGCACAAGGTTTTACTCATTAAAGAGAAGAAAATAGAATTTATCTTGGATAGATGTGAAAATAGTAGTCATAGTTAACGTTTACTGTGCTTAATATTGGACCCAGTAGCTGGTTTTTTTTTTTTTTTTTCATTTTATTTAATTTGTTTGTTTGTTTGTTTTTGGTATTTTGGGTCATGCCCAGCAGTACTCAGAGGTTACTCCTGGCTCTACGCTCAGAAATCGCTCCTGACAGGCTCGGGGGGACCATTTGGGATGCTGGGATTTGAACCACCGTCCTTCTGCGTCTAAGGCAAACGCCTTACCACTGTGCTATCTCTCCAGCACTATTTCATTTGTTTTTTAACAGCTGTTTGAGGTACTATTAGAGGTATTTATTCTCAAATGGTAGATGGAGATGTGGAAGCTAAAATACTTTATTAGAAGAATATAGTGGAACTGGTTTCCAAAATCAGGTCTTTGTAAGCCCAACTTGCAAGCTATATTATTATAGGTGATGCCTCTCTCTGAGGAAGGAGGAAAGGAGAAAACCTATCTGGAAACTTATGTCCCTTAGTGGGTTCCTTTTGATTTTTTAAAAATAAAAGTGTTTTAAATTATTAACCCTTTAGAATCTTAATGTCCAACAATTGAGAAAAGTATAAAGTGATTGTTCACTCCCTCTACAAACTTAGTGAACGATACTCTGGTAGCAGTTAGCCTTAACCTTTCATTTTATTTTTAAACAGAAACATTGTTCCTTTCATCATGAGAGATTACAAGAATCACAAAAGGTCACTATACAGATATCAAAGGTTAGAGAGATTGTACCCTTTTCTGGATAAAGAGAATAAATGGATCCAGTGCTGCGGGCCTTATCTGTAAGGAGAGCCCGGGCATGACTTCCCTGGTAAACTGAATCACGGCCTTGAGTTGAGCGACTTGCTGGTCTTCATGCTCCTAGACTTGCTTCTTTAACTTGCTTCCTTTGGACTTGTGTTCTAGAATGTTTTCTGCTATATGGTAACAAGCTGCCCAATTTTAAATTGAGCTTTCCAACATGTTAACACAGAAATTTTAAAATAGATGTGAAGTTCAAATGAACACAGACTTTAGAAACTTAATTCAAAACGGGGGGGGGGGGGGAGGCGGAAAAAATATATTTAGTTTTGATTTCTGGGTTTTTGGACAGGAAGTATACCATTTTAAAATGAAGCTTTAATATTTAAATATCTTTTTTGTTATTTTTGTTTTTCGGTCATCCAGTAGCACTGAGGGATAACCCCTGGCTTTGCACTCAGAAATCACTCCTGGCAGGCTTGGCCATGTGCATGGCAAGTGTCCTCCCTGCTGTGCTATCACTTAGGCTCCTATTTTTTTTTTAATAAGTTGGAGAATTGATGGCTCTTTAGACCCTTTTTATTAATTCTATAATTTTTTTCTAGATGTAGTTCTTCAGTCCAGATTAAAAGCAGATCTAATAATCTGTTCTTTGTTGCTATTATAAATGTTTACTGAGCACTATACATAAATGGGTGTGAATGTGTGTGAATATATATAAACACATCACCTTACTATCTATCCTTTCTTGAAATGCTCAGGAGTGAAAAGCATAGTTGTAAACTTTACAGAATTACAAAAATAGTTGGAAACAAATTTTGACAATTTCTCCCTTCTTTGAAAATAATCAGAAGTCTCAGATGCCCCTCTAAGCTAAAATTTGTAGGGTTTTTTAAGTTGCATTATTTGTTTTCTTTTAAAGTTTTTATTTATTTAATTTTGGTTTGGGGGCCATACTGGTGGTGTTCAAACATTACTCCTGGCTCTGTGCTCATAAATCACTCCTTACAGGTCCAGGGAACCATATAATATGTAGGAGATCGAACCTGAGTCAGCCCCGAGCAAAGCAAAAGCCCTACACTTTGTTATTGCTCTGGTTCCTCATTTTTTTTTTTTTTTGGTTTTTGAGTCACACCCGCAGTGCTCATGGGTTACTCCTAGCTTCACTCTCAGAAATCGCTCCTGGCAGGCTCGGGGGACCATATGGGGTGCCGGGATTTGAACCAATGACCTTCTGCATGAAAGGCAAACGCCTTACCTCCATGCTATCTCTCCGGCCCCGTATTTTTTTTTAATGAGAGAAGATGGACCTCTCTGATAAAACAGGAAAAATGCTTATGATGCCTCTCTGACATCATAATTTTAAAATATTTTTAAAAAGATCTTAGAAGTTATATGGCATCCTCATTTTCTTTCCAGTTATATTTTTAGAAATTAAGGAGGATTCCTATGATTTTAAGTAACGAAACGGGAGTTTTTTCTCCTGTTTCATAATATATCGATTGCTTGCCCTGGTTTGACTTACTCCTTAGAATTTCTGGCAAACATCTGGACTGAAGAATTTTCAGAAACTTAGTCAGAAAGTGCTTAGCAGAAGCGCTGCCTGAAAGTCACCATAGTCCCTCTCTATGTGGTCTTGGGTTTGGTTTTTGGGCCACACCAGATCTTCATCTTTGCTCAGGGCTTTGTCCTGGTGATATCTGGGGAGCTGTGTGGTGCTGGGGATCGACCAGGTTGAAGCATACAAGGCAAGTGCTTCACTGCTGTGTCTCTCTGCACCCCCAACTGGGCCCCTTTTGAGATTTGGGGACGTGTTTTAGTTTTACTCACACACCTCACATCATACTGTAAGTTACTACACCTTTATTTTGAAATTACAGTTCCTATTCCCTAATGTCCCTTTGCTGATTTCCATCTGACCTCCTGCCTGTGGTCTGATGAATCATTTCAGTATTTCCTTAGCGTTGTGTGTGTTTCTACGCATTGGCCTTGGTGGTAAACTGAGGCTTCTATTACAAATTCTCAGACCAGATGTTTCTCTATCACCCTGTGAAGGAAGCCCCTAGAAGTTAGGAGCTAAGTGGTCAGCTCTCTAGTCAGCTGACTTCAATTAGCTGATCAGAAAAGTGGCTGATTGGTCTTTCTGAGAATTGGTTGCACCCTATCTGCAGGGTTCCCTGGAGGGAGAAAGGGAGGGAGGAGGGAGGGAGAGAGAAGTCTTATCAGTCAGATGCAAAAGACCCATAGAAGCACCCCAGATTCTGCTGTGTCTGCTGTGTGTTTTGCTATAAGAGCACTGTAATAAAAAATGAAGATCAATACTCAGAAGTAATGTTAAACACTCAGCATCACTGTTTGTTGAGTGGTCAGCACTGCTGACTTGGGGGAGGTGGGTGGGAAATGAGTTTTCTTTTCCCCACTTTTCTTCTTTTTCCTTTCCAGCAGTAAACTGAGGGCAAAATAGCCTCCTAGATTAGAGGTTTAGGTTGTTCACCTTTAAAATTCAGCTTATTGAAGAGAAATAATAGAACATATACAGAGAATAACTATAAAAATACGAACTGATCTTTTTTTTTAAATTGAATTATATGTGCTCTTAAAATACTTAATCTAATTTATTTAATGGCTTTTTTCCTCCAGTTCTGTTGAAAACGTCCTGAAAACACTCGTGAAAAGCTGCCGCCCGTAAGTAGCTTCTCAGCCTGTAAGCCTCCTCTTATTCCTGTTCCTCGGGGCCTTTACCTCTCTCAGTTGCCTCAAGATGGAAATGGAAGGCAGAAAAGTTGGTGATCCCAGCGCTGGGCCCACTTTCACCTTTTCATGTGTGCCCGGGGGCGGGCAGATGCCAAGTTCCCTACAGCTCACTTCTGATTTAGAGATTTGGGAGCCATGTGGGGGGGGGGGTCTAAAGTCAGAGCCCCTTCATTTCCATGCCCTGGTCTCTATTGGAGAGGTTTTTCCCTGAGCATTGAACTTGCATCAGAACTATTTCCCCAAAATATCTGCAGTAGCTGCCACATTGAAGTGAGCACCCTCCCCCCCTCAATACTTGGCTTTAGTTCTTCCACATTCTGCTAAAAAAGACAAAATAGGGGCCAGATCGGTGGCAAAAGTGGTAAGGCATCTGCCTTGGACCTCGGTTCAATGACCCCCTCCCCGTCAGCCCCCCCCCCCCCCCGGTGTCCCATATGGTCCCCCAAGCCAGAAGCAATTTCTGAGCATAGAGCCAGGAGTAACCCCTGAGCATTGCCAGATGTGACCCAAAAACCAAAATATAGATAGATTGATAGATAGATTTTTGGGGCAGGGGTTCGGCTACATCCACATTGCTCAGGGATTACTCTTGATTCTGCACTCAGAAAATCACTCCTGATAGGCTTGGGGGACCTTATAGAGTGTCAGGGATCGAACCTGGGTTGGCCACAGCAAGGCAAACACCCTCCCCTCTGTGCTATGGCTCTGATCCCTGTAGATGGATTTTTTTGTTGTTGTTTTTGGGTTACACCCAGTGGCACTTGGGTTGCTCCTGGCTCTGTGCTCAGAAATCGCTCCTGACAGACATGGGGACCATATGGGATGTTGGAATTTAAACCAACATCTGTCTTGAATCAGCTGCATGCAGGGCAAACACCCTATCGCTATGCTGTCTCTCTGGCCTGTAGATGGATTTTTATTTCAGTTAAAGAGACCTCCCACCTGCGGGGTTTGAACTGCCCTCTTGTCTGTGTTACCGGGTTATTAGTTTGCTGCTAAGGGTGGTACCACCCCTGGGTCCATCCCTAGAACCTGCAACTGAGGGACTTAGAAGTCACAGGTTTGTTGCTGTGTCTCAGTCTAAGCTCCTAGTTCAGAGATCTTCAACCACTGTACTGCTTGCCAGAGGGGGGGTCAGACTCCCAGTGTAGAAGGTGACTCCGGACCCTGCCAGCCAGCCAGCCACTGCACACACAGGGATTAACAGACAGTTCTATTGGCCAGTATGATGGTTCAAGACTCCCTTGTGGCACTTTCTTCCTCACACTTTTGAATTATCTTTTCCCTAACTTGATTTTTTATATAATAAATTATCCCTACTTTAAATAAACCTCCAACTACCACGTTTGCATTCCTAAAACAAGACTTTCTAGGCTGGAGTATTTCTATTTTTCTGAGTATATGTATCATCACTTTCTAGCATTTTCCTAACCGCACCTAGAAGAGAACATTTACCTTGGCCGGTATGCCAGAGCATTTATTTTAGCCTTTGCAGTCAGTGGTGATAGAACACATGAAGCCTTTTCCCGCCCCTCCTTTGTTGGCCATTGATAACCGGAGATGTTTGGACTGGCCATCAGACCCCTGAACGTTCTCTTCTCCATTAGATATTTCCCGGCAGATGCCACGGCTGAGATGCTGGAGGAATGGCGGCCCCTGATGTGCCCTTTTGATGTGACAATGCAGAAGGCTATCACTTACTTTGAAATCTTTCTTCCTACCTCCCTTCCTCCACAGCTTCATCATAAAGGTTTTAAGTAAGTATCCCCACGGATTCTATGATGTGAGAGGCAAGCAAAAAGTAATAGCAAGTTTAAAAAAAATACTAACTCTGCAGTTCCTTCGACTGTCCTTGATGTATGATGAAGATGTACAATACAAGATTTATGGGAAGAGACAGTGTGTCAAGCCCAGAAGATAAGCCTTTAACAGGCTTTGATAGAGACTTTCAATTGTGTTAGAGAGAAAAGGGTTTCCTAGAACTTGGTTTGAATTTACATTCTGTGTATTTTACTTTTGGGTCTTATAAAAATACCCTAGCCTTTTTATTTTTATTTTTTTTATTTATTTATTTTTTGGTTTTTGGGTCACACCCAGCAGTGCTCAGGGGTTACTCCTGGCTCTGGGCTCAGAAATCGCCCCTGGCAGGCATGGGGGACCATATGGAATGCCGAGATTCGAACCACCATCCTTCTGGATGTAAGACAAATGCCCTACCTCCATGCTATTTCTCTGGCCCCAACCTTTTATTTTTATTCTTTCACTTGAACAGTCTAGAGCACCATTTTTCAAGGTCTGTTTCCCCCCGCCCCAGGACTTAAATATGAAAAACCATCAATACAGTATATTTTTACAATGGGAGGTCTGGAATAATAATTTTCAGTGTGTTGTGGGTATATTGCTTGGTCTACCTCCTTCATATTTTCTATGAAATAGCAAATCAAAAAAAATTTATAAAACTGCATGTGTAAATTTTATATAACTGCATGTGTATAAGATTTTAACTAGAAATGCTGACTGTTTTCATCTGACCTTGGTAAGATTGGCTAATAGTCCTCAAATGTGACTTGCTTCTATCTATATTTTTCTGTCCTTAAGTTTCCTTAAATTTAGGTTCTTTCTCACCATCTCTTGCCCACTCCCTGTAACAATGCCTAAGTCTTTTTGGTTTTGTTTTTTGTTTTTGGGCCACCCTGATTATGTTTGGGTTTTTTTCTTGCCACTCAGAAATCACACCTGGCAGGCTCAGGGACCATATGGGATATGGGGGATTGAACTCAGGTCCACCAGATGCAAGGCAAATGCCCTCCCCACTGTACTTTGGCTCAGGCCCCCGAGGCTTATGTCTTTAGAACTTTTTTGCTCTCATGCTATTTACTAGTACCTTTACTAATTGGCTTGTTAAGGAAAAGGAAGTCTGGACAAGCTGCAAAGATAGTTAATGGGAAATCTTTTAAGAAAGAAATGAAAGGAGAGAAATTAAAAATAGATAGGAGCTAGCAGAGGTAAAATACGTAACAAGAAGACAATTACAGGTTGCTGAGAGTTCTCTTTCACATAAACAAATAAGGGTTAACTTTCAGGCAAAAACAGCTTTTAGAGAAGAGCAGCAAGGGGGAGAGAGGAGAGGAGAGAGATGAGTTAGTTAGGCAGACATGGCACAAAGTCTCACATGGCTGATAGGGCATTGGAATAAACTGAGCAGACTTCGATGAAACTCTTAAAAATAGGTTCTTTATTCCTTTGTAACATTCAGTAGTGTTACTTTCTAGGTTATAGTTATCAGTAGGAATAATGTTTTTTATTTTTTTAAATACAAAGGTTTTGCTCCACTTGATATAAATCATTTGCTGTTCCTAACAACATTTTTCTTCTTCAGACTTTGGTTTGATGAATTAATTGGCCTTTGGGTTTCAGTGCAAAATCTCCCACAGTGGGAGGGGGTAAGTATTGTATACTTTCTTTTTCCAGAAACTGATGTTCTTACATAATTTGTATTTTTTAGAAATGACTGTAAGGCAGTGTTACACTCTTTCTGTAGTTCTTGTGTTCTGTTAGAAGGAGGCGTTTGCTTTGGTTTTATCAGTAACTAGACATAATGCTATATATTTGTGAAAAATGCATGCAGTAGAAGATCTTTTTTCCTTTTTATCTTCTTGGCATGGTGCTGGAAATATAGTAGACATGTTCTGCATGCTCATTGGATTCAAGTTTCTTTTCCTGTTTGCATTGTGGGTCTCTTTTTTCCCTTTTAAAAATTTGATATTAAAAATTAATATTTAATATTAACAAATATAAAAATATTTCAACTGCTATTGATTTTTTAAACTAGAAAAATCCACTTAATTTTGGATATTATTTTTTAAAACAGTAATATGAAATTGTGCTAATTTGAAAATCAGTGGAAAAGTTATATGACATGATACTTCAAAAGCAACAACAGATACATTTCTTTTTTTGTCTACTTTCAGCAACTAGTAAATCTCTTCGCGCGATTGGCTACAGATAATATAGGGTACATAGACTGGGATCCATATGTACCAAAGGTAATTGAGAACATTTGGACATATATAACAGCCCTGACATTGATTTTGTGTGGTTTGTTTTTGGGATGTTCTCAGGGCCACCTCCTAACTCTGTTCTCAGGGATCACTCCTGCTGGTGCTGGGAAGACTGTGTGTGCTGCCCAGGGATCAGACCCAGTCCAAATGCCTGACCTGCTGTCCTGATGCTCCAGCCTTTAGTTTATTTTTGTTTATTCAATTTTATTGTTTATTCAAAAAGCCGTCAGAGGGGCCAGAGAGATAGCACAGCTGTAAGGCTTTTGCCTTGCACTCGGCTGACCCTGGGACAGACAGGCATCCCATATGGTCTCCCTAGCCTGCCAGGAGCGACTTCTGAGAGCAGAGCCAGGAGTAAACCCTGAGTGCCGCCAGGTGTGGCCAAAAACCAACCAACCAAACAGAAAAGCTAAAAGTTAGAATTTTTCAAGGGATTATAATTACATGATGTTTGTCTTGTCTAAACAAGACATGAATTTTAAGTATCAAAGGGAGTCTTTTAGAAAAATAGAAAGATTATACATATCATCAACTTTTGTGTTATTTGCTGTTCTAGAATGTTCTCATGGCTCATTACACATATTTCCAGAGTGAGTAAGACTAGAGTATGTCTGCATGCCAAGTGTTAATATGCAGTTTTGGTTTTGTCCCATGAGTGGCAGCCCAGGCTTGAAGGTCAGTGGTGAAGGTCAGTGGGGATGGCCAACCCAGGGCCTTTGCTCCACTGTCTTCCATGTCACTGGTCACACACCACTCACCAAGTATCTGAGAAATAGAAATAATTTCTTCTCAACTTTGGCACCTCTCTTAATAATAGCAAAAAAGAAATTTGATCATGTATTAAAATGTAAGTTCCTAGAGAGAAAAATGAAGTTAACAAATAAAATTTTGAGAGGGAAAGTGATCAGTTAGACAGTAGTTTGCACCTGAAGCATCCTTCACTTAGAAAGTAATTTTATGTGAATCCAGAGACTAAAAAAGAATAAAAGTGGTTTATGTTTAACTGTAGTTACTATTGTTCGGCTTTTTAAAAATATTTCATTTTGGGTTATTGGGTACCTAAGTACAGCTACTTTTATCTATATACTTAGGACACTATCATTTTTTAAAGTGTATATTTAGGGGCCGGAGAGATAGCACAGCAGTAGGGCATTTGCCTCACAACACAGCTGATCCAGGACAGACTCAGATTTGATTCCCAGCATCCCATATGGTCCCCTGTGCCTGCCAGGAACGATTTCTGAGCACGGAGCCAGTAGTAACCCCTGAGGGCTGCCGGGTGTGACCCAAACAAGAAGTTTATATTTAGGTATTTACGGGTTATTTTTAGAAAGAAAATTGCTAGTTTTGATTAAAGCTGCATTTAATGAGAAGATACAAATTATTTTAAAATAAAGTGCTACTTGGGAGCTCCGGTTGTATGTACCTTCTTAACTCGTTTTGTTCTCTTGAAGATATTTACCAGAATTCTGAGAAGCTTGAACCTTCCTGTGGGAAGCAATCAAGTGCTCGTCCCAAGATTTTTGACCAACGCGTATGACATCGGACACGCTGTCGTATGGATCACCGCCATGATGGTTCGTTTCATGGGGTTTGCATGCACGTGTTGTTGTCTATCCAGAACTATCTTTACTGACGGCACAGGTATAGGCGCTGTTGACCATTTTATGTGGTATCATTTCCTCATAGAGTAAGTTGATCAGAATAGTCATAATATCCCACCCTAGGTCAGATCTTAAAATAGAGTCAAAGAGTTTTGAGACATTAAAAATGTCCATCACTGTTTTAACAATCATCAGTCAGACTCTGGAAAATAAAAGGTGGATTAGAGTTTAGGCATGATTGAGCATAATGTTCAATATCAGTACATTCACTTTTAATATTCATATAAAACTTTACCCCAAACACAGTTTAGTAACAAAGTAATGTTAGTGAAGGGAAAAGTTGAGTGTTATTTTTTTCCCCAAGTTGGTTTTTGATTGGCTTATTTTGTGATGGATTAAGAGATTAAAAAATTACTTTGCGATAAGGTGTGATTGAAAAAAAGCATACGCATTTTTAATTTTCACAATGTTGGTGATTGAACCCGCAGGGGTTACCTGCCCCAGGCTTCTCTCTTGACCTCTACACTACTTTCTGGCCCATAACATGTTTAATCATTTGGAACATTTAGACAAAACTATAAAGCATTTGAGTGCATATATGTAAATGTCACGTTTTTGTTATATGCAATGTGGATAAATGAAAACAAGTTAGAACCTTTTGAATTCTTGGCCAGGGTAAAGGTATAAGGGGGAACTTTTTCCACCTGCCTTGCATGAGACCAGTCCTGGTTTGATTTGTGCCATTGCTCCTGGTTCTCAGTGCCTCGCCCCCTAACCACCAGGCACCACCCTGGAGCATAGAACCAGGAAGAAGCCTTGAGCCATGGCCAGAAATTTGTTTCTGATTCTCAGAAATGAAACAGATTCTCCTCACCCCAGCAAGATGGATCAAGGCTGCCAGAGATTAATTTGTAGTAGCTCCGAGCTTGGTGACCCTACAGCTTAGAGTGGGTTTATTTAAGGTTTAGAGACTGTGTGTTTAGGTTAATCTTACAGTAATAGGCAGATACTGATTGCTTTCCACTTTTATCTGTACAGGGCGGACCAAGTAAGCTGGTGCAGAAACACTTAACTGGTTTGTTTAACAGTATCACGTCATTTTACCATCCTTCAAATAATGGGCGTTGGCTGGTAAATATGTTCATTTTCCTTTCTAGGGTTTAGAGTTGGGTTTTCCCCCCTTATTTAGTTATACTTAAGTATTGCCTTTTGGGAAATTCCTTTCTGTCCTTGATATAAACTGTTAAGTGAGTTAAGTTCATATAAAATTACTCTGTTCACAAGCTGTGTACGAATGAATTGATGTAAAATGGGACCGATGATAAAGTGCAAGTACTGATAACAAAATGGCGACCAATTGGCCATCTAAGCATGGGATTATCTCTCATTTTGTAGTTGTTTTTTTTTTTTAAGATGCTTGGATAAAAGTGTTTTTCATATAATGGAATGATAAATTCAGTGCTAGACATGAAAATAAATCTTGAAGTATATTTTTAAATTTTATTACTGATCAGTAATAGCATAATTTCTAGTTTCTAACTATTTTGTGAATATCTGTATAGTGACGGTCTAAGATCTGTTCTTTTCATTTTATTTTGGGGAGGAGAGTGTTGGGGGGGGGGTCACTCCTGACTCTGCACTCAGGAATCACTTCTGGCAGGCTCGGTCCACCATAAGGGATGCCCGGGATTGACTCCAAATCCACATCAGCCCTATTCAAGGCAAATGCCTTCCCTACTGTGCTATTGCTCTGGCTCCGTTGCTGTTGTTTTATAAGAATCTACTGGCTGGGATCAAGAGAAACTGGGAGTGCCTCATGGAAAAGAGAGTTCAACTGAAACTGTCCTTTTGTGCCCCAGAACAAGTTAATGAAGCTCCTTCAGCGGCTGCCCCATAGCATTGTCCGAAGACTGCACCGGGAGCGCTACAAGAAGCCGTCCTGGCTGACCCCAGTGCCTGAGAGCCACAAGCTCAGTGATGAGGATGTCACGGACTTCGTGCAGTGCATCATCCAGCCTGTCCTGCTAGCCATGTTTAGCAAGACGGGAAGCTTAGAAGCCGCCCAGGCCTTGCAGAACCTGGCGCTCATGAGACCTGAGCTGGTGATTCCCCCTGTCCTTGAGAGGTGAGCCTGGGCCTCACTTCCTCTGGTCTTGCTCCGTTAGCTCTCTTAGGTCAGTTCTTGGGGTTCATTCTCGGGGTTTATTCTCAGAGAATAAACGAAGAAACGAACCAGTGTGTGTGACTAAACTGCTCTGTACTTGGTAACTTGATCAGGGCGTATTAGGAAAAAAGGACATCAAGATGAAATCGTCTAAGAGTTTGGGATTATTTGAGCATTTTCGTTTCAGATCTTTGACTCAAAATAAACGTTTCTTTTTTAATTATAAAATGGGAGCCAGGGAGCTGGAGAGATAGCATGTGGAGGTATAGCGTTTACCTTGCATGCAGAAGGACGGTAGTTCAAATCCCGCATCCCATATGGTCCCTCGAGCCTGCCAGGAGTGATTTTTGAGCATAGAGCCAGGAGGAACCCCTGAGCACTGCCGGGTGTGATCCAAAACAACAACAACAAAATGGGAGCCAGGCACAGCCATGGAAGGGATAAAGGATGTCTATTCTGTCATTCCTTGGAATGATGATGTAAAGAATATTTTTGTTTTCCACAATTCCCATATCTTGTTTAAGCATAACTGCCTTATTTTCTTGTACATACTCAGTTGACTTTCTTTTTCTTTGGACTAAGGGTGATCTTGGGGACTGAACTCAAGTCCTCCCCTTGAGAGGTGTGTACTCCCCCAGGTGCAGAAAAGGCAACAGAATAGTCGTTCTCCATTTAGCGAATGGCTGGTTGAGGTTTGGCCTGTGCTCTCTGGTTGCTCTTCTCATCACTGTTTTGATGCCCAATAAGGTTATTTTCACACACTTGTACTTCTGATGCCTGAACTGGAACCTTCCAGTACCTCTGAAAGCATCTCTGTCACTTCTAGACATTTTGTTCAACATATTGGAGTATTGAGCCACGCAAAACTCCAGATTTGTCAAGGACCTTAGTGGCAGAATACAGAGGATTTTCTTGGATCTATCGGTCCCTTTTTCTTAGAGGACTGCCGCCATATCTGGGTCTTTATCTCCACAGGGCTTCACTTTTTGAGCACTTTGAGCTGTTTGTGCTTTTGTGAGAGCTGTCTCAGTGCCATAAAGACTGAACAGATGTACCTTCTTTTCTTTTCTTTTTTCTTTTTTTTTGGATTTTGTGCCACACCCGGTGACGCTCAGGGGTTACTCTTGGCTATGCGCTCAGAAGTCGCTCCTGGCTTGGGGGACCGTATGGGACACCGGGGGATCGAACCCGGTCCACCTTAGTCTAGCGCTGGCAAGGCAGACACCTTACCTCCGGCCCCTGATGTACCTTATTTTCTCAACCTCCTGTTTAATATTCTTGGGAGCCTGCCTGGCTTGAAACACTTTCTCAACAGTCATTGCTGAAACGCGCGTGGAAGGTGCCCGAGGAGTGGAAGCTGCCATTGCTGATGTGCTGTCTCTGTGCTTCTAAGAAGGAACTTTAGCTTCTTGCATAAATTTTTTATGATTTAGGGTTTTTTTGTTTTTTGTTTTTAATGTTTCTTTACTTCCACATTTTAGTCTTTCCCTGTGCTGGTTAGTTCTGAATAGTGAGATAATACTGAGCAGAAGGAGCAAAGTACAAATATATATAAATATATATATTTATATATAAATACAAATATCCTTCATTTTTCCTTATAGTTCTCAGTTTTTACACAAATTTATTATCTTTATATTGAGTTAAGCTTATTGATAAAGTCAACAATAGAATAATCTTGGGGCATGATAAAGTTTTGTTCAGAAACGACTTGGTGGGGCCATGGTGGGGCCAGAGCGATAGCACAGCGTTAGGGTGTGTTTACCTTGCACACAGCTGACCCAGAACAGACCTGGGTTCGATTCCCAGCACCCCGAGCCTGCCAGGAGAGATTTCTGAATGCACAGCCAGTAGTAATCCCTGAGCACAACAGGCTGTGGCCCAAAAACACTCCAAAAGGGGAGGGTTCTGCCATGTGCAAGGCAAATGCTCTCCTTGCTGTGCTATTGCTTCAACCTCCCAAAATGCAATTATTTTACAAATAAAAGATTTGGGGCATTAGTTTTGCATTTCCTTCTAACAAGGGTAAAGATAGTTCCTAGTAAAGTTCCCTTTTTCTGTGTATGGGGGCAGGGGACTGCAATTAAAATATTTGAGTCAAACCCCAGGCCTCTCAGACACACACAGCACAAACAATACCTCTGGGCTTCCTCTCTGATGGAATTAACTTTAAAGGTTATTTTAATAAAATAACCTCTACAAAGGAGAAAAATAGAGGTTAGTTTTAATTTAACATTCTGGATTGCCAGTACTCACTTACCATCAGGTTATATGGGACTAAGATGATTGAGATAATGTCAGTTTCAATAGTTTATGCTTTTTCACTAGAGAATTTTGGGGGGGGGGGTGTTGGTTGGTTTTGGGGTCATATTCAGCAACACTGAGGTTACTCTTGGCTCTGTATTCAGAAATTGCTCCTGGCAGGCACAGGGAACCATATGGAATGCCGGGATTTGAACCACTGTCTGTCCGGGATCGGCTGTGTGCAAAACAAATGCCCTACTGCTGTGCTATTTCTCTGACCTCGAGAATTTATTTTTTGTTGTTGTTTCTTGGGCCACACCCAGCAGTACTCAGGGCTTTTTCCTGGCTCTGCACTCTGAAATCACTCCTGGTGGTGCTCTGGGGACCACATAGGATCTCAGGGATTGAACTTGGGTCGACTGTATGCAAAGGCAAGCACCCCCCCACCCCCCATTGCTTAGGCTCTCGCTGTTGAATTTCTTTTTTTCTTTTTTTCTTTTTGGTTTTTGGTTTTTTTGGCCACACCCGGTAACATTCAGGGATTGAACCCAGGTTCGTCCTGAGTCAGTTGCGTGCAAAACAAATGCCCTACCACTGTGCTATCGCTCTGGCCCCTCATTGTTGAATTTCTTTTTTTTTAATTTTTTATTAATATCTTCATTTAAACACCTTGACACACATGATTGTAGTTGGGTTTCAGTCCATTGGTGAATTTCTTTCTATTGAGAAAGGTTGTGCAACGTGCAGTGGATGGGGGGAAATTTGTGCCTTTTTTTTTTTTTTTTTTTTTGCAATTAAGTGTTAACTTTGAGTATATATTTTTACCCAAATATTTTGCTACCTGCAAATCTTTGTTAGAATGCAAGCTTCCGGGCCGGAGAGATAGCATGGAGGTAAGGCGTTTGCCTTGCGTGCAGAAGATTGGTGGTTCGAATCCCGGCATCCCATATGGTCCCCTGAGCCTGCCAGGAGCGATTTCTGAGTGTAGAGCCAGGAGTAACCCCTGAGCACTGCCGGGTGTGACCCAAAAACCAAAAACCAAAAACCAAACAGAACAAAAGAAGAATGCAAGCCTCCAATTTAATGTTTCTGTTGCATTTGTTTTTCTCTGTAATGGATGTTTCCTCCCTCCGTCCCTTCATTTTTTTTTTTTTTTTTTTGTATTTTTGTTTCCAAACCTTAGAACTTACCCTGCACTAGAGACGCTAACAGAACCTCACCAGCTCACTGCTACTCTGAGCTGTGTGATCGGCGTGGCCCGCAGCCTGGTGTCAGGGAGCAGGTGGTTTCCCGAAGGCCCGACACACATGCTCCCTCTGCTGATGAGAGCCCTACCCGGGGTGGACCCCAATGACTTCAGTAAATGCATGGTAAGCACAGTGGGGCCTGGGGGCCCGCATGAGCATTCTCAGATGAGCTTCCTTTTATTGGTTTCATTATGAATTCATCACTAGTGAAGAGGTCTTGGAACCGACTGTACATCAGTGATTTATCCTCACGGGGTTTTAGCTATAGCTGCCCAAATTTAGGTATGTGACCTGTTGGTTGTTCTGACTGATACCAGCAGTGCAGCCCTGTGAGGAGTGGTTGGTTCTCTTTAAGCAGGGAGAACACTCCTTTGTAATGGAAGAATTAATTTCCAGAGAGATGCTGTGGGATTTCCCTCAGGCTGTATATCTTTATACCTCAGGGTGTATTGGTGGTTCCTTAATTTTTCTACTTTGCAATCTAATGTTGGACTATTCTGTGTTTCCTCCTAGATCACATTCCAGTTTATAGCAACGTTTTCCACTCTGGTGCCTTTAGTAGATTGCTCGTCTCTGCTGCATGAAAGAAATGACCTCACCGAAGTAAGGGTATTTTCTGGGCCCGAAAGGGTCGGGTAGCTGAGTCTTCCTTCTTGGCATGTTGGCTGTTGGGTGGTTAGAGAGCAACCCTGTGTGCTGCTAGCTCAGAAATGCACCGGTGTGCGGGCTGGTGTGGGGCCTATTCAGAGCAAGGCTCTGTGTTTGCAGCCTTTAGCCGGGAGGGGCCCTCCAAGAAGACCCTTTTCAGGTGACCAGCTGACACCTGGTGGTGTATTTTAAATGCTCATAACTTTCTGTGGTGATTTGTTAAGGTGGGTAGTGTTTTGTTTTATTTATCATAGGATAGAAATAAACCTGCAATTAGATACTTATCTAGTGAAGAGCAATTTTATTCATTGTCGGTTTAATTTTATTTAGGGGCCACTCAGGGCAGGATGGTGTAGGGGACAGGTTGTCCAGGGATCACTCCTGGCAGACTGGGGTGGAGGAAACAGGGAGCTGAAAATCAAACCCCAGTGAGCTGTGTGCAGAGCAAGTGTCCTACCCACTCTCCTAGCTTGGACCCGCTTTGGGGACTCATTTATTTGTTGTGGGCATGTTAGTGCTAGACTCTTAGCATTGGGATGCTCAATAGGGAGGGATCACACACCTTGATAACAAAAATGTTTCCTGGTTTTTTTTGTTTGTTTATTTATTTTTGGGCCATACCCAGTGCACTCAGGGATTACTTCTGGCTATGAGCTCAGAAATTCCTCTTGGCTCAGGGGGCCATATGGGACACTGGGACATCGTTGATTGAACCTAGGTACGTCCTGGGTCAGCCACATGCAAAGCAAACGCCCTACTGTTGTGCTATCACTCTGGCCCCAACTTCCTGTTTTTCCATTTCTTTTTTTTTGTTTTTTGTTTTTTGTTTTTTGTTTTTGGGCCACACCCGGCGATGCTCAGGTGTTACTCCTGGCTGTCTGCTCAGAAATAGCTCCTGGCAGGCATGGGGGACCATATGGGACACCGGGATTCAAACCAACCACCTTTGGTCCTGAATTGGCTGCTTGCAAGGCAAACGCCGCTCCGGGTAGTTTTAACTCCCCGAGGCAGTTTTCTAATGATAGGTGGTATTCTATTGATCTGACACTATTTTGTCAGTTACTGTTGTTTTTAGAACAAGGATTAAATGCTGTTTGAAATATCTCTTCATGTGGGTTCTACTAGGTGGAGCGAGAGCTTTGCTCGGCCACAGCTGAATTTGAGGACTTTGTCTTGCAATTTATGGACAGGTAAGTGCAGACCCTAGACCTGCCTTGACATGCCAGTTCCCATATTTGATCACTGCCCCAAAATGACATTCGGTGGTTGGAAATGGACAGTCCGTGTGAGTCATTTGTTCCTTAAGGACCTCACTTTAAGCAGCCGTGACAACACAGATTACCTAATAATTTTTTAGACTGTTCATCTGGGATTTGGTTGCTAAAACTTTTCCTATGTTTGAATCATTCAGATGCTTCGGACTTATAGAAAGCAGCACGTTGGAGCAAACGAGAGAAGAGACAGAAACAGAGAAAATGACGCACTTGGAGAGCCTGGTAGAACTGGGTCTGTCCTCCACGTTCAGTACAATCCTGACACAGTGCTCCAAGGAAATATTTATGGTAAGTGTGTGGCCACGGAAGGTCACGTGCAAATCTTTGGTTTTGGGTAGTCTTTGTGTGAAACCTGCAGTTGTCACAGGCATTGCCTGGCATACGATTGGTCTCTAAGATTCTCTCACTGTCTCAGATTTGTCAGTTGTGACCACATGGTGGATGCTGGGCAGGTCTGTGCAGACATGATAAATAACGCAGGAAGTGGGGCCAGAGCAATAGCACAGCAGTAGGGCATTTGCTTTGCATGCAAATGACCCAGGACTGCCCTGGGTTGGATCCCTGGCGTCCCATATGGTCCCCCAAGCTAGGAGCAATTTCTGAGCATATAGTGAGGAGTAGCCCCTGAGTATCACTGAGTGTGGCCCAAAAACAACAACAAAAAATAAACACAGAAAAAAAAAATGCAGGAAGTGGATATGCTCCCACTAAGCTCGGTGGGCTCTGACATCTGCTTGCATCTCAGATCTATATAGAACATCCATCCCCTCTGTGCATCTGTCTAGTGTCTGGTTGGTGCCTGTATTGTTGTCATTTTGGAACAATTTCCCCTTTCCTTCTAGCTGCTTATGAGACATCACTGTCCTCTTCCGTTTCCACAGGTGGCCCTGCAGAAGGTGTTCAATTTCTCTGTCTCTCATATCTTCGAGACCCGGGTGGCTGGTCGTATGGTGGCAGACATGTGCCGCGCTGCTGTCAAGGTGGGGACTCCTGGCCTTGGGGTGGTGTAGTGGGATCTGAGGGTGGGTTGGGGTGGGCTGCTATTGTTGACTTTGTGGCTTGAATATTTGTATATCTAGAATATTCTGTTGCTGTTTGCTTGGGGTAGGAGTAAGAAAAGGCACAGTTGTTGGTGACTTGTGTGATCCCCTATGCCCTCCGCTAGCCTTGCTGACATCATGGTCAGTCTTTATTTTCTTGACTTTCAAAATTTTTTAAATTTAATTTAATTTTACATTCATAGTTTTTTTTTTGTTTTGTTTTCTTTTTTTGGTTTTTGGGCCACACCCATTTGACGCTCAGGAGTTACTCCTGGCTATGCGCTCAGAAATCGCCCCTGGCTCGGGGGGACCATATGGGACACCGGGGGGTTGAACCGCAGTCCGTCCTACGCTAGCGCTTGCAAGGCAGACACCTTACCTCTAGCGCCACCTTCCTGGCCCCATTTATAGATTTTTTAATATATATTTTATATGTAATTTTTTTGGTTTGGGACCACACCTAGTGGAGTTCAGAGGTTACTTTTGTGCTCAGGAATCACTCCTGGTGGCCTTGGGGGACCATATGGGATGCCAGGAGTCAAACCTGGGTCAGCAGTATATAAGGCAAATGCCCTCCCTGCTGTGCAATCGCTCCTGCCCCTCCTTGACCCCCCCCCACTAGTTAATTTAAGTATGATTAATGCCTTCAGTAAAAAAAAAAGTTCTATCAGGTTTGCTAAGTCCTCTTTTATTTATTTATTTTGGTTTTTGGGTCACACCCGGTGACGCTTGGGTTACTCCTGGCTCTTCGCTCAGAAGTCACTCCTGGCAAGCTTGGAGGATCATTTGGGATGCCAGGATTTGAACCGGGATCTGTCTTGTATTGGACGGATGCAAGGCAAACGCCTTACCGCTGTGCTATCGCTCCAGTCCCAAGTGCTCTTTTAAATCTCCTCTATGACCTAAATGTGACTGCCAAATGCATGTGAACAAGTGTGACCTTCTAATCTGGCACAGCAGTACTCAGCAGTGGGTCACTGAGCTGTGCAGGATAGGTTGAGCAATGCCTGCCAAGTCAAGTGGAGCAAGAAAGCCCAACACCACTGGCCACAGCCCCTGAACACTGCTGGTTGTGGCCAAAAACCAAACGAAAACAGAGCTGCCACTTGAGCAGGGTGGGAAGCCAACATTCCCCCCACCACCCACCCAGCACGGCATTGTTTGATGTAGGTTACTGTTCCCCTGACAAAATTTTGTACCCATATTTCAGTGCTGTCCTGAGGAATCACTGAAGCTCTTCGTTCCTCACTGCTGCAGTGTCATAACACAGCTCACTTCAAGTAAGTCAGACCCTCTTTTTCATTTTCCTCCTCTCTTTCCTGAACTCTCTCTCTCGGTACTGTGTGGTGTTTAAACTTGATTGTGTTGGCTCAGAGCACAGTGGGGAGGCATTTGTCTTGCATATACCTGGCTCAGGTTCTATTCTCAGCGTCCCAATTGGTCTCCCTAGCCTTCCAGGAGTGATTCCTGAGTGCAGAGCCAGAAGTAACCCCCTAGTACCATCGGGTGTGGTCCAAAACCCAAAAGTTACATTAAAATACATGTTCATCTTGATGGAAGTCATTCAAGCAGAAGCTTGTTAGCCAGGCTAACCGTTAATTGCTTAGAAAAACTCACTGATTGGGGTCGAAGCAGTGGCGCAGGCGGTTGGGCGTTTGCCTTGCGTGTGCTAACCTAGGACGGACCTTGGTTCAGATCCCCTGGCATCCCATATGGTCCCCCAAGCCAGGAGCGATTCTGAGCACATAGCCAGGAGTAACCCCCGAGCATTACCGGGTTTGGCCCTTCCCAAAACAGAGAAAAGGAAAAATTCACTGAATAATTATATGTGTGTATGTACACATATACGTGTATATATAATGTCATGAACCCTATAGAAATTGCCATGAAAAATAAGATATTTGGTTAAGATGAAAAAGGGCAGGATGTTGTTTAAATATAAAATATGGAGTCCTAAGGTTTGTGGGGTGAGGCCTTTCTCAGCTCGGCTTGGCTTGGCACTTGCAGCCCCTTAGGCCGGCGGGTCTGTAGGTTGCAGAGTAACAGTGGAGGAATGATCCACAGTCAGTCAGTTGAAGTGTCAGGAGTTATTCAGCTTTATTTCACGGCTCTAACCGCCATGTGCATTTCTCCAAATGGCTTCTAAGCTAAGCTGCCTCTTCCTGCTGCCCTCTATCCATCCTAGCTGTGTCTGCTCACTCATCTCTTCAAGATAACCCCGCCCATCCCAGGTGTGGTGGGTCTGATCATTCAGGTGGAATAAGCAAAAAATTGGAAAAGGAGTAACAACAGCATGAGACTGGGCCTGGTTGGTGGGTTTTGCTTGAAAATCGAATGTCTGCCTCTTGGCTCATTCAGCTTCATGGCAACTGGGTCCTCGCTAGAGGAGATGATGTTATCTGGAAGATATCCCTGATACTGTTAAACTGGAAGCATTCATATAAATGGGTTTTTGACTCTAATATGATTTTCCCATTTTAGATGATGACGTGTTGAATGAAGAGGAGTTAGATAAGGAGTTACTCTGGAATCTCCAGCTTCTATCTGAGGTATTTATAATAAGAACACATTTCTGTCAAGGTGTCAGTCTGCTTTATTTTGTTAGTTTTTCTGGGGGGAAAAAAACCTACTTTTAAAACGTGAAATATTATAAAGTCATAAAGCAATCTCTTTGTTTTTTTTGGGGGGGGTTTTGGGCCACACCCAGCAGTGCTCAGGGGTTACTCCTGGCTATGAGCTCAGAAATTGCTCCTGGCTTGGAAGACCATGTAGGCTAGGACGCCGGGGGATCGAACCGTGGTCAGTCTTAGGTCATCCCTGTGCAAGGCAAAAGCCCTATCGCTTCGCCATCATTCCATCCCCAAACAATTTGATGACTGTAGAAAACCAAAAATCTCTTTGATTATCAAAGGGGCAAGAATTGATGATTACTTCATGTTCGACATTTCTCTTGACTTTTTACTGATCCACTCATTAAATAAAAATGTCTTATCAGGTTTACTGGCTCTTTTCCCCAAAGCTCCATTCTTGGTCTCGCCATCAAACAAACCTTCACATTATTTCACCAGATCTTTTAGGAGCCAAGGAACAGGGACATCCACCCACTTTGCGTTCTTTTTTTTTTTTTGGTTTTTGGGCCACACCCGGTGACGCTCAGGGGTTATTCCTGGCTATGCGCTCAGAAGTCGCTCCTGGCTGGGGGACCATATGGGATGCCGGGGGATCAAACCGCGGTCCTGTCCAAGGCTAGCGCAGGTAAGGCAGGCACCTTACCTCTTGCGCCACCACCCGGCCCCACCACTTTGCGTTCTTGAAGGAGATTTTAAACTTGGTTTAAAAGAATGCAACAGGGGCCGGGTAGGTGGCGCTGGAGGTAAGGTGTCTGCCTTGCAAGCGCTAGCCAAGGAAGGACCGCGGTTCGATCCCCCAGCGTCCCATATGGTCCCCCCAAGCCAGGGGTGATTTCTGAGCACATAGCCAGGAGTAACCCCTGAGCGTCAAACGGGTGTGGCCCAAAAACCAAAAAAAAAAAAAAAAAAAAAAAAGAATGCAACAGAGAAAAGAGCATCTAAATGCAGAAAATATGTTCTTTGATTTAAAGGATGAAGAATTGAGGGGCCGTAGCGATAGCACAGCAGAGAGAGTGTTTGCCTTGTACACAGCTGACTCAGGTTTAATCCCATTATCATGGTCTCCCGAACACTACCAGGAGTGACTCCTGAGTGCAGAGCCAGGAATATCCCCCCTGAGCACCGCCAAGTATGGCCCAAAAAAGAAATGATTTTTGGGCTGTAGTTAGAATGCCCCAGTCTAAGAAGGAAAGAAAAGGAAGGGACATTGTCAGGACATTGGCCTGGAAACAGATGTCGGGTCTCCCAGGTTTTACTGATCCCTAATTGGGGGTGCCAAGCGGGGGACAGACTGGTACAAGAATCCTCCCTCGTCTTCCACCTATTAAACGATCAAACATTGATTTGGTTTATTTGTTGGTTCTTGGTCTTCTCTGCCCAGTGTCCTGACCTGGTTTTTTTCCTTCCCAGATCAGCCGAGTGGACGGGCGAAAGCTGTTGCCCTACAAGGGGCAGCTGGTGCGGATCCTGCAACGGACGCTGCACCTGTCCTGCAAGCAGGGCTACACGCTGGCCTGTGGCCTCCTGCACCACCTGCTACGCTCCACCACCCTCATCTACCCCACTGAGTACTGCAGCATCCCAGGCGGCTTCGACCGGCCTCCATCTGAGTACTTCCCTATCAAGGTGGGCCTGGGTGAGGGCAATCTTGTGGATTTTGCCCCCTGGCATGTGTGAAAAAGAAGTTGCCTTTTCTTTTTTTAAGTGCTTTTTGGGGCCACATCCGGTGATGTTCAGGGGTTTACTCCTGGCTATGCTCTCAGAGATTACTCCTGGCTATGCTCTCAGAGATTACTCCTAGCTTGGGGGACCTTATGGGATGCCGGGGGATCGAAACGCGGTCCATCCTAGATTAGCACATGCAAGGCAAATGCCCTATCGCTTGCGCCACCACTCTGGCCCCGTCACTGCCTTTTTATGTTGGTGTTTGTTTTGGGATCACTCCTGGCAGATTTTGGGGACCCGATAGGATGCCAAGATCCAATCTAGGTTGGCTGGCTGTGTTTAAGGCAAATGCGCTGCCCTGCGAACACCCTCATCCCCCTTGTGCTGTCTCTGGCCCTGAGAAGAAGCTACTCTTTGCTTCCATTTGTGAAACGCATTGGAGCCAAAATCTCTAGTTTCCCTCCTGTTTGGGCATTGGCTGCATGTGCTCTTGAATTGCCTGAAAACTCACTTGTATCGCATAGAAAACAGGTTTGAGGGGCCCTTTAGGATGCTTTCTTTGTTCTGATTTCTGGATAAATAATTTTTTTTTTTTTTTTGGTCACACCCGGCAGTGCTCAGGGGTTACTCCTGGCTCCATGCTCAGAAATTGCTCCTGGCAGGCATGGGGGACCATATGGGACGCCGGGATTTGAACCGATGACCTTCTGCATGAAAGGCAAACGCCTTACCTTCATGCTATCTCTCCAGCCCCGATAAATAATTTTTTATTTATTTTTTTGTCCATGCATTTTTATTTATGTGACTCCCTGCTATGCATGGTTTTCTTGACTCCCTCTTCTCGGACTGATCTGTGATTCTGTGCCTGGAAACCTGGGGCCATTCCCAGCTTTGCCTGTGGGTCCGTCTGGCTCTGTGCTTGGGTAGCCACACGGCTCTGTTCACCTTGGGATGCCACAGATGCGTCTCCCAGTGCATAGGCCCATGTGCTGCAGGGATTGGATGTGGAGCCTTGAGTCTGCCAGGTACGGGTGCTGGTGTGATCTTTCATGCAGTGAATTGTTGGCTGCCTTAGGTTTAGATCATTTAACACCTTTTTTTTTTTTTTTTGGTTTTTGCGCCACATCCAGCGGTGCTCAGGGGTTACTCCTGGCTGTCTGCTCAGAAATAGCTACTGGCAGGCACGGGGGACCATATGGGACACCAGGATTCGAACCAACAACCTTAGGTTCTGGATCGGCTGCTTGCAAGGCAAACACCGCTGTAACACTTTTTTTTTTTTTTTTTTTTTTTTTTTGAAACCTTTAATTTGGTATCTTGGTGACATGAGTTATAGTACAGGAGAAAACACGGTAGGGTGCTTGACTTGCTAGAGCTGCCTAGGTTTAATTCCTCGCACCCTATTGGGTCTCCTGAGTCTGCCAGGAGTGATCCTTGAGTAGAGCCAGCCCTACGCACCACTGGGTGTGGTCCCAAAACAAATAAATGAATGAATAAATAAGCAACTTTTATGTTTCTCTTTATCAAAGAATGAAATTTGCTTTTTAAATAAAACTGGTGGGGGGAGAGCAGAGAGATCTGCCATAGAAGTGCAGGGTGAGGAGAGGGCAGGAAGAAAACTGGGGACATTTATTAGTGGCAGGAAATGTACCCTGGTGAAGGGTATTGGATATTGTAGGACTGAAACTCAGATGTGAACAACTTTGTCACTGTGCATCTCACAGTGATGCAGTTTAAAACTTCATAAACAGGTAAACTAAGAAACGCTCTTGTTTTCCAGGACTGGGGCAAGCCTGGGGACCTGTGGAACCTGGGTATCCAGTGGCATGTCCCTTCCCCTGAAGAACTGGCTTTTGCCTTCTACCTGCTAGACT
Source organism: Suncus etruscus (assembly GCF_024139225.1). Classification (NCBI taxonomy): domain Eukaryota; kingdom Metazoa; phylum Chordata; class Mammalia; order Eulipotyphla; family Soricidae; genus Suncus; species Suncus etruscus. Next base: position 18,233,769 of record NC_064859.1, on the reverse strand, counting down.
CATTTCTCCAGCCTGAACTCAGCAAACTGCAGCGCTGTGCAGACGGAGAACTTGAGATGCCCCGGTGAGTTTTCTGAGCAGTCCCTCTGGGGGGCACAGATGTTTGAGCAATGAGGCCTTTCTACTATGTTCACTTGCTCCGTGCTTGAGTATCTGTCATAAGGGTAATCAGAAACCCATTGGTGATGCCTAACGAAGATTTTGTTGTTGTACTTAATCATTTTAGGAAACCTCGGGATTATTTTGTTTGTTTTTGTTTTTTTTTGTTTTGGTTTTTGGGTCACACCTGGCAGAGCTCAGGGGTTGCTCCTGGCTAAGCGCTCAGAAATTGCCCCTGGCTTGGAGGGACCATATGGGACACTGGGGGATTGAACCGTGGTCCTGATCCTTGGCTAGCGCTTGCAAGTCAGACACCTTATCTCTGGCGCCACCTTGCCGGCCCGGAGACTTTTTTTTTTTCTTTCCCAGGAGCCTTTTACTGGAAACATCTGAAATCATTAGATTTTTTATAGTTTTAAAGGTCTTGAATAAACAATCCCTGATGTTGAAAGTTTCTAAAGTAATGGTGAGAACATGATCATTATGTCAAATATTAATACATTTTAATTTTTTTTTTTTTTTTGGTTTTTGGTTTTTGGGTCACACCCGGCAGTGCTCAGGGATTACTCCTGGCTCTACGCTTAGAATATGGGATGCCAGGCCTGGAGAGATAGTACAGCGGCGTTTGCCTTGCAAGCAGCTGATCCAGGACCAAAGGTGGTTGGTTCAAAACCCGGTGTCCCATATGGTCCCCCGTGCCTGCCAGGAGCTATTTCTGAGCAGACAGCCAGGAGTAACCCCTGAGCACCGCCAGGTGTGGCCCAAAAACCAAAAAAAAAAAAAAAAAAATGAATATGGGATGCCAGGATTTAAACCACCGTCCTTTTGCATGCAAGGCAAATGCCTTACCTCCATGCTTACATTTTAAGTAAGCAAATTCATTGGTTTCACAGGCTTATTAAGAGGAGCAGGAAGGGGCCAGAGAGATAGCACAGCAGTAGGGCATTTGCCTTGCATGCGGCCAACTGGGAGGAACCCAGTTCGATTCCTGGCATTCCATATGTCCCCCAGCCTGCCAGGTGCGATTTCTGAGTGCAGAGCCAGGAGTAACCCCTGAGCGCTGCTGGGTGTGGCCCCAAAACCAATCAATCTTATCAATAAAGTATTTTTAAAAAAAAAAAGAAGAGCAGAACGTAGATTTACTGGGGTTGACTGCAGAGTACTGGAATATGAGGTTAGTTTTAAATATGGGAAGTTGGATCGGAGGTTCAGGTACCAGTCTGGTATATTAATTACTGCAGTGGCCCCTGAGCCCTGGTTCATATCTGTAAGTGTAGCCAAGGCTCACCTGAGTATGGGGCCAGAAGGAGCCCCTTGGACACCGCGCCCCTCCCCCCCCCCAAATAAAGTTCACCTACTCAGCACTTGCTTCATCAAGACAAGGCTGTTATTGTGATGATTTAGAAGTTGTCCAAGTTAAGTGCTTCCATTATCAATAATTATATTGACTGCTTTGTCATGCTATGGTGCTTATTTCTGTCTCTGTCTCCATTTTTGTCCTTTCCAGTCTTGAGAATGTTTCTGTTGTTTGGCCTCTGGTAAGACTCTTTGTTGGCTGGCCGTGTGTCCTCTTCTAACATGGGACCAAATCTGTTTTTCAGAGATGATGTTCTCCAGAGCCTGACTATCGTGCACAACTGCCTCATTGGCTCCGGGAACCTCCTTCCTCCACTGAAAGGAGAGCCAGTGACCAACCTGTAAGTACCAGGTCTTGCTGTCTGTCATTTAATTTACTTCTGGGTCACAGCGATTTATTCATTTTGTTATTGAATTTTTTGTGTGTGTCACTTTAACTTCTTGTTAGGCAAGAAAAAAAATCTGAAGCACAGTTTAGCTTTTATTCAGATTTTTATGCAATACAGAGATTAAATAGCCTTCCCTGTTCATCAGTTTTGAAATGACATGAAGTCATTAAGCTCATCTGTTGTTTTATATGTGAATATTGATACCTGGAAATAATTTTTGATCTACCGTTAGTGCTGTTTGAAGATTTTGTAACGGAAAAGTGGTGTTTTTTGTTGTTACTTTGAACTTATTAATGTGCAGAGCTGCTTTCATAATTTTCAGTGCTTTTCAGCATTTTGATATTTGGAATGAATTTTTAAATTTCATTATCAGTAGTACCACAATTTAAGTTGAGGGCCTCATTACTGAACAACTTAATAAAATTAAGGTAAAAAAGAAAAACTAAGCTTCTTTCCAAGCACACATGAAGGGAGGAATTGCATATTGATTTTGCAGCAGGAATCTATAAAAGAGGGTTTTTAAGTGTGTCCTGTTTGTCTTTCCCTTATTTTGTAAAATCGTTGCTTGGAGTAAGACCTTTTTCTCACGTTCATGCATTTCACTCTAAAAACGGTTCTAGACATTGAATTTAAGAGAGATAAGTAAAGTCAGTTTAGCTGAGGAGATCTGTTTAAAGTTTGCTGAAGAACTTGCTAACTTTTTCTTTTTTTAAAGATCCTTTGGTGATTGCATTTGTTTGTTTGTTTGTTTTGCGGTGACGCTCAGGGGTCACTCCTGGCTATGCGCTCAGGAATCTTTCTTGGCTTGGGGAACCATTGGGATGCCAGGGGATTGAACCACAGTCCATCCTAGGTTAGTGTGTGCAAGGCAAATGCCCTACCACTTGCACCACCGCTCCTGCCCCTTGTGATTGCATTTTATTGTTACCTATAAGAGCAGATAGTTTGGAGCTGGAGTGATAGCACAGCTGTAGGGCATTTGCCTTGCATGCAGCTAACCCGGTATGGACCCGGATTTGATCCCACCATCCCATGTGGGAGCCTGTCAGGAGCGATTTCTGAGTGCAGAGCCAAGAGTAACCTCTGAGCGATGCCAAAAAAAAATGATTTTTCCTTCTAGCTTGCATCACAGATGAATTTTAAGTAACATTTAAAAGTGAAAGAATTCAAGCAGTGATTGAGTTTTCTTATTTGTTTCTTTTGTTTTGGAGCCACACCCGGCTGTGCTCAGTGATTCCTCCTGGCTTTGTGCTCAGAAATCACTCCTGGCAGGCTCGGGGACCCTATAGGATGCTGGGGATCAAACCCTGGTCAGCAAAATGCCCTCCCTACTGTGGTATTGCTCTAGCCCCAATGATTGATTTTTCTGATGACTATCCTGTGTTGTAGGTTATTCCAACATGCTGGGAAATAATCCTGCACAGTGTGGTTAGGGTGGCTGAGTGCTTTTTTTTTTTTTTTTTTGGTTTTTGGTTTTTGGGTCACACCCGGCAGCGCTCAGGGGTTACTCCTGGCTCTATACTCAGAAATCGCCCCTGGCGAGCTCGGGGGACCATATGGGATACCGGGATTCGAACCACCGTCGAACCCAGCTCTCTTTGAGGGCCCAGCTTGTGTCTTCCAGGACTGTGCTCAGACAGTCTTTGGTGATGAGCTGCTCTACAATGTGACACCCAAGGCTCAGCTAGGGGCTTAGAAGCTTCTGCTTCTGCTCCTGTGAGCAGGCAACCAGGTTTCCTCTGGAGAAGGTTATTCAGGCAAGATCTTTGGAATGAATGCACTTTAGGGGAACTGGAGAGAGAAGACAGTGGAAAGGGTGCTGCTGGCCTTGGACGCAGTTGGCCTGGGTTCCGTGTTCCGGGGTCCTCCAAGCATGGAGCCAGGAATAAGCTGTGAGCACTATTAGGTATGCCCCTCGCATCCCCCAAATAGCAACAACAAAAAAGAAAAATGTCAGTAGAACAGAAGTTTCCCTAATCTTACTATTATAAAGATAGTTAGGCCTTTTCTATAATAAAATGATTAATTGAAAAGCCATGTTAAGAGCTTTTCATACCATGAAATAAAGATAAGTTGATGATTACCTGTATAAAGTATAATGAAAGTGCTTGTTTATATATTTAATAACACCAGTGAAGTAAATTGTAAAACACCAAAACTTCACATTAATTACTGAGCAATATGTTTTAGCATCTTCCTTTTTTTTTTTTCTTTTGGTTTTTGTGTCACATCCGGTTGCACTCAGGGGCTACTCCTGGCTTTGTGCTCAGAAATTGCCCATGGCAGGCTTGGGGGACCATATGGATTGCTGGGAATCAAACCAAGGTCAACGTCCTACCACTGTGCTATCGCTCTAGCCCCAGTTTTAGCATCTTTTGTAACATCTGCATAGGGTTTTAAAAATAATGCTTAACAGAATTTTTTAATTTTGACAATGTGCAATTTAAAAATTATAAAAAAATTGTAAAAAATAAAAATTTCCTTTCTATAACATTTGACACCTTTTATAAAGTTTTCACTAAAGAATCATACAAAATAATCATACAATAAGATTTCTTACAAGTTTATTTAAATACAGCTAAATAATTGGTAAAATGGTTTAATAAATATAATCTGGTTTGAGAAAATAATCAAATAATTTCAGTTGGTGCTATTGTTCTTTGATATGAAATTTAATTCTTAGAAGGAATTCCTGTAGCATAATTCCTGGAGACTATCTTTTTTTTTTTTTTTTTTTTTTGGTTTTTGGTTTTTGGGTCACACCCAGCGGTGCTTAGGGGTTACTCCTGGCTGCCTGCTCAGAAATAGCTGCTGGCAGGCACAGGGGACCATATGGGACACCGGGATTCGAACCAACTACCTTTAGTCCTGGATCGGCTGCTTGAAAGGCAAACGCCCCCTGGAGACTATCTTAACAAGTCAAGTTAAATTGAGAAGAAAATAGAACTCGTTGGGCATTTGTCCTCCATGCATGAAAATAGAGTAAAATGTTGCAGTTGTATGAGAAAAGAAAACATATTGTGCAGATTCTTTTGAATTCCTCTTTGCTGCTTCAGAAGTCTCTGAATAGCAAACAGATTAACCGTGGGTTTATACATTTTCTGAAATCCCAGACCCATTTTGTGTATGGTTCTGGTATTTCAGGTCCCCCCAAAATATTTAAATTGGTATTTAGATTTTAATCTTAGAAATCTCAGGCCCAATGTTATGACTGCTTTTGTTAGATCACTCACTATTCATTTTTCTCTCTGTATATTAGCAGTTTTTCTCCTGGAAAATGATAGTAACTAAAAAGTGGGAGCTTTAGTTCTTCCTTTTCTTAATAAGAATATATAGCTTAGTTCTGAGTGTAGTGCATGGAGTGGTCTAAAATTTCATTGTTTAAGGCGATGACTATATATATATATATATATACACACAAAGCCAATTTTCTGTACTATGTGATTGGGTTGACAGAAAGCTTAGATTGAGTCAGTTTACCTAAGTTGATGATATATCGATTAGTATTTATGTTCTTATTTTTCGCCTTCAGCAGACATCTCATATTAGTTGTGAATTTCTGTTTCAGAGGAAGGGTAAAATAAGGCCCATGTGGGTACTTACTGATAAAAAATATTTTAACAGTTTAAAGAAATTGGTTTGAAATGTTTATCAGATACGAAATTAATTTTATAATGGAACTTTACATTTTCTTTAGAAACCTATAGTCAGTTTTGAAAATGAAACTTGGTGTCTGGTCAGTTCTCAGCCTTCCCTGTCTAGCTGTGGCAGCAGCTGAACTGGATTCTGTCTCCCCAGGGCCCTCCAGGAATTTGAACCCTTCTAGAGCCCTCAAATCCTTCTCCGTGTAATCTTAGTATGCACAAAAAAGAAAACCTGCCTGTAATAATAAACGGGGTCTCTTGAGTATAGTGGAGCCATCCTCTCTTGGCTTCTGTCCCTTCGCTCTGGGAGCCCTTTGCTGTCATGCATCTCTGGGTTGGTCCCAGACAAACCTGTCTTGTCACTCAGCCCAGACTAGCTTCCCACCCGACCGGGGGTGTGTGGTGCTGGCAGAGGGCTGGGCTAGCTAACCTCTCTTGACACCTCCAGGGAACCCTTCAGCTCTGCTGGGGCAGATGCCCACAGAGAAGGACACGGTTCCCCCTCCACGGTGAGTAACCCCCATTTCTCCTTATTTCTTCTCCACCTGTTTGTGTGAGTTCCGAAATACTGTCACACATCCAATGTAGTTTTTCCCTGCTATTCGTTCTCAACCCCGAGAGACTATTAGTCTAATTTCTCTTTACTCAGGGAAAGTTCTTTCCATGTAGTGGAGAAGGGACCAGCTTCCCTCGAATGTCTAAAACCTCGTGTGACACATTTGGTGACTTGACTTTTGCCTTTTCCATTTTTATTTGGGAAGAGATTGCCGGGAAGGGTTGGGATCTACTTTTCCTCGAGACAGGAAGTCATCGTCATTTGCAATTACATGATAAACCATGTACTTTCATTTGCATATTTAGTACATGTCACTAGTCAGTTTCTTTGTCTTTTCTCACCAGGAATTATTTGCAAATCTATACTTTTGCTCTGTAGTATAAAAAAATACAGTTTACTTGTGAGAAACTTGATTTATCAATTAGGTGACCCAGCACTATATATTGCTATAAAGTTGATTTAACTTTACTATTTTTATTGTCTAGTTGCTATTGTTTATAGTGTGTTGTGTTGAAATTCCTTATCAAGGGGCTGGAGAGATAGCATGGAGGTAAGGCCTTTGCCTTGCATGCAGAAGGTCGGTGGTTTGAATCCCGGCATCTCATTTGGTCTCGAGCACTGCCGGGTGTGACCCAAAAACCAAAAACCAAAAAAGAAAAGAAAAAAAAAAAAAGAAATTCCTTATCAAAAATTTTTTTATCTTGTCTCTGAGTCAAATGATAATTCCTATAAATGAAATGAAATGATCAGGGTGAGTTTCAGTTAGGGTCAGAAAAGTGGCGGTATTTAATTGGAGGTTCACCAGCCACCTGATGAACCGTGGTTTGCACTGTTGGGGTAGCTTAGAGGCACACAGCTACAAGGCAAGACAACAAACTTTGATGCAGGTCAGTCAGTTCAGTAAATGTATGTAGAGGTTGAGGGGTGCTGAGAGGGAAGCCCCTATCAGTGCTCCAGACCCTTGAGTCAGCTCGGACTGCCTTTTCACATTCTAGGGACTGGACAATTGCCTCACATGTGGATGACCAGGTTTGATCCCCAGCATCCTATATGGTCCCCAGAGCACAGCCAAGAGTAAGCCCTGAGCACCAGATGGCACCCTAAAACAAATCCAAAAATCATTCTTCTAAAGACCAGAAGGAATACTTGGTGCAAATGTGTGCTTGTTCTTGCCAAGACACTTCTGTTGTAGACCCTGAGCGTCGAGTAGGCTAAGTCAGATTTGTCCAGGACCTTCCACCCTGCCCACATATCTCTTAGAGTGGACAGTCTTAGGCGATTTGGTAAAGCTGAAGTTGCAAGAATTAACCCCCCTGACAAACACTGCTGTCGAAAACATGTTAACTCAGTCACAAACATATTAGATAGCTGATTTATTATCTATGAAATGGATCTTAGATGGTCATAAAAGAAGCCCAGGCTAGCCGGAGAGCACAGGCCCTGAGGCCTAGATCTTGCATCTTTAATCACACCCCAGAGTGTGCTCTAAGTGCTGATACACTAGTCACATTTTCAGTGTCACATGGATGGAAAAAAATTATCACCAGTGATACTTTAAAATCAGATGAACATGGGGACAAGGATATGGTTTGGTGTTGGAGCAGATGCCTCAATGGTGAAGCCTTGGGTTCAATTCTATAGCTTGAATTCTAAGTGCTTGAAAATAGGGGAGGAAGGATAATGTAAAGGGCTTGCACATACTTTCCCAATGGAGTCCTGGGGTGTGGCCCCTAACAGACCTAGAGAACAAAGACTTTATCCTGACAGTATGATTAATATTACTAGGCAGAGTCTAAATGGGAAAGCATTTCGTGTCTCTAAACAGTGCTTTTGTTTCATCGGGTAAAAATTATTAGAGGAAGATTTTTTTTCTAAGAGTAGTGTTGTGATGTAAATTAAGATGCATGCTTAGTTTGATATTATAATATTATCAAATACTGGAGATAGTCCGGGTAAGGGAAAATTGTGTCTTTTAGAAATTCGCATATAAAGGCCATAGCACAGCGTGGAGGGTCTTTGCCTTGCACGTGGCTGACCCAAGTTCGATCCCTGGATTCCATAGGGTTCCCCAAACACCACCAGTAAGACCCCTTCCTGAGCACCACTGGGGGTGGCCAAACCCCTTCCCCCAAACAAAAACTCACATAGCAGCAGCAAGGACACAGCAAAGTCACACGTAGAGCTATTGTGATGGAAACACACAAACACACTCTCTCCCTCTCCTCCTCCTGTGGGTGGACTCTCACCCTGTGCTTCCTGCTGCATGAGCACAAACAACCCTTGCTCCTTTGCTCTGGAATTTCATTTCTGTCACATTACTTCCTTGAAGTTCCTGGTGAAAGATTCTGTGATTTGGAGCCACAGTGATTTCATATCAGCAATTTTGGTCATCGTAGTGTATCTTGTATCACATGTATCACATGTTCGTGCAGAGTTAACACCTATATTCACCATCAACAAAAAATAGAGCAGGGGTTCGAAGCAATAGGACAGCAGGGAAGTGCTTTGATGGCATGTGCCTGATCCCTGATTTGATTCCCGGCATCCCACATAGTCCCCAGAGCCTGCCACAAGTGATTTCTGAGTACAGTGCTGGGAGTAAGCCCTGAGTACACATTAGAGCGACCAAAAACCAAAAGAAGATGAGTGAAGCCCCTGATTTAGTCCATGGTATTACAAACAATAAGAAGTTCTGGGGACGCTGGCTCCTTTTTTTGAAGTTTTGTGTGATTTATGGCTGCTGGCTGTAAAATTTTCTGTTTATGAATAGACCTGCTCACTCCTTAGTTCCTTGAAGGCTTTTGTGCTCTTTCCTTTCTTTCTAAGGTATTTCCTTTTGGAAAAGTTACTGAACCTCACCTTGAAATAAAAGTATAAAAATTCAAAAGTACATTTTTTTCATTAAAGGACATTTATTTTCAATATGGTCTTTATTTTCTTTCATGAAAATCTAGTTTTTTGTACAAATGAAAAGTGACTTGCCTACTTAATGAATTTTACTAGCTAAGTCTGGTTGATAACAATTGTTTGTGATAGATCTTTATAAGATTCTTTAGGTAATTAAAAAATGCTCTCCTATCTAATTGGTTTTTAAAAAAGTGGTATTTTACTGTACATGTTAGGAGAGTTTGTTATGACTGATTTGAAGAGGGAGAGTAAAGATTACTTAGACAAGCATATCGCTGGAATACAGTAAAATTTAGCTATAATATTGATGTATAGTTTTAACCTTTATTATTGTGTCATAAGATTGTCTCTGGTATCCGTAGATATTATCAGACAAGCTTTCATGTTGAGGACTGGACGTCAATATTGTTCGTTATGTTTAAATTTTGGTGAACCTTCTTCCCTAACATTATTAAATCTAACATGTTGTTTCAATAATGACAGTATTTTTCATATTATTAGTAGTAGTATTAGTATTATCTTAAAGATGATAAGTGTAGCATTAAATAATTAATGATGGATCTGGATGGAGGTGGATGGATGGAGGGATTTTTCTCTGCCATCCCAGGCCACCTGGCTCCGCAATCCCCATTCAGCTGGCGGGTCCCAGGTTTAGGTGAAAGGCGGAATCAGACTCATCCAGAGACAGGCATCAGGAAGCATCAACTTTATTCATGCCCTATCCACCACATGTGTGGCCTATATTATAACCTTTTAAGCATTTGCTATTCTTAGCTTGCCCTGCATCTTAACTCCTTTCAGCCATCTTCCCTTTGACCTCCATGCTGGCCAAAGACCAAAAGAAGAGCCTAATCCCCTGGGTCAAAGGCTTTATCTACCTTTTCCAAGACCCCTCCCAGGAATGGGTGGGGTCTTTCAGGTAAGGTCAAGTTACCTAGGAAGAAAGGAGGGATGAGGCTTCAATAAGGATATCAAAGGATAGCATACAGAAATACTGTGTTCAAGACGCAAATCTGTGTTTGTAGGAGAACACATCGTCTGTGCTTGGTTTTAAACTTTCTAGCATTGCCACTTTCCCTCTAGACTCCTTTGAAGTCTCAAAATAAGTATAAGTACTCTTGTCTTTATGCAGGGTACCAAGTATGGTGTCCTTGGAAGAGACCAAGTTGTATACTGGACTTGAATATGGTATGTGAATCTTAAGCTCAGTAATTTTGTGTCAACTGATTTGTCAGTCATTCTGTAAGGTTTAAGATGGAATTAATGGGCCAGAGTGGTGGTGCAAGTGGTAGGCCGCCTGCCTTGCCTGAGCTAGCCTAGGATGGACCATGGTTCGATCCCCCAGCATCCCATATGGTCCCCCAAGCCAGGAGTAACCCTTGAGTGTCACCGGGTGTGACCCAAACCCAAAAAAATTGGTTGTAGGGGCCAGAGAGATAGCACAGTGATAGGGCGTTTGCCTTGCATATAGCCAATTCATGACAGACCGTGGTTTGAATTCCAGCATCCCATATGGTCTCCTGTGTCCGTCAGGCATAACCCCTGAGTGCTGCCGGATGTGACCCAAAAAATAAAAACAGGGCCCGGAGAGATAGCACAGCGGCGTTTGCCTTGCAAGCAGCCGATCCAGGACCAAAGGTGGTTGGTTCGAATCCCCGTGTCCCATATGGTCCCCTGTGCCTGCCAGGAGCTATTTCTGAGCAGACAGGTAGGAATAACCCCTGAGCACTGCTGGGTGTGACCCAAAAAAAAAAAAAAAAAAAAAAAAGAAAAGAAACCAAAAAATAAAAACAAAAAATTTGGTTGTAGCTTCATTTTATATCTATGGCATGAATATTGCTTCTATGATAGTTAGCTTTTTCTGCAGAAATTGAAAGTTTTATTATATGAAGAAGAGCCAGTAAAAGATAGAAACTGGGTCCCAGTAAATGAAAGCTGAGATGACTTTATGCATGCATGGTCTTTTCATTTACTATACCATTCCTTTAGATTTACAAAAGGACTGATAAAATTTGATGTGAATAGGATTCTTGATACACTTATACTTATATTTCTGTATCTTGCTATCATAATAAGTTAAAATTTAAATTAAGTGACATCAAGTATTAATAATGAAAATTCTGTGGTCATCGCTAGATTAAGTCTGGAGTCTATTACGTGTATTAATTGCTAGGTTTTAATTTTCTTTGCTTGACTTGGGTCACCCCTACATAGTTAGAGAATCCTTTGGAGTTAAAGTATCTAATTAGTAAAGTTTTTGAAATATGGTCATTGATATCTTTATCTCCCACCTCCTTCCTATTCAATAAAGTTTATGAGCTGGTCATGAAAATGTTGTGGTTTCAATAGTGTTTTTTACCATGCCTGGCTGTTAATTCAGTAATGACAATGCAGACTTATTTGGATTTCTACCTTGAATACTTTCTGGGAAGCAGTGAGAAGCTGCTGGTTTCTCTAAAAATTACCTTACCTCTGGGTTTTTCGTTGTTTTGTTTTGTTTTTTCCAAAAATAGATTTATCCAGAGAGAATCATCGAGAAGCAATTGCTAAGGTCATAAGGAAACTTCTTAGTAAGTATATACAGATGTTTAACTTACTTTTACTAGTAATTCTTAGGGATTTTACTCTATGACACATGTATTTTTAATTTTTATATTTTTAATGCTTAACTGATGAGAACTTTAGTGTTTCTCTACCTCTGAAACTATTAGAATATATATGTATAATATAATAGGACACAGATATAAATTGTCATAAGAATATTTATATAAGTATTTGAAGTATACATAAATATAATTTATGTATGAGTATATAAAATTTTATTATGTACATTTTATAACTATATATTTCTGTAAATATATATCAGGAATCTCAAGGTAATTCAAAAATATTGGAACCAAAATTCTTTTTCTCTTCTTCTAGACCACATACTTGATAATTCAGAGGATGACACCAAGTCATTGTTTCTTATCATTAAGGTACAATACTCTTTTAATCGTTGTATGATTAATTCAACTGTGGGGCATGACAACTCATAAATATAAAATCTGAAATTTTTTGGACACAGATCATTGGAGACCTTTTACAGTTCCAAGGATCACACAAACATGAATTTGACTCCCGGTGGAAAAGCTTTAATTTAGTGAAGAAATCAATGGAAAATAGGGTCTGTATTTTACTTCAAAAACCCTGAATTATTTTGCCAGTATCTGATGTTGCTAGGACCACCTGTTGTCGGATTTTTACAGTGCACAGAGGAAATGGTTTATGTGCATGGTGCTGTGTAGTTTAGACAGATGCCAGGCAGGCATCCAGGAATGTAAATGCATGTTCAGATACAATAAAGAGTGGTAGGGAAAAAGTAGGTTGTTTGTCAGGAAAAGGTGCTTCTTCCTGATATTTTCTCATGGGAGGAGGTCGTTAAAGTTTTTAATATTGTTAAGATCAGTCAGGGCCGGACTGATAGCACAGTGAGGAGGGCAATTTCCCTTGCATGTGACCTACCTAGGTTCCATCCCTGACACTCTATATCAGGGGTCTCAAACTGCGGGCCATTTGCAGCCCTCTGTACAACATTTTGTGGCCCTGCCCTAGAGGAATCTTTTTTTGTTTTGTTTTGTTTTAGTTGTTTGGGGCACACACACCCCCAATGTTCAAGGCTTACTACTGACTTTGCACTCAAGGATCACCCCGACTTTTCCTCCTGCGGCCCCCAGGTAAATTGAGTTTGAGACCCCTGAGCCTGCCAGAGATGATTTCTGAGTGCAGAGCCAGGAGTTAACCCCTGAGCACCTCTGTGCAATGGCCCAAACACCAAAAAAAAAAACAGGTTTTTATTTTTGGGGGGATGGGGGATCGGGCAGGCATATTCAGTGTGTTGTTCAGGGCTCTGAACTTAAGGGTCACACCTGGTGAGGACCATATGGAGTGTCAGAAATCAAACCTAGGTTGGCCGCAGGCTAGGCAGGCGCCCTCCCCTCTATACGATTCCAGCCTTTACTTTAGTTAATTCTGAAAAACTCTGCTGGGAAAAATAAGTAGTTGGAGATGGAATTGATAGGGGGTTTTTCTTCTTTTATTTGGGAAAAATATACTCTTAAGTTATTTTTAGAACTAATTTTTTATTGAGGGGTTTAGGAACCACTGAATATGGGGAGATTTTAAAATGGGTGCTCCTTTTATTTTTTAGCTCCATGGGAAAAAACAGCATATTCGAGCCCTCTTGATTGACAGAGTCATGTTGCAGCATGAGGTAAATACTTCTTTAAATTGTGGTGGAATGGACATTTTTCCAAATGAATGTTTGTGAAACATCGAGTCAGAACTTTTTTTATTTGATTTGATAGGATATTTTCTCTTGTAGCTACGAACTCTGACTGTTGAAGGTTGTGAATATAAAACGGTACATCAGGAAATGATCAGAGACCTGCTGCGGCTATCCACTAGTTCTTATAGTCAGGTGAGGCTGCTCTGAACAATGCTCTCTCTCCCTTCCATCCTCTTATTACCTGCCACACATTCCATTTTCACAAGTCATGTAAACCTGCTCGAGTAGAAAACTTGCAGACTGGGGCCGATTTGACTCATTGTTTTGTTGACTTTGGGTGGGGGTTCCCCCAGTGGTCTCTGGGGCTGTTTGTGCTTCGTTTTTCTTTGCTCAATATGCCTATGGTGAGTACTTGCATTCAGAGCACTTTTACTTGCCCCACTTTGTGTGTGTGTGTGTGTGTTGTTAGTCTTAATGTTTGTAAATGTTGCTGTAATTCAGCACAATTATTTGAAAGTTCTTTATAAGGTACTGGTAGCGTGATGTCACTGCCACTGTCTTAGACTCACATTTGAAGACAGGTCTAGGAGTCTAGGGAAGGCAAAGACCATCTCCTTCCCCATGGGTGCTTGGCTTGTACTGTGGATTTGTGGGGTCTTTCCTACCAGGTAGCATAGAACTGAGAGATTCTTTCTAACCACAGAGTCCTGGGCAAGGAAAGAGATTGGTTTTTGTTTGTTTTGTTTTTGAGCCATACCTGGCAGTGCTCAGGGGTTACTCCTAGCTCTATTCTCAGAAATCGTTTCTGGCAGGCTCAGGTTATCATATGGGAAAAACAGGAATTGAACTCAGGTTCGTCCTGGGTTGGCCTCATGCAAAGCAAACACCCTACTGCTGTACTATCTCTCCAGTCCCCGGGAAAAAGATACTTGTACAACCAATCGTCTGTCCTTGTAGTATGATAAAATTAATTCCCTTCACAGATTGGAATATTAGTAGAAGCAGTTGTTTTAGCTACCATTATTTTTTACTACTTGTAGTCTATTTGGTAGACAGGTGATATATAAATCTTTTGTTTGGGTTTAAGGTTTGAGCTGGGGCAGAGCGATAGTACAGTAGTGAGGGCATTTGTCTTGCACATGGCTGAAACAGACCTCATCCCTGGCATCCCAAATGATCCCTCTACCCTGCCGAGAGTGAACATTGAGTGCCAAGCTAGAAGTAAGCCCTGAGTGCCACTGGGTGTGGTCTAAAAACAAATAAAGTAAAATATGTTCTCTGTAAGATATGCATCGGAAAGGTTGATTTGTTACTTGTTTTGCTTTAGCTTTTTTGGGAGGTGGAGAAGAACCAATGATGTGGAGGACACCCCCCCACCCCCGGGGCCACCAGAGCCATCCTAGTATCTTTAGAAGAGCTCTATAGTGCCAGAATGGAACTCAGTTTTTCCAGCAGAGCCCCCCTAGCCCCCACACTTTGGTTTCTTTCTCTAACCCCACATTATTCTTTGTTTTAGAAAGTCTTTGATTTTGCTTTTATCCACACAACTAAATATTTAACTTTTGTCAGTAAGAGCAATTCAATAAAAAGTTAATGTAGGGGTCGAAGCCATAGCACAGTGGTAGGGCGTTTGCCTTGCACGTGGCTGACCCAGGACAGACCTGGTTTCAATCTCCATATGGTTCCCCAAGCCAGGAATGATTTCTGAGCGCATAGCCAGGAGTAACCCCTGAGCATCACCGGGTGTGGCCCAAAAAAAGTTAATGTAGTCTATTCGTTGTTATGAAATAAATGTATGTTAAAGCTTTTTGGTTCCTTCTTACAAGGAATATTTGAGGAGCTGGAGCGATGGCACTGCAAGTAGGATTTTTACCATACATACAGCCCTGAGTGCCACTGTTGTGGCCAAAAAACAAATTTTAAATAAAGAAGTATTTGAGGGGCTGGAGTGATTGCACAGAAGGACGGGCACTTGCCTTGCACTTGCTGACATAGATTCGGTCCCTGGCATCCCCTAGCAGGGGTCTCAAACTCAATTTACCTGAGGGCCGCAGAGGGAAAATCGGGGTGATCATTGAGTGCAAAGTCAGTAGTAAGCCTTGAACATTGTGGGGTGTGCCTCAAAGAACTAAAACAAAACAAGATCCCTCTAGGGCAGGACCACAAAATGTTGTATGGAGGGCTGCAAACAGATTGCGGACTGAGAGTTTGAGACCCCTGCCTAGGGTCTCTGAGATCTCCCGGAGTGACTCCTGAGCACTGGGCGGTGTGGCCCCAAAATGAACAAACAAAAAACCTGAACCCTTTAGGTTAAAAAATATTAGTTTTGGGCCTGGAGAGATAGCACAACAGCATTTGCCTTGCAAGCAGCCGATCCAGGACCAAAGGTGGTTGGTTTGAATCCCGGTGTCCCATGTGGTCCTCCGTGCCTGCCAGGAGCTATTTCTGAGCAGCCAACCAGGAGTAACCCCTGAGCATCGCCAGGTGTGGCCCAAAAACCAAAATAAATAAATAAATAAATAAAAATTAAAATATATATATTAGTTTTCTTTTCTTTTTTTTTTTTTTTTGGTTTTTGGACCATACCTGGCAGTGCTCAGGGGATACTCCTGGTTCTGTGCTCAGAAATTGCTCGTGGCAGGCTCGGGGGACTGGATGCCAGTAATAGAACCAGGGTTCATCCTGGGTTGGCTTCATGTAAGGCAAGCACCCTACTGCTGTGTTATCGCTCCGGCCCCAATACTAGTTTTCTAACCGAGTGATTCTCAACCTTTTATTGCCCATATCCTTTTTCCAACCCATGATATCAGAGATGGGCGTGCTGCCATGCATCTCCATTCATTGTTCAGACCTCTTGGGATATCAAGGGCTAGTCTCAACTGGCCCACAGTTGAGAAACTGCCCTAACTGTGGGAGTAGTTGCTGATAAAGTGCTTTCCTTTTGGGAGAAAGATCCTTGTTGAGCTTCTGTTACTTCAGTATTGAAAGAATCTTCACTTTGTTTGGGTTAAGCATTTACTAAGTTCCCTATGCCCTTGACCGAGTATTGGATTGATATCTCCTCCAGGTCCGCAATAAGGCCCAGCAGATCTTCTTTGCTGCCCTGGGAGCCTATAACTTCTGCTGCAGGGATGTCATCCCCTCGGTGCTGGAGTTCCTGAGGCCCGACAAGCAGAATGTCACACAGCAGCAGTTCAAGGTATAGGGGCCCTGGACTCTGGTGGCTTCGAAAATTCTCCAACACTGAGAAAAACTGAAAAAAGAACTTGGTGATAAGCATTCGCATGTCTACTACTCAGTCTCCCTAAACATTCATAACATAAACATTTGCCTGATGATATTTTTATCTGGCTTGTTTTCATCCGTTCCAGGTTAGTTGAAGGCAGCAGTAACTTCTAAAAACAGGGCATTGGATTTTCCACTCAGGAGAAGCCCGTGTTTTCTCTTGAGCACACGTTTTACTCCGTAATCAGTTTTCCTGAGTCATCTTTCTGATGACTGTTACCATGGAGAGCTGTAGGTGCCCTTGGGGGGATTGGCAGCCTTTGAGAGTCTTTTGGAAGCCTGAAGGTGGAGCTGTGGTGAAGGAGGTTGTGAGAAGAGAGGGGGCTGGTAAGGGTGACTGAGTGAAGCACCTGAGATTAGAACAGAAGAGGCCAAGGGCGGCCCTATGTGAGAAAGATTTTACATCCCGAAGGATATAGTAAGGGCTGGGTGAGACCTTCTGTGTATAATTTTATACTTGGGACAGGGAAAAAATGGGCTGATTGAAAGTCATTTGGAGGGAGATTGAGAAAACTTGGTCTTGAATATGGTGACAGAAAAGAACATTTTCGGGGCCGGAGTGGTGGCATGACGGTAGGCCATTTGCCTTGCACACAGCTGACCTAGGACGGACAGTGGTTCCATCTCCCAACATCCCGTATTGAGCAACCTCTGAGTTCATAGCCAGGAGTAAGAGTGTCACCGGGTGTGGGTTCACCCCCCCAAAAAAAGGGGGATATTTTCACAGATCTGGATGGAGTAGCTGGTTGTCGGGTGTGTCAGAGAGGACAGGAAGAACCTGGGGTAAATTTGGAGAAGTTGAGTCTGAAGGAGGGTGCAGATGGACTTAGAGGCATGTCAGAGATGACATGTCAGAAGATGGGTTCTCTCGGTGTGCAGTTGCAAGCTGTGGGTCAGACCAAGTGAGCCTGGGATGAATGTGTGAACCGTTGGCAGCTACTGTGAGTGTCCTCAGATGTCCCGGCATGAGCTGGGATGGCATGAAGGGAATGAGAGTTCTGGAGAAGTAGCTCAGGCCAGCAGCTTCTCTACAGGACCTGTGGCCTCCCCAGGAACTACTAATAATAAGCACGTCCCCTCAAGTCACAACACTGGGGGTCATCGTGGCTTCCTGCTTGCCTTCATGGTTTCATTGCAGCTTTGCCAGGTTTTGTCTGGGTGATTTTCCTGGGCAGACTGAATGATTGAGACAGAACTGGCCAGCCTTTCACTCTCCTACTCAGCGGAGGAAGAGCTTGCTGGTCCCCATTGTTCAGAGATGTACATATAGTACAGGGGCATTCTAGAACACCTAACTCTCTGGTCTGTTGTTGACTCTCTTAGAGTTCCATTTTGACTCTAAATAAAGAAATTGAGAAAAATCTGAGACCATTAGTGAATGACCTCTAAAGAACGGAGTGCAGGTTAGGGAGGAATCCAGACTGACTGGATTTGGGGAAAAGGTTCCTAAAACAGACATTTTAAGATGGTACCTTAGAGAAGAACACCTACTTCCTCAGAATCATTTTCATTAAGTGACCATTTATGGGCATAAAATATAAAAATATGGGCCAGAGAGATAGCATAGAGGTAGGGCGTTTGCCTTGCATGCTGAAGGACGGTGGTTCGAATCCTGGCATCCCATATAGTCCCCTGAGCCTGCCAGAGCGATTTCTGAGCATAGAACCAGGAGTAACCCCTGAGCGCTGCTGGGTTTGACCCCCCCCCCAAGAAAAAATACACACACACACACACACACACACACACACACACACACACATAAACTAAAATATGTAAAATATATCAAGAAAACTAATAAAATGTAACGGATCTAGTTGTTGTTTGCTTAAGAATCTACTTGATAAGATACACCCCAAAAGCTAACACTGGCACATTTCATGGAGTTTGAATACTTTGTTTTGATTATGTTTAAAAATACCATGTAGGGCTGGAGAGATAGCACAGCAGTAGCGTGTTTGCCTTGCACGTGGCCAACCAGGACAGACCTGGGTTCGATTCCCAGCTTCCCAATTGATCTCCCAAGCCTGGCAGGAGCAATTTCTGAGCATAGATCCAGGAGTAACCTCTGAGCGCCACCGGATAAGACCAGAAAAACAAACAATAATATTAATAAATAAATAAAAACAACATGCAAAATATAATAAATAAAAACTTTGCGTAGGGGGCCATGTCATAGTACAGCGGGTAAGGTATTTGCCTTGCACAAAGCCGACCCGGGTTCAATCCCCGGAATTCCATAGGGTCACTCAAGCCCTTCAGGATTGATTTCTGAGTGCAGTAACCCCTGAGCACTTCAGGGTGTTGCCCAAACCAAAAAAATAAGTTTTGCATATGTAGGGGGCTGTGCCATAGTATAGCAGATAAAGCGTTTGCCTTGTATGCAGCTGACCCTAGTTTGACTCCCAGCATCCCATAGAGTCCCCCAAGCCCACCAGGAGCAATTACTCTTGAGCACTGTCAGGTGTAGTTCACCCTCAATATTAGTAATAATAATACCAATTCCTCCCCCTTCCCCACAGGGTGCCTTATACTGTCTCCTGGGGAACCACAGTGGTGTGTGCCTGGCCAATCTGCACGACTGGGACTGCATCGTGCAGACATGGCCTGCCATTGTCTCATCGGGCCTCAGCAAAGCCATGTCTCTGGAGAAGCCATCCATCGTGCGGCTCTTCGATGACCTAGCGGAGAAGATCCATCGACAGTACGAGACAATCGGCCTGGACTTCGCTGTAAGCAGACAGAGGTTCTTCCATCTGCATTCAGTCAGAGTCAAGGGCTTGTGTAGATAGGCCATGTAGATCATTGAGATGCCTCTAAGTTTTTGTGTCCTTTCAGTAATAACATTCCTGATATGTGATTCTAATTTTTTAATCTTATTTATTTATTTCCTTTGTTTTACTTTTTGGCCATACCTGGCAGCATTCAGGACTTACTCCTGGCTATGTGCTCAGAAATCACTCCTGATGGATTTGGGAGACCCTCTGGGATGCCAGGGTTTGAACCTGGGTCGGCCACCTACAGGGCAAATGCCCTACCATTGTGCTATGGCTCCAGCTTCTCTCTTTTTTTTTTTTTTCTCTCTCTTTGATTTGTTTATTTTGTTTTTGAGGCCATTCTAGTGCTTGAGAATATTCCAAGTTGTGCTCAGGGGACCGTGTGGTGCTGGGGATGGAAGCCAGGGTTTTTGGTCTCTATGCAAAGATGATTTCCGCCCACTCACCTGATCATGCTATCTAGCTGGCCCTATTAGAATGTTGGTGGAGGTCGGGGGGCCATGCCCTCTGATGCTCAGGGATCAGTCACTCAGTGGTGCTCAAGGGATCATTTGTGCTGGGGATCATCTGTGTTACTTGAGTTAGCCCAGGTCAGCCACACGAAGAACAGCAATAAACTGTCTTGTCATTTTGGCCTCCCTAATCCAAACTTTTACCCCCAGTTTCTTGTGGTTATCTGCATGACGAAGAAAAGGCTAGTCTCCTACCTAGAAGCAATATATATAATCCATGTATGTCCCTGAGTACACTAAACCACCCAAATCTCCAAAAGTTGGTTTTATCTTAGATCCACACAAAACCAAAACCAAAAAAGAAGACCACTGTTTTTACCATTGAGAACAGAGTGATTTGCTGCACAGTACTAGAAGAAAAGCAAGTTCAGAGACACTCAAATGGAGATGTGGTGACTCATGATGCCTCTTACCCTGTGGAGCTGAGGGTGGTGTAGGGATAGGAGAGGGAGGATGAAGAGACACCTCACATGCTGTCAGCCTGGGTTCGATCCCCAGCATCCCATAAAGTCCCCTGAGCACTGCTAGGAGCGATCCTTGAGCATCAAAGGGTGTGGCCCAAAAATGAAAAAGAAAAATGACAAAAAGCAGGAATTGTGTATGTAATATAAATGGGGTTAAATGTCATGTATCCTACATTGGCTATTACTGAGACACAGGCAACAAAATTCAATTGTGTCTACATATATTTACAAGTTGTACAGTCATCACTAGTTTGACAGTATTTTTCACTTTTAGGAATAATAAACCTTGTATCCAAGTACCAGTTCCTTTGATTGAAAATAGAATTCCCCTCTGTTCCCCTTTCTGTCTGACTCCTGAAAACCAGCATTTCTTTGTTTAATTGTCCTGTTGGAAACATAACACAGCGGGAACGTGTAAAAAGTTGCCTCTTTTGATTTCTTCCCTCCAGCCAACTACTGTTCTGGTTCATCATTAGAGTATGAATCAGGACCTTACTTTTCCCTCTCTCCTTTATATAGATTCCAGAATCATGTATTGGAATAGCTCGGCTCCTTCAACAATCTACCAACCAGGTGACACTTAGCTCAGAAGAAATTCAGGAAGGACTCAAACGCCAACAGGAGAAGAATGCTGATGCACTGAGGTGATGCTGGGGTGCTGTGGACCAGGGAGGTGCAACTGAGGACCCCGGGCAATGGGCTGACAGGTTTTGACGTAAGCTGAGGTCATAGCTGCATCTTGAAATTGATACAATGAGCCTAGACAGTTTCCTAGGAAAGCATTATTGTGAAGATTCCAAGTAGATTTGAAGTAGTACTTTAAAATAATGGGAATAATAGATACAATTTTCCCTGGGTGTGTTAGAATTCAACACATGTGCCTTCATAACTTGTCTAAAATTCTTCTTATAATCAGATATATGAAGTCCGGTAAGAGTATATTAGTAAACTGTTTTGAGATTGCACATAGCAGATTACTTCAGTACTTTAATAAGAATTAAAGGAAGCAGTTATCTTAATTTGACTTAGTTTTTTTCTTCTGAATATGCTAATGCTCTTTGCCTAGTGTGTTTCTATACATGGTAAAAATATTTTGCCTACCTTTTTATATAGCTAGTACCATATAGATAGACTACTTCTTAATGATTATTACTGACTTTTTTTTTCTTTCTTATTTTTTGGGCCACACTAGTGGAGTTAAGGGACCCATGGGTGCATCCCTCGAGCCTTGCTCTCACCTTTTCAGCGTTTAGGGACAGTGGACACGCTCACAGGCCTCCATGCTCTTCTCCCAGTCTTGTTGACCTTTCTGCTTCTTGTTGTTTTATTTTAGAAACTATGAAAACTTGGTAAATGCCTTGTTGGATAGTGTGGAACAGAGAAATTTGTAAGTAGAAAAAGAATTATTTTTCATTTTCAGAGCTTATCTTCAGTATTTATCTTCAATATTTTTATTTTCAATGAAGACCTCTGTCATACACAAGAAAGAAAATCGGTAGTCATGATCTGAGGAGAGTTTAGGAAAGTTGTGGGATTCTGTTCTTGATGTTGGCTATTCCAAAAAGGATTAATATAATAAACCAAGCCAGTCAGGACAGGAGTCAGTCTGCAGAGGTTATGGAAAAGGAAGATGGGGGAATGCCTTTGTTCTGGGTTCATTGCTGGATGTCATCTTACATTATGTATTGCACTTTTCTTTATGGAAAGTTTGTGTTCATGAGCACAGAAAGGAAGGTTTTTCGTATTGACTCTTTTCAGGCCCTGGAAGTTTGAGCACATCGGCATTGGGCTTCTGTCTCTTCTCCTGAGAGATGACCGAGTGTTGCCTCTTCGTGCCATACAGTTTTTTGTTGAGCACCTCAACCATGATGCAATCGTCGTTCGTAAGGTAAATGCTTTGTTTACTTAAAGCCCTGGGTTGGAGTTTTTTTTTTTTTTTTGGTTTTTGGGCCACACCCTGTGACGCTCAGGGTTACTCCTGGCTATGCGCTCAGAAGTTGCTCCTGGCTTCTTGGGGGACCATATGGGACGCCGGGGGATCGAACCGCGGTCCGTCCTAGGCTAGCGCAGGCAAGGCAGGCACCTTACCTCCAGCGCCACCGCCCGGCCCTGGGTTGGAGTTTTAACTTCACCACAGTTTACCCTCTTGACAAATAGTGTGTGTTTAATAAGTGTCTTATTTTGAAATCCTCTGTTGGTTCAGTGATGATGATTATTCATCCAGAAAAATCTACAAGGACAGTTCAAGGCACTGAATGTTTTCATTTCAGATTTGAGGGCGAGTATCAGTTAAAATAGTTTTTAGCCCAGTGGGAAAGGTTTTTGAAAAATTAATTGCAAAGGGTGAGGTATAGCAGAAAGGGAACAGAAATCTTTTTTGTTTTTTGTTTTTGAGCCACACCCGGCGTTGCTCAGGGGTTACACCTGGCTGTCTGCTCAGAAATAGCTCCTGGCAGGCACGGGGGACCATATGGGACACCGGGATTCGAACCAACCACCTTTGGTCCTGGATCGGCTGCTTGCAAGGCAAATGCCTCTGTGCTATCTCTCCGGGCCCGGAACAGAAATCTTAAGGAAAAATAGTAAACACAATTTAGGGTTTTTTGTTTTTAGAGTATGAAGGTGCAAAATGGAGCTTGAGTTTGGTACATTGTAGAAAGGAGCTTAAGAATGGCCAGGCTAGGGACCAGAGAGATAGCATGGAGATAAGGCATTTGCCTTTCATGCAGTAGGATGGTGGTTCGAATCCTGGCATCCCATATGGTCCCCTGTGCCTGCCAGGGGTGACTTCTGAGCATAGAGCCAGGAGTAACCCCTAAGCGCTGCCGGGTGTGACCTAAAAACCAAAAAAAAAAAAAAAAAAAAAAAGAGTGGCCAGGCTAGATCTGCATGCAGCTGGGTAGGGATTGGTTTCAGGTACCGAGGGTCAAGATTGTATAAGGAAAATTGGATGAAGCCTAAGGAGTAAGAAAGAAGGATGAGTCATTCCATTTGTCCCATAGCCTCACATTGCTGTTCTGTTTTATGTCTGGGGGAAGGCACTCTCATGTCTGCATGGGGCACACTGCTGGAGAGATCAGAGTGACCATCCCTTGGACCTTGCCTGTTTCTTCCTAGATGGCCATCTCAGCTGTGGCTGGCATTCTCAAACAGCTGAAGAGAACTCACAAAAAGCTGACCATCAACCCCTATGAAATCAGTAAGTACCAATCATCCATCCCTGTGAAATAGTGAGTACTGACAATGTAGTGTCAGGGGCTCTTCTTGGTCAAGGTAGATACGGTGGAACCTTCAAACGTGAGTGACTGTTTGGAGGTGTTCTGGGCTCTGCACACTTAGAATTCAAACCCCGAAAGTTTGAACAGAACTGGTACTTTTAATTTGATGGAGGAAATGAAAAATGAAAGATGAATTGTACTTAGTTTTTTTTTTTTTTCTTTCTCTCCAAAATTACTAACAGCATTGTTGCCAGTCAAGAATAATGACTGCATTGGCATTTTTCAGATGATAAAGCGTAAGTTGTTATCTCATCTCTCCGTAGGTGGGCATCCTAAACCCAGTCAGATCATTGCTGGTGACAGGCCTGACAATCATTGGCTGCATTATGACAGTAAAAGTGTGCCCAGGACCAAGAAGGAGTGGGAGGCGAGCTGCTTCGTGGAGAAGACGCACTGGGGGTATTACACCTGGCCACGGTAAGTGGGAGGCCCCCCAGCTCCAAGTCTTTCATTCAACAGCCTGGCTACAGAAGCATCTGTGTGTCATCTTTCTGTTGCTGAGAAGACTCAGTGACATTGAAGTCATTTGCCCGCATGTACACAGGCTCTCTGGCTCCTCCCGTTTGCTGTGCCTTCAGCTTTCCCAGATACCCTAAGACTTTATTATACCCCAAATGTCCATGTATCTAAAGTGATGGTTCATCTCTGTTATTGCTCCCACTCCTGTTTGTGTTCTGGGGGAATCACCCGGATGAGAGAAGTGTGTTCATTTCATGGTTAATCACCAAGGCATCATCTGGCTTTTTTCTAATTGTTAATAATGTATTCAATGCTGAAAACTAGGTTTGAATCAGAGCTCATGAAGGGGCCATTTTGATAGTGCAGCAGGGCAGACGTTTGCCTTGCATACAAGCTGACCTTGGTTCGATCCTCGGCACCACCAGGAGTGAGCCCTGAGCACCACCAGGTGTGCCCCAAAACCGAAACAAAGTGTCTTGTAGATGCAGGAGGCCTTTTATGCCATGTGGCGTGGCCCCACTACATGAAATGAGAACCTCTATCCTTATTACTGTAAGCTCCTTTCATGCCCATATACAAACTCTCGTCACCTAGGACCATGGTTGTCTACGCGAGTGCGGAAGAGCAGCCTAAGCTGGGCCGAAGCAGGGAGGACCTGACCGAGGTAAGTGCTGCCACCCCAACCCAGGGACTTGCTGTCTGGGCATCCTGTAGCCACTGAATCCAAAGTGGTAGGTGTAGGAGCTTCCTTGCACAGACAGATAGATGCATCCTACCAGGGCTGGCCTGGGCAGCAGCAGTCTGTCTGGTCACTTAAGAGTGAATGCCTAGGCCCTGGTTGTGTGGCCAGACACTGGACATTATTTACTGCTCCTCACTTTTTTTGTTTGCTTGTTTTGTTTTGTTTTTTTTTTGGGCCACACCCGTTGATGCTCGGGTTATTCCTGGCTATGTGCTCAGAAATCGCTCCTGCCTTGGAGGACCATATGGGACGCTAGGGGATCGAACTGAGGTCTGTCTAGGCTAGTGCTTGCAAGGCAGATGCCTTACCTCTAGCGCCACCTCTCTGGCCCCTGTTCCTCACTTTTATTTGGTGTTTTTCTTCTTTGTTTTGTTTTTGTTTTTGGCCACACCTGTTGGTTCTCATTGGTTACTCCTGGTTACTCACGAGAATCATTCCTGGCAGCTTGTTGGACCTTCTGGATGCCACAGATCGAACCTGGGTCTGCAACCTGCAAGGCAAATGCCCTCCCCGCTGTGCTATCACTCAACTCTGATGTTTTTTAACTTTTATTTTTAGATCAGTACTTTCTGAAGATGCGGAAAATGACTATTGGTTTTTTATTGCATATTCAGTCAATTCATTTTCTAATTGACATTCCTTGTTCCTCATAGAAAGGGATCATTTTAGAAGTTGGTAAAGAAGATCAAAGTTTTTGTCCTAATTATGTTATTTATAGCATTTTTTGTTTTCTTTTTTCCTTGTTTCTTTTTTTGGGGGGGCTACACCCAGCAGTGCTCAGGGGTTACCCCTGGTTCTGTACTTGGGAATCAATTGAACCCACGTCATCTTTGTGCAAGGAAAGTGCCTTCCCCTCTGTTTTGTCTCTCCACCCCTAATACTGGTTTTTCTACTTCTGAATGAAGTTTACTTTTTTGACTCCAGATGTTTTTATTTATGAACCAATTCACTGAGGTTTAATTTTTATTTTTTCTTCAGTCCCATCCCTTCCTTGTCTCAAGCAGAGCCCGTGGCTTATTGGGCTGATTATGTGGTGTGAGAGTGGGGCCAGCCTGGGACTCACATCTTTTCTTAGGACTTAGCATTCTAGAAAGATTTTTGCTTGGGTTCCCCCGGATGCCTCTGGTGTGAGGGGTCCTCAAACCCAGGACTTTGCACATATGCCTGGGTTCCAGCCCCGGGAGCTCTTGTACTGGCCCAGCACCTGGAGTTGGTCTGGGTGGTTTGTGGGCCACACCCAGCAGTTGGTTCTCAAAGCCATGTCCAGGGTCCCCAAGGTTGACCAGACAAGGAGGGCACATGTATTTCTGTTGTTTCTGACCTCAGCCACTAGAGTGTTGTTAGAACAGAATGAGTTTTATACTTGAATTTGAACTTTTTCAGCATGTGTTTAAATAGACTTTAAACCCTTAATGTTGTTCTTATTCTCTTTAACTTTATAGGCAGAAAAGATTATATTTGACCATTTTTCTGATCCAAAATTTGTTGAACAGTTAATTACTTTTCTATCTTTAGAAGACAGAAAAGGAAAAGATAAATTCAGTCCTCGACGTTTTTGCCTCTTTAAGGTAACTATGCCCTTGTGTTCTGTGTCTTGAAGCTCCGAGGCTTCTGCTGGTTCATGTGGTTCTGGGAGGGAGCACCCAGCAGTGCTCGGGGTAAACTCCTGACTCCTCGTGTTCAGGGGTCCCTGCTGGCAGTGCTGGGGATCAAGCCAGACTCAATTTACCAGCCCCCAACTGGCCTCTGAGGCTCCCTGTTCTTAATGTTTAAACTATTTGCTCTAAGTTCAAAATAAATAATCAATAATGTCTGAATCTGGTTTCTCTGGCTCTGGCTTGGGGCTCTGTGTGTGGGAAGGAGGCAGGATGGCTAAGCAGAACCCGTACAGTGCTCCCTATTGAACTCAGGGCCCAATGCAGGTCAAGCATCAGTTCTGTCCTTTCCGCCAGCTCTTTTGTGTTTCTTTAAAGTTTTTACCTGTTTTTACCCTGTAATAATTCCACAATCACTGCTGTCCATATGCATTTGTATTTTATCTGCATGTGATGGTTTTGGTGAAGGTTTTTTTGTTTGTGGGGAGTTGTTTGTTTTTGGTCACACCCGGCAGTGCTGAGGCTTACTCCTGGCTCTGCACTTGGGGATCACTCCTGGTGGTGCTCCAGGGATCCCATCGTATGTCAGATCAAAACAGGTGGCCATATGCAAGGTCAGTGCACTCCCTGCTGTGTGCTCTAGTTCTCGTGTATAATTTTATTTTTGTTGGGAGCCCACATTTGATGGTACTCGGGTTACTCTTGGCTCTGTGCTCAGGAATCGCTCCTGGTGGGCTCTGGGGACCCTATGGGATGCTGGTGGTATAACCTGGGTCTGCTGCCTGCAAGGCAAACACTCCACTGTGTTCCTGCTTTGGCCCCTGTTTGTTTTTTTTTAAAGTTGGATTATTGCTTTATGCCTAATGGATTCTTTAATCTATGCAAAATGATGCTATCCTGAACATTTATTTCATATCAAAGCAATCAAATTCTAGAACTTTTTTTTGGGGGGGACCACACCTGTTTGATGCTCAAGGGTTACTCCTGGCTAAGTGCTCAGAAATTGCCCCTGGCTTGGGGGGATCATATGGGATGCCGGGGATCAAACCGCGGTCCTTCCTTGGCTAGAGTTTGCAAGGCAGACAGACACCTTACCTCTAGCGCCACCTCACCGGCCCCAAATTCTAGAACATTTTAAGCAAAGCCAGACTCTAGTGTGTAGATCTGAGCATGTTATATTGTACTGAGACAGTGGTTGTCCGGATACCGGAGCTGCCTCTCTGTGTCCACAGGGCCTGTTCAGGAATTTTGATGACGCCTTCCTGCCCGTTCTCACGCCTCATTTAGAGCGGCTGGTCGCAGACTCGCATGAAAGCACCCAGCGGTGTGTGGCCGAAATCATAGCTGGGCTAATTCGAGGCTCAAAGCACTGGACCTTTGAAAAGGTGAGGGATTTGCATATGCCCTGGTACTTGCACTTGGAAGCATTTTGTTCAGGTCGTCTTCCCGCCTGCCCTGTGTCATATTCTTGATTAAGTGCCCTGGGCCTGCAGCATGTGTATATCTGGGGGCGGGGGGGGGGGGTCAGATCTTGGGCCTCATCCTGATATTCTGAAGCAAAATCTATTTTCTCAATATCTCCCGATGATTTGTGGTTCTCATTAAGCAGTCAGGTGCATCTCTCTACACGTGACTTACAGTCTGTCACCGTTACTTCCTAAAGACAGGTGAGCCACGGCTTGCCATATGAAATTTGTGAAAATTACCGTCAACTCCTACTTTATTTAGGATTTACTGACACTGTTGTGGAAAAAAAAACAGCAAAAATCATTTTGTCGAGGGACGAGAGAGAGAGAGAGAGAGAGAGAAGAAGAAGAAGAAGAGAGAGAGGAAGGAAGGAGGGAGGGAGGGAGGGAGGGAGGAAGGAAGGAAGAAAGGAAGAAAAAAAAAGAAAGAAAAAGTCCCATTCTGCTCCACATTAATGCCAGTCTGGAACTAAGGGCAGGAGGGCCTTTTTGTCCTATCCATCTGTCCTGTGTCCTGTGTTAATGCCCACCCTGCCCATCTGCCCACTCAGGTGGAGAAGCTCTGGGCACTCTTATGCCCACTGCTGCGGCGAGCTCTGGCCAGCATCACGGTGGAGACCTACAGTGACTGGGGCACTTGCATCGCTACATCCTGCGTGAGTGCCCTCTGTGCCCTCAGCGTCCTTGTCCCCACATCCCGGGTCCTGTGTTCCCCCACCCCCCACCCCCGTCACTCTTAGGTGGTTAGTTCCTGTACTGTAAAATAAACCCCCATGCTGTGAAATCACCACACACGTGTGTTTGCACCCCCAGGTGGATGGGTCAGATGTAGGTAGGTTAGTTAATGAACCAGGCCAGTAAGGAGAGAGTTGTGGAGTCAGTTTGAGTCTTGCCTTGTTGTGTTTCTGAGCACACCAAAGTCAGACTGCTTTTTCTTTATTAAGCCAACACCCATTCACCAGCAGGGAAGTCAAGTGATCCAGGTGGGCTTTTACATATCAAAGGGCTAGGTGAGAAGGAAAGATGTATCCTTTTACTTAGGGTATGTTTAAAATACTATGAGCACATTTGTGTACCCAACTGAAGGTATTGGTTTTGTGGCACACCCCAATTCAATCTCCAGCACCACATACAGGTCCCTGAGTGCCCCCACGAGTGGCATAACCTCTCCCTGAAAAAAAATTGTATTTGGGGGCCATAGTGTTAGTGCAGCTTGGCACACAGCTGACCGGGGGTTCGATCTCCAGCATCCCTTCTGGTCCTTGAGCACTACCAGGGTTAGCTTACTCCCACCCCACACTCCATGGTATTTGAAGCATCTCTTTCTATTTCAGGAGAGCAGAGACCCCCGGAAGCTTCACTGGCTCTTTGAGCTGCTGTTGGAGTCGCCACTAAGTGGCGAAGGTGGATCTTTTGTGGATGCCTGGTGAGTACAGAGGCATCACAGACGAACATAGGTGAAACCACCCAGCTCCTCGCAAGCTCTGCAGTACAGAGTTTGTTCCAGAGGATGAGGTCGTGCCCGTGGGTATAGCCAGCGACACTGAGTGATTCTCTCAGTCTTAAGAGCACAGGAGCAGGGAGGATTTGGTCCAGGAATCAGAGGCTCTTCTGGCTGCTGTCTTCATGACAACGTAACCTTCTGACTCTCCTCCCTGCTTGCTCCTTTGTTTTGGAGGATAGTGAACCTTTTAAGGGGAAAATAAGAATCCTTGTTTGGGGCATAAGGAGCTGGAAGAAGTTAGTAGGGAAGGTGATGGGGTTGGCTTCAGAGGCAGAGCACTAGCAATCCTGGAGAAGAGTTCCTGGTTTTATGTAGTAAGGAAATTCCAGGCTCCCTGTGGTTGAATTCAGGAGAATCTTTGAAATCAGAGGTAGTAATGCCAGAGGTGAGAGAAAGAGAAGGTTGGAAGAAAAGGAGAGCAAACGAAAAAGCACTTAAAATGACCCCTGAAGTTACTGTTTTGAGGAGGAAAGAGTGGCAATTGGAAGTGGAAGCCCCCAAATGTATGCCTTAATGCTGGGCACTGCCCTTGTGCTGAGCAGATGAGGTCCTGACCGCCCCTTGCATCCTTTGCAGCCGCCTGTACGCCCTGCAGGGGGGCCTGGCGCAGCAGGAGTGGCGGGTGCCCGAGCTGCTGCATCGGCTGCTGCAGTACCTGGAGCCCAAACTCACGCAGGTCTACAAGAATGTCCGTGAGAGAATTGGGAGGTAAGTGAGCTGCCCAGGCCCCCTGCAAACTCCGTTCCCCCCTGTATTTATGTTGTGAGACCACTCAATGAGAGTCCAAAAGTGACAACTCAGTGCCAACTTGCCACTTCTCTGCTTTTTGTGTCCAGATCTCTGGGCATGTTGCCAAGACCCTGTCTGGGAACTGTCTTGGGAAACACACTATGGTTGGGTTGTTCTTTGGGCCTGGGTTGTAGTAATCATGTGGGAGGAGGCCTGAGCATTAGCACAGCGAGGAGGGTGTTTGCCTTACATGTAGCCAACCTGGGTTCTATCCTTGGCATCCCTATGGTCCCATTTCCACTAGGAGTGATTTCAGAGCACAGAGCCAGGAGTAGTCACATAAATAAAACATGAAAATGTGAGACTCTGGGCCTGAGAGATAGCATGGAAGTAGGGTGTTTGCCTTGCATGCAGAAGAACGGTGGTTCAAATCGCAGGAGCGATTTCTGAGGGTAGAGTCAGGAGTAACCCTTGAGCAATGCCGGGTGTGACCCAAAAATAAACAATCAAACAAAAAGGGAAACTCCCCTTCACAGCTGCCCTTCCTTTATCTCACAGTGTACTCACCTACATATTCATGATTGATGTGTCCTTGCCAAACACCGCGCCCACGGCCTCCCCACGCATCCCCGAGTTCACAGCTAGAATCCTTGAGAAATTGAAGCCTCTCATGGACGCAGACGAAGAGATCCAGAACCATGTGATGGAGGAGAACGGGGTCGGGGAAGAGGATGAACGCACTCAGGGCATCAAACTCTTAAAAACTAGTGAGTGCAGAACAGAGAAGCAGGCTCAGAGCATTGAGTTGGAAGGTCTTACTTTACTGCTGGGTTTGATTCCGTTTCTCCGTATTCTAATAGCACAGCTGGTACACAGATATGGTACATCATCCCATATGTTCCTTCAAGCCTGCCAGGAGTGATTCTTAAATGCAGAGCTAGGAGAGCCACTGGATGTGGCCCAAAAACCAAAATCTCATCCACATTGGTCTTTATCTGCCACCATCCCCACAACACCAATAGCAAAAACATTCTTGTTTTGTGCATCTTCCTAAATTGATATCTCTTCTATTAGAGCCTATAATTTTCATCTGTCCATTTGTGTCTGGCACTGAGATGGTGATTTTGGTGCATCTGGTAGTAGTCACAGCCGTCGCTTCATTTTTTACCTGCAGAGGTTAAGTGGGGCCTGAGTGTCAGTATAGAGCTGCCTTTTTGTAATCGTTCGTGCCAGAGATGAAGCTGGTGGCTGGGAGGGCCAGATTCGAAGGGACAGGATCCAGGCCTGCCTTGGGATGATCCTGGATCACTTGGTCTTTGAGTCCCTTTGGGTGGGAGGCCCCTCACAGAAGACAAACTCAGGCCCTGCAGTCATGCTGCAGTGAAGGCACAGATGCCCGCTTGCCCAGTCAACACCCCACTCAGGCCTCATTTCCCACGTGCATGGATGGGCTCCCCCAGCATTCTTGGAGGTCCCACAACACCCCGAGGTAGCCCAGTTTTCTCCAGCTCTGCAAACTGAGTAATATCGCATCCTTGGGACCCCGCCCTGAACCAGCAACCTTGAGGAGAATCCACAGTGGGACTCTTGAATCTGCTGGGGAACCTCTGTCCACAATGTTTTACTGCCCAACCGAGTGGGAATTCTGGGTTCAACTTGCCCAGAAACTCCCAGACAGTTTTCTCACACATGGCGCTGCCTTAGGCCAAGAGCTTCATCCACTGCACTGTGCGCCTCTCTTGGGGCTGGGTGGGGGTGGGGTGGGGTGGATGGCACAGTTGCATGTTCCCCCACCCCGCCCACGCCCCCAGATAAGGAAAAGCTGCATCTGCTGCTCGTGTTAGGATCTTGCCTACCTGCTTTCTGTTTGGAGAGGAGAGTTTGACTATAGCCTCTTCCCTTGCACACAGTATTGAAGTGGCTGATGGCAAGTGCAGGAAGGTCCTTCTCAACCGCCGTCACGGAACAGCTGCACCTCCTGCCTTTGTTCTTTAAGGTAAGAAGAGGTACGGTGAGGAGGTGGTTTATTCCAGTGCTTCTCAATTATTTTCTGTCATGCCCCCATAGGAAGAAGAAAACATTTTTCATGCCTCCCTGCGTGATTGTAAATAGTATTTTTATAAAAAACAAAAATATATAAAATAATTTGAGCTGACTTTTTTTTTTTTTTTTTTTTTTTTTTTTTTGGTTTTTGGACCACACCTGGCGATGCTCAGGGGTTACTCCTGGCTGTCTGCTCAGAAATAGCTCCTAGCAGGCACGGGGAGACCATATGACACTGGGATTCGAACCAACCACCTTTGGTCCTGGATCTGCTGCTTGCAAGGCAAACGCCGCTGTGCTATCTCTCCGGGCCCTTGAGCTGGCTTTTTAATTAGAGGTGATGTCTGGATGAATGGCTCCAATGAGCACGTTTTACAATGCATAGCTTTTCGAAGCGGGGTTGGAAGCAGGACACAGCAGCTCTCAGCTCCAGAGACATACAGAAACATAAACACGGGCTCAGCTTGTTATGACAATGTTTGCTGAGGTCAAACGTTCCCTCGTATATGGAGCCTCGAGCCCCTCCTGGGGGGCAGGCCCCACTATTTGAGAAGCACTGGTTTATTCCAAGTCCCTGTCCACCAGGTTCATTTCCTCACATGGCTTCTATGCTCAGCTTATTCCAAGCAGCTTCCTCTCCCCTGCTCCTCCTCTGGCGCTTTGCCTCCATCTCTTCCTTCCCCCAGCCAAACTAAATTATTCTTTATTCAAGATCCCCTCCCCACATCCCAGGTGTGGGCAGGTCTTACCATCCAGGTGATATTAACATTTCAATAGAAAGCTGAGGGCTGTGGGGTGGGGAGGAGGGAGATCTGGGAAATTGGTGGTGAGAACCTTGCACTGGTGAAGGGGGGTGTTCTTTACATGACTGTTATCATACAACTACAATCAATCATATTTATAATCACGGTGTTCAAATAAAGATAATTAAAAAAAAAAGAGGGGCCGGTGAGGTGGCGCTAGAGGTAAGGTGTCTGCCTTGCAAGCGCTAGCCAAGGAAGGACCGTGGTTTGATCCCCCGGCATCCCATATGGTCCCCCCAAGCCAGGGGCAATTTCTGAGCACTTAGCAAGGAGTAACCCCTGAACATCAAATGGGTGTGGCCCGAAAAACCAAATAAATAAATAAATAAATAAATAAATAAATAAATAAATAAATAAATAAATAAAAGAAAGCTGAGGGCATTGGGGGAAGACTCGAGTACCTCACAGCCAGAAGTAGCCACACGGAACGGGAACGTGTTGGTAGGGAAAAGGAAGCAGCCAGTCTCCAAGATGCTCTTGAAGTTATGAGTAATCGGCAGGTCAGTTGTCCCTTTGCTTGTTTGTTTTGGTTTGTTCAGGGGCTGCCGCTGGCCCATATGGTACAAGGCCTCAGATCAGGATCGCAGCAGTAAATGAGACTATACTGGGTCTAGCAAATCTCTTCAGGAAACTATTTCTCGGGCAATTTGAGAACAGCACAAACTTTTACTTGATGTCACCTGAGATGGTGTCAGTTTTTTCTAGTCAGAATAAATTAAACGAATAAAACTATGGTCATAGATTAATGTCATTTGAGAAATTCTGCTTTGTAGTAATTACGTGGTTGATAGGCTTAGGAAAAACAACCTAATCCCTTTGTACGATTTAGTAGACAACACCACTACTGCACAACTACCAGTCAGTATGTTTGTTACCATTTAAGGACTGTTTATTTGGCAGCTTATAAATTGCTCAGTTGCTACAGAAGCCTGTGTTTTGGGTTTTCATAAAGGTATTGTTAGTAATTTTGAAAGGCTTTTACATGAAATGCTTCTAAGAATTTGAGTAGGGCCTTAATATTTATCATTTATATATCATTTAATATTTATCATCAGGGAGGCATGCGGACATCTCTTCAGTTTTAGTTCTAAAATGAGGTTCCCTGAATGCTCATCCAACTCAATAGTGAAGAATAATTGTGGTTTTGATTCTTATCAAATGAGAGAGAAATCAGCCTATGTTGTGATAACTGATCAAAAGAAATTGTGTGTCAGTCATGTCATTCTTTCGAAGAAATGCCTTTTGTTTTCTTGATAATTCTGTAAGAGAATGGCTTCCAGGAGCCAGAGTGGTGGCACAGTGATAGGGCATTTGCCTTGCAAGCGGCTGACCTAGGACAGTCCTCGGTTTGATCCCCCAGTATTCCCCAAGCCAGGAGCAATCTCTGAGCGCATAGCCAGGAGTAACACTGAGCGTCACCGGATGTGCCTCCACCACCCCCACCCCCAAAAAAAAGTAAGAATCTGGGTTCCTGTTTTTAAAAGCAGACAAGAATTTCTAGATTTCCCCATTGAGAGCTTATGTGCTAACAGTCTCTGTCTTATGGCAGATGTTGACACAGGGCGACCTTCCCCTCTTCCCGTACTTACTTCACTTAATTGAAATGAGGGAAGAAGAGGAGGGGAGAGTGCAAACTCACATAATCTATCTCGGAGTTTGGTGCTGTTGAGGAAGTGTCTTTTCTTGGGAGTTTTGTTTATAAAGTTCAAAGGGAGGGGCTGAAGCCTTAGCACAGCGGTAGGGCATTTGCCTTGCAGGAAGCCAAATTCAGACCGGTGGTTTGAATCCTGGCATCCCATATGGACCCCTAACCAGGAGTGATTTCTGAGCACAGAACCAGTAGTAACCCCTGAGTGTTACCAAGTGTGGTAAAAAGAAAAGTTCAAAGGGAGAATGTGAGTGATGGCAGAGGCTGGGTCTGTGCTGAGGGCTAGGACCCTGGCCTTGTCTGCGAGACCCTGGAATCGGTTCTGTCCTCTCCCCTCAGTAAGTGACCTCTTCCCATCCAGTGACTTCTGTTGATGTTTTCTTTCCTCCTCTAGATTGCCCCCGTGGAAAATGACAATAGCTACGATGAACTGAAAAGAGACGCAAAGTTGTGCTTGTCACTAATGTCTCAGGGCTTGCTTTACCCCCATCAAGTGCCTTTGGTACTTCAGGTGCTAAAACAAGTAAGTGCCTGCCTTGTAGTCAGTTACCTGGTCTTGCGGTTATCTGGTAGACCAGTTATCTGGTCTTCCTTTGCCATCTTAATTATATATAATTTCCATGTGGTGCTCACAAAACCTCAGACTCACTTTCACCCTGAGTTTGATCTCAGTGTTGGACTAAGGGGCCGAACAGCTGAGACTGCTCGGGGGCCACCACCTTCTGACCTTGGGCGAGTTAGATGCAGAGAGCTGTGTGTCTGCAGCACAATGAACACTCGGTGCTGCTGACAAAGGGGAGGACCTGTGCCTTCTGCTTCCCGGTCTGTCCTGCAAAGACCTGTGTCTTGGTAGATTTATTTATTTTCTTTTGGGGCTACACCCAGTGGCATTCAGGGGTTACTTCTGGCTCTGAGCTCAGAAGTCACTCCTGGCTTGCTCTGGGGACCATATGGGATGCCGGAAATCGAACCTGGTTTTGTCCTGGGTCGACCCTGTGCAAGATAAACACCCTACTGCTGTGCTATCTCTCCAGCCATTTTTATTTTTAAACTGCATTCTTGGCATATTGAGTACTCTGCCTTATTCGAGCCAAGAGGGCATCATGTGATATAAAAATGAGCGTGTTCCTGGGGCCACAGCAATAGCACAGTGAGGAAGGCTTCCACACTGCCACCTAGGTCCTGATCTCCTGAGCCCTGCCAAAAGTGTTCTCTGAGTGCAGAACCAGGGTCAGCCCTGAGCATCTTTGGACGTAATCCAAAGACAAACAAAATGAACATGTTCTGTTGGTTTTCAGAATTTCAAGTTTGATATTGTTCTTTTTTTTGTTTTGTTTTGTTTTTGGGCCACACCCGTCGGTGCTCAGGGGTTATTCCTGGCTGTCTGCTCAGAAATAGCTCCTGGCAGGCACGGGGGACCATATGGGACACCGGGATTTGAACCAACCACCTTTGGTCCTGGATCGGCTGCTTGCAAGGCAAACTCCGCTGTGCTGTCTTTCCGGGTCCTTAATATTGTTCTTTTGTTTTTGTTTTTTTTTGGGGGGGGTGTTTGGTTTTTGGTTTTTTGGGCCACACCCGGAGGTGCTCAGGGGTTACTCCTGGCTGTCTGCTCAGAAATAGCTCCTGGCAGGCACGGGAGACCATATGGGACACCAGGATTCGAACCAACCACCTTTGGTTCTGGATCGGCTGCTTGCAAGGCAAATGCCGATGTGCTATCTCTCCGGGCCCTTGATATTGTTCTTAACGTAAAATTGATCAGTCTCAACATGGGCCACTTTTCGAACCCTGTAAGTGAACTAAAACACTAGCTACTTATGGGGTTGGTTGCTAATCACAAATAGTTCTGCTTCTGAATCCACTCGCATCTGTCTTGGCTCCCCTTTGCCTTCTCAGGGCCCAGATAATAATGCAGCCCTTTTGGGCGGGGTGTGCCCATGCCGAACACTTGCACACCTGCAAGAGGCCCTGCTTCCATTTCCAGCGCCATGGTCATAGGATGGTTGGGGTAAAGGTGAAATCTTGGTACCTGGGAAGCATTGGGTCACACCTGAACCATGTGGCATTGGTGTGGGATCCTGGTCAGCAGTGACTGTTTTCATCTCTTTCTTCCTCACAGACAGCGAGGAGCAGTTCTTGGCATGCCCGGTACACAGTGCTGACCTACCTCCAGACCATGGTATTTTATAACCTCTTTATTTTCTTAAGCAATGAAGATGCAGTCAGAGACATCAGGTGGCTGATTATCGGCCTTTTGGAGGATGAGCAGCTTGAGGTAAAGTTAAAGTTCAGATTCTGCCCTATTTCTTAACCTCAGAGGCCTTGGCCCCTCCCCTCCCCTCAGGCCTTTCTGAGCCAGTAAGACAGTTCAGAGCCTGTTTTGTGTGACTTGTTTGGATGCCTTGGTCTTGATTTCCTATAATTCAGATGGAAACACAAAACCTGTTTGCTTGCTTCTTTCAGTCGTGAATAATAGTTGCAAACCGGTGTTTTTTCCTTTGAGAGATTCCCTGTGAAATTAGGTCGATTCCTAGATGTACTTAATATTATGGGTGTTGGGGAGGAGAGGAAATATCTCCTTACCTCTCTAGAGCTAACCAAATAACTAAAAAAAAAAAAAAATCAGGTTCCAAAGCTTGAGCAATAATACAGTGGATTGGGAGTTTGCCTTAACATGGTTGACCCCAATTCAATCCCTGACAATCCCATATGATCCGCTGAGCCTCCCAGGAGTGATCCAAGTCCAGAGTCAGCAGTTAGCTCTGAGCACAGCTGGGTGTGGACCCCCCCAAATAATTCCACAAATATTAATAAGGAAATAAATAAAACTTGTGAGTTTGGGAGACCAGAGTGATATCACAGCAGGGAGGGCATCTGCCTTACCCCAGCAGACTCAGGTTCAATACCTGGCATCCCATAGGATCGCCTGAGCCTGCCAGGAGTGATTTTTGAGCTCAGAGCCAGGAAGTAACCCCTGATTGCTGCCATTTGTACCCCAAAACAAAAAAAAAGTTGAAATAATTGCCTGCCTTTATAAATATTTATGATTATTTTGATATGAAATATTTGATTTTATATATGAAATAGCTCTATATAATTTTTTTGTTCGTTTTTTTTTTTTGTGTGTGTGTGTTTTTTTTTGAGGGATTTGGGGCACACTCATCAGTGCTCAGCAGTCACTCCTGACTCTGAGCTCAGAAATCGCCCCTGGCAGGCTTTGGGGACCATATGGAATGCCGGAAATCAAATCGGGTTTGTCCCCGGTCAGCCACATGCAAGGCAAACGTCCTACCACTGTGCTATCTCTCTGGCCCCTGAAATAGTATTTTGTTCTCCCAAAACTTGAATTATTTTTTTCATTGTACAGTGGGACCAAGCTTTTCTGTCAACCTTATAGTCAACAGCAGCCTGTGAAATTTACAAACTTTGGCTGAATCTTTGGCCCTGCCTTCTGGGCCATGTATAGGAATTGGCTTGTCCTTCACCTTGGCTGCTGTGGAAAGCAGCAGTGGTTCTAAGACTTGATTTAAGTGGTGTGAAAAAGATGCCATAAAAGCTTTATCTGCAGAAGAAATGTTTCCACTGCTTTTTGCATTAGGGACCAGTTAGAAGAGTGTGTTCCTTTCAGTTTGGTGGAAAAAATCAGGAATAAAGGCAAAAGCTTAATTTTGCATGAGCTAATCACGTCCTCTCTGAGGTCCTAAGGTAAGACGTTTATCCATATTGAGGTTAAGACGTTTGGAGATTGAGATATGTATAAGACTCAGCAGAGGAATGTTTACGTAAACAGCATGTAGACGTCAGAAGATCCCTCTGCCCAGGCTAGTGTCCCCACCCCCCATCCCAGCCAGATTTCACACCCACAGGTCCGAGAAATGGCCGCTACCACCCTGAGCGGCCTCCTTCAATGCGACTTCCTCAGCATGGACAGTTCGATGCAGACGCATTTTGAGCAGCTTTGCAAAACCAAGTTGCCGAAGAAGAGAAAGCGAGACCCTGGGTTTGTGGGAGACACGATTCCTTCTGCAGGTAACTGGACTGTGGCAGGAGGCACCGGAATACTCTGGGCATTACCCAGGCACTGCAGATGAGCAGGGAATGATGGCATGGACTGAGGCTGTGCTCGGGAGAGGGACTATTTGCACCCTCTAGACCAGACATGGAATGGGGAAGCAAATATCAGGGGGGCTGGCGTCAAATGAAAAGGCCATTTCTGTGTTGCAGGATAGTACTCGTTCTAAACATGAGTACCTCAGGCCTTCCAAAAGCACTCATTCCCGTGCCTTTCTCAATATAGCCACCTATATTACATAACAGTATTTAGCCTCTGCTCTAAATTCCATTTTTCTTAACTTCGGTTCCCTATTCACTCGTGTGTGTGTGTGTGTGTGTGTGTGTGTGTGTGTGTGTGTGTGTGTGTGCATGTGTGTGTATTGCACTTAATACATACTGAGGGGCTGGAGAGATAGTATGGGGGTAGGGCGTTTGCCTTGCATGCAGAAGGACGGTGGTTCAAATCCCGGCTCTAAATTTTTGTTTGTTTGTTTTTTGGGTCACACCCGGCAGTGCTGAGGGGTTACTCCTGGCTCCACGCTTAGAAATTGTTCCTGGCAGGCTCGGGGGGTGCGGTGGGGGGGACCATATGGAACGCCGGGATTTGAACCAATGACCTTCTGCATGAAAGGCAAACGCCTTACCTCCATGCTATCTCTCCAGTCCCCTGACTCTAAATTTCTAAAGCCCTGAATGCTGCCGGGTCTGACCCAAAAACAAAAACAAAGAATACATACTGAGCGGCCAGAGCGGTGGCATAAGTGGTAGGGCATTTGCCTTGCACACGCTGGCCTAAGATGGACTGCAGTTTGATCCCCTGGCGTCCCATATGGTCTTCAAGCCAGGAGCAATTTCTGAGCTCATAGCCAGGAGTAACCCCTGAGCATCACCGGATATGGCCCAAAAACCAAAACAAACAAACAAACAAAAAAACATACGGAGCACAGAGGATAGGGTGTTTACCTTGCACACAGTCGACCTGGGTTTGATCCCCATCATCCCATATGGTCCCTGATCCTGCCAGGGCTGATTTCTGAGTCCAGACAGGAGTATCCCCTGAACATCCTGGGTGTGGCCCCAGACCCCAAAATAATAATAATTGATGGGAGCCAGAGCAATAGCACAGCGCTACATTTGCCTTGCACACAGGCACTTATTCTCCTGGTATACACATGACCTGGGTTCAGTTCCTTATACCACATTTGTACCCCCTAAGTTTCATCAGGAGTGAGCCCTGAGCACAGCTGAGTGTGGCCAAAAAACAAATGAGAGAATTTAGAAGTAGTTATAAGAAAAGAGATTCCCCTAGACCTGTTGGGTTGGCAGTATTTGTTACATTCAGTGAAGAAACTCAAACCATTTCTTAGATGCTCTATTATGCTGTCTGGGTAGCTAAGGGATATCCTTAGTCCTACCTCTTAGTCCTGGATTTAGATCCGATCCACTGGGGACATTGCCCTGCTGGCAGCTGACGTGGCCTATGCCTCTAAGCCTCTGGCCCCATCACTGTTCCCACAGAGCTGGTCCGGCGACACGCCGGGGTGCTGGGGCTCGGTGCGTGTGTGCTTTCGAGTCCGTACGACGTGCCGACCTGGATGCCGCAGCTCCTGATGAACCTCAGCGCACACCTGAACGACCCTCAGCCGATCGAGGTACAGCACTGATGCACTGGGCCTCTGACCCGTTATTAGTCCTGCTTCATTCCCAAAACCAGAGCCTGGAAGAGAAAGCCTTGGTTTCTCTGTCCTCCTTGACCTACCTAATATAACCCATCCCCAAGGCCTATTGGACCTTAGCATTCTGCCCCACCAAGGAGGATGAGTTAATGGACATTGCCTACAGCAAATGGCCAAACACGAACCAGCCAGACACTGTAGGATCCTGGAATTCTTTGTAACATTTTTTATCAATTGATAAAGGATGCAAAGAGCCTTCTACGCCCTGTACAAGACTCAGTTTTCCTGTAAATTCCCTCAAAAAAAGAGTCATTTTTAACTTGCCCCTTTACTAAGTTTCTTTTCCTTCTTTGTAGTCAACTTTTTTACACTCAACTCGGGGAGAGTCCTCCTTTACATTCCAATAAACTATTCTACATTCGTAACTCTGAGTCTGAACATCATGACTACTTTTTTGTTGTTTTTTTTTTTGGGGCCACACCTAGCAGTGCTCTTTACTCATGGCTCTGTGCTCAGAAATTACTCCTGGTAGGTTCAGGGGACCATATTGGATGCCAGATTGAACCTGGGCCAGCCGTGTGCAAGGTCAACACCCTCCCCACCATGCTATAGCTTGGCCCTGACTACTCAGTATTTTCATTATTGAAAAAATGGAGAACCAAGGCACTGAGGCCAGCCTGAGGGCCCTGCCATCAGGACCACCTCGGGTCTGCAGGAATCTCTGGGGTGCCAGCCCTGCCGGTTAGCCCCCTGTGCCTCATGTGCCCGAGCACCAACTGCACTGCTAGGTCTGAGCCTGAGATTCCC
The DNA here is from genome assembly GCF_024139225.1 of Suncus etruscus. Taxonomy (NCBI): domain Eukaryota; kingdom Metazoa; phylum Chordata; class Mammalia; order Eulipotyphla; family Soricidae; genus Suncus; species Suncus etruscus. The sequence goes on along the minus strand of NC_064859.1, from coordinate 18,192,710 downwards.
AGTCCCCTGCTCTGCTGCCCTGGCTGTAGCCTGTGTTAAAAGCTTTTATACCTGTAATCTACACATTGGCCTTCCTTTCTGCCTTGATAAACTTAAGCTGGTACCCCTGCCAGGCCACGGTTATGTAGAGACCTTGCCCTGGATATGTTGAAGTTCTTTTGGAAAGAAGTATAAATTATTGGCAGCCCTTTTGGGGGTCATTAAATTTTACACTCTTGACAGCAGGGAGGGCATCTGCCTTGCACGCAGCCAATGCAGGTTTGATATCTAGCATCCCATATGGTCCCCTGAGCCTGCCAGGAGCGCTGCCGGGTGTGACCCAAAAACTAAATAAATAAATAAATAATAGGAAATCCTGATGTTACTTAGTTGTGAACATTTATGGCCTTAAGTTAACTTAGATGACCAATGACTACTTTTCTCCTTGGTTAGTAGATGTTTGAAATGGGTCTGGCATGGTCTGACAGTGCCATAGTGAGGCCCTTATTTCAGGGGATTTTCTTTAGTGCTTCAGGAATGCAGTGCCCTGCTCTGCATGTAGGTTCCTGATTCTTGGCACTGGAAGAGGCATTAGGTTTTCAGATAACAGTTCAGCCAAAGGGCCCGATCCCAAGGCTGCAGTGCAGAGCGCTCATGGTGGGCTGTGTCCCTGCAGATGACTGTGAAGAAGACCTTGTCCAATTTCCGGAGAACGCACCACGACAACTGGCAGGAACATAAGCAGCGCTTCACCGACGACCAGTTGCTGCTGCTTACTGACCTGCTGGTGTCACCGTGCTACTACGCCTAAGGGTGAGCTGCGGGGCAAGGCACAGGGGTGTCATTGGGGAGAGTCTCGGATAAGCTGGGTGTGTGAGGGGTAAATCTTAGGGGTAACCCATATTGAAGTGTGTAGGGTAAATCTTAAGGGCAACCCATGTTATGTGTTGGGGTAAACCATGCTCCCATGGTTAGAGATGCACCTGCCTAGTTCTGGGCTGAAGTCTCACCAGTTGCCACTGGCCGGGATCATTGCTTGGATGGCGGAGAAGTGGGTCTTATGAGTTTTCCCTTGTGACCTTGATGTCATTATTTAAAGGTTGTTTTGTTTCTGTTTCTGTGAACAACACCAACAACCTTTGTTTTAGTTTGGGAAAGTTAGCTCCCAGATCATTTTTCCTTGCTCCTCTCCTAAAGGCAATGAGCAGAGAACTGGTGTGACTGTTTAGGACCTTTCATTTAAAAAGCAACAGCCACCTTCAGGATCTGGGACCCTGCTGTGACCGTGTGATGGAGCCCTGACTGCATGTGTGAGAACTGGGTGTTGGAACCCAGTGGGGCAGAATGTAAACCTGAAAATAGTCCCCAAAAATAAGCCGCATTTTCTGTTGGGCCTTAAATTGGCCCTGGCCATTTTGCTGACCATGGAAATGCTGGATTTCTACGTATTTACCCTCTTCTCAGTGTTGAGAAGAGACCCGGGAACTGTTTCTACTGGAGTGGGGAGTTTTGTTTTTTGAATTCCTCCTGGACATTTGGAGCTGCAAATGCCCGTGTTTAACTGAAGCCTTTTCCCTCTGACACAGATAAGTAGTCTGCACTTCCAGCTCTTCTCATCCAAACTTCCAGATCCTCAGGTACCATCTGTGGTGACTGCCTCTGCCGAGCTCTCGTCGTCTGGTTCCTCTGTTCACTCTCCTCAGTCCACGTGCCGCGGGCCCACAGTTGTCCCGCAGTTTCCTTTTCCTCCCTTGTTCCTGTGTGTTTCCAGAATATTGATCAGTTTTTGCTTTGAGGCACTGAAAAAGCCCCAGTGTCTCCGACTGTAGAAAAACATTTACCCAATATGATCATGGCATTCAAGACTAGTCAAGAGTCTAGGAACCCATTAGGAACAGCAGCTCCCTGGGAGGAGTGGAGAACATTCGTTGGCAGTGCAGGTCCTGTCATTTCACTCAGTTCAGATCCGTTTGGAATTTTCTCCCCGATGGCCATTGGGTGTGGATGGTAGTGGAGCCGTGGCCCTCCCTCCCTAGCCCGAGAGCCTGGCGTGTGGAGAAGGAAGGCAGAGGCATCCCCAGAACCAGCCTAGGACCTGGCGGGTCACCTCCCCAAGACCAGAGCAAAGTCTGTCCGTGTGTCTGTCCGTGTGTGGCCCACAAGCTGCTATTTTGGGGTCAGAATAGAAGAGCAGCGGCTTCAAAATTGGGGGCTTGGTGAGCCAGTTTTTGATTGATGTATGTGTGATTTTGAAAATAAATAACAACAACAATAAAAACCCTGACTGATTTTTACCTGGATTCTTTACAAGCACTGTTTGACCCTCTTTGAACATTGTTCTGCCACACCTGATGGAAGATGCTGTGTTGATAGAAATTCTGTCATTTCTTTTTTTTTCTTTGATATTTTTCCCCCCTTTGGGTATGTTATTTTGGTGCTTTTGATTTTTGGTTTTTGTGTTTGTTTGGTTTTTTTTTTTTTTGAGTGCAGAATCTGTGAGAAACTAATGTCTTGATATTTAATTGACTTGTTTAAATATTCTATACATGTAAAAGATTGTATAAACTGTAGAGATAGCATTGACCTGGCTTTGTATAGATGCAGTCTTTTACACAACACCATTGTGTAATTAATTTGTAAAAATTGACATGTAGTTCCTAGAGTGATTGGGGGGGCTTTTGTGCCAATCGAATGCTTCTTTGGGGTGTTTTTAAGTTATTTTCCTTATTTCATGTTATAAAAGCTGATGATTTTTCTAAGTTCCGAATTTTTATGTAACTTTGTGTATCTCTTAAATCGAACACCACGTTTGCCTGTCAGATGATCGAAAGTGAAGCATCTTTTAGGCTGAAGGAACCATTCTGTGGTGAAGACCACCTGACCACACACCCTGTACAGTCTTCTTACAGGAACACTAAATATATTTTTTAGTATCTCCTTGTCAAATGATTCCGTCAAGACCTAAGCACAGCCGAGGTCGGGTTCAGTATTTACGAGTCAGAGTACACAGGCAGAACCCCTGTATAGAGTAGTGCCAAATGGATTATTTCGATTGTGTAACTAGTTTGAAATCCAATAAATGGATTGTTTTTAACCTGGCTTTTGTCGTAATTAGGAGGAGACAAGTCACACTCGGTGGGTTCACTTCACAGTCACAGTTCTGCCTGATGAGGTGCGGGGCCTCACTTGGGCCTGTCCAACAACGTGGAACATTCCCTCCCTGAGCTTCTCTGGCTGTGCTCCACAGTGTGCTGTCACCATGTGCTTTGTTTTTCCCTGTGGAGTCCTAGGTGGTTGCGTCCCACTCACTGACAGTTTCAGAGTTTTCTAAGGTGTGTGGTTGGGAATCATGAGAGTTTCATTCAAACGTAATTCTGATTCTGACTTCCATCTTAGAGCATCAGGGCCTGGTCGAGAGATGGTTTTGCTTCAAGTCCGTGCTCAGCTCTGCTGGGGTGCCAATCAGAGCGAGACTAGAACCTGATTTCCCGTATAAAAAGCAGGTGCCTCAGCCCTTTGAGATGTCACTCTTGCCCTCGGGGGCTGGTCAAAAGCACCAGTTTCCAGCCACAGCAGGAGTGGTTCCTGAGCACTTGCTACCGTGGTTCCCCAACCCCAGTATATAAAATTAATATATAGTCCTGTCTAGAGAGCTCTGAGGCATCAGTGTATTTGGGAAATGCTATAGGGGCTCACCTGTGTGCCAGGAATCCCCCCTCCCCCAAGATCAATAAAGACAGTGTCTTAGTCACTTCCCAACCACCCCCCCTTCGAGTCATTCTAATGCCAGGGTTAGGAGGGGCATCTAGACCCAAATTTTCTGCCACTGGCCTCAAGAATAAAAGGAAAAGTAAGTGGAAACTTACTCTGGAAGGAATGCAGGGAAGGTATGAAGGGAGGAAGAGGGACTTCCAGAAGGGTTGGGGTGAGGTGGGGCAGATCATTGTGAGAACCTGGGATTTCTCTCCTGGGAGGGGCTATCAGAGGAGAAAGCAGGTAAATGAAGGTGGTAAGAAATAATTGGTGGGGCCAGAGAGAGAGCATGGAGGTAAGGCCTTTCATGCAGGAGGTCATCGGTTCGAATCCCAGCGACCCATATGGTCCCCTGTGCCTGCCAGGAGCAATTTCTGATCGTGGAGCCAGGAATAACTGCTGGGTGTGACCCAAAAACCACACATACACACACAAAATTGGTTTCTAAATGAACCCTTATGAAGCAGGAGGGATAGCACAGCCAGGAGGTCACATGCCATGCACCAGCATCCCATTTGGTCCCCTGACCACTGCCCAGAGTAACCTGAGTACCACTGGGTGTGAAACCAACCAAAAACTGAGTTGTATTTCAGGACTAGAGGGGAGCAGAGATTGTGTGGGGAATCAGGTACTTGCCTTACACATACACACACATTCTCTCTCTCTCTCTCTCTCTCTCTCTCTCTCTCTCTCTTTCTCTCTCCCCCCCCTCTCTCTCTCCCCCCCCCCTCTCTCTCTCCCCCTCTCTCTCTCCCCTTCTCTCCCCCTCTCTCCTCCTCCTCTCTCTTCTCTCTCTCTCCCTCTCCCTCTCCCCCCCCATCCCCATCCACTGGGTGTGAACAACCAAACACCTGAGTTGTATTTCAGGACTGGAGGGGAGCAGAGATTGTGTGGGGAATCAGGTACTTGCCTTACACATACACACACATTCTCTCTCTCTCTCTCTCTCTCTCTCTCTCTCTCTCTCTCTCTCTCTCTCTCTCTCTCTCTCTCTCAAGAAAGTGGTCTTGGGGCTTGCTGAGAAAGTTAGGGTGCTTGCTTTGCACCCCACAGACTTGGTCCTGGCATTCCCTGTGGCCCAGGTGGATGGGCTGTGAGCTAGGCTCCTTCCTGAGCCCAAGTATTTGATGCCTTCCTGGCACTGGAACAGGGGGGTCTCAACAACACCTCCTGCTTCTAGGCGTGAACCCCAGAAGGTACCTAATTGGGAAGATTCTCCCCAAATAGGCGTGAGCTTGAACTGTGGTTTTGTATTTGGAATGCAGACAGGACATTGTTTGGTAGCGCTGTCCAGAAATGCCCTGTGAGTGATTCTGAGGCCCTGGATTAAGCCCCGTCCTGCCCTGTTTCTGCTGGTGGTTTCTCCCTAAAGAGCCCCTAAGAGACTTAAAGGGGGAGCATAATTTTTAATACGATTTTGAATTGATTTCCTTTGATTCAAAATGCGTAAAACTTGATGGACAGGGGCTGGAGTGGTGGCACTAGCAGTAGGGCATCTGCCTTGCACATGCTAACCTAGGACAAACCGCAGTTCGATTCCCCCTGGTGTCCCATATGGTCCCCCAAGGAGCAGTTTCTGAGTGCATAGCCAGAAGTAACCCCTGAGCATCATTGTGGCCCAAAAACCAAAAAGAAAAACTTGACGGACAAATCGTATGTTCAAACTGGACCACACTGCTTTGGGAGAGAAAGTGCTCCTGGGTCTGGGTTTTCCCCAGGTTTCAGGACAGAGCCACTAGCTAACACCCCAAGGTCCCCGGGAGCTCTGGACAGGGCCAAGGGAAGCGCCAGGTCCTGGGGGTGGGTTGCAGGGACCCTAGAGGTGAGGCTCAGGAGTTGGCTGGAGGTGTGACCTGAGAGTGGGTGCAGGCAGGCGGGTTTGTAGAATCTAGGCCGTGATGGAGGCGCCCGGGCAGGGACAAGCAGGTGTGGGAAGGGACCTGTCATCCATCAGGCCTGGCTGAGGCCACCCCGAGTCCCCTTCAGGCTTCCTGGGCCTATAGCTCCCTTGCATCCCTAGTATATACCCCCTCTTTATCCCAGCCCTGCCCCAGGCCCTGACAACTCCCTCACTGAGATCTGACCAAAGAGGGACCCCAGGCCTTGCAAGGGCTCTTGGGGGTGGGGGCATCTACAGCCAACAAAGTGCCTGTGGTCTGGGTTTACCCCTCCATCCTGCCCTTATTTATTTATTTATAAATATTTATAAATAAATTTATAAATAAATATTTATAAATAAAAAACGGCAGCGTTCAGGGGTTCCTCCTGGCTCTACACTCAGAAATCTGAAATCTCTACACTCAGAAAGCTCCTGGCAGGCTCGGGGGACCGTATGGGATGCCTGGATTCGAACCATCGTCCTTCTGCATGCAAAGCAAATGCCTTACCTCCATGCTATTTCTCCGGCCCCAACCTTTTTTTCTTTTTTTTAAGCAAGCAGAAAATGTCCTTATTCTGAGGAAGCAATGAAGTGGAATTCGAGCTGCCCGGAGCTCCTCACAGCCTGTGGGGCTTCCTTCCCATTACCCTGTTGGTGCCTCTATGTGACTCATCCCTTAGTGGCACCCAAGGGCCATGCAGGATCCCGGCCACCTTGTGAGGTGACTGGACTCATCTTCTACATGCGTTCTGCAGTGTGAGGAGTATTATGAGGGCCGGGAATTTAGCACAATGGGTTGGGCTCCTGACTTGCACAGGGCTAACCTGGGTTGTATCCCTGGCAGCCCCCATGGGGTCCTCACACACTCCTGAGTGCAGAGTCTGGAGTGAGCTAAGCTCTGAGCAGCATCAGCTGTGGCCCCCAAGTAAAACAAAATGAAAATATGGGGGTGGGAACAAGGAAGATGAGGCAGGTGTCCTGGGCTGGAGCCCTTAATGGGTGCTGGTTTATCCCCTTCTCTCCCCCCTCTCTCTCCTCCATCTCCCCTCCCCCATGAGGGGCTCCTGCCCTCCCTCCACGTTCCACTACACAGTCTCAGTTTCTCCTTTAAGTGACCCTGATGGGCACTCCGACCCTGCTGACCACTGACTTGCATGCACACTGTGTCCTCCTTCCTTCCACTCCTAGGATCTGCTGAAACCTTCAGTTTGTTTTATCTCCAGCTTTCTCTGTTTCTTTCTCATCTGACAGCTTTTTCTGTTTTCTTCTTACCCCAGTGAGCAGCAGATCAGCTGCTGAGAGGGAACCCCAGATGGAACTGGGAACCCCTCTCCCAGGTGTCAGTAACAGCAGATAGGTCTGGTCAGGCAAGGGATCTTCTCACCTGGGTTCCCAAGTCCCTGAGTGTGACACTGGGGGATGAGCATGGTGTGGCTTCAGAAAACAACTGCTCTGGGTCAAGCTCAGGTTCTACCCTGTTAAGTGATTTTTTTTATCGCATTCGGGTGCGGTTTCGGCGAGGGGGCGCTAGAGGTAAGGTGCGTCTGCCTTACAAGCGCTAGCCAAGGAAAGACCGAGGTTCGATCCCCCTGCGTCCCATATGGTCCCCCAAGCCAGGGGCAATTTCTGAGCGCTTAGCCAGGAGTAACCCCTGAGCATCAAATGGGTGTGACCCAAAAAACCAAAAAAAATAAAAATGTACCAAAGGCATCTACATTTTGGTGCAGGTGAGGGTAAGTTATTTACTCTGAAGCACAGCTACGTGCCTGACTCCCAGAAGAACTCAATAAAGTTAATGACAGACAACAATGACAATTCTAGGGGCTGGAGAGAGAGCACAGCGGTAGGGTGTTTGCCTTGCAAGCAGTCAATCCAGGACAGATGGTGGTTCGAATCCCAGCATCCTATATGGTCCCCTGAGCCTGGCAGGAGAGGTTTCTGAGCACAGAGCCAGAAGTAACCCTGTGCACTGCCGGGTGTGGCCAAGAAAAAAAAATTAAATTAAATTAAAAAATAAAATTGCCCTTCAGGGACCAGGACTGTTTGTTTTGCTTTTGGGGCACACTGCTAATGAGGGATTACTCCTGGTGGTGCTCAGGGGACCATATGGGTCGCTGAATCCAAAGCAGGCACCCTACCATAGTATTTCTCCAGCCCCTCTCACACAAAAATTTCTTTTTGGATTTTGAGCCATACCCGCTGGTGCTCAGGGGTTACTCTGGTCTCTGCACTGAGAAATCACTGCTGGCAAGCTCAGGGGACCATATGGGATGCTTGGGGGTCCTAACCACTATGTCATTGCTCCAGTTCCTCCCTCACAACAACTTTAAAGAGGCACTTCACTGACCTTCTCCTTTTCTCTCTCTGTGCTCTGTGGCCCAGGAACTAATTGGTTAAGTCGGGGCAGAACCGGAGGTCTTTGGGACCCAGTTCCAGCCGGCGGCTGTGTTCTGAGAGCATCGCGCCCCGGGAGGCCCCCCCCCCTCCCCGACTTCCAGGGCTAAATAAAATGCGGGTTCGAATGTTGCTTCCCGGCGGCCGGCAGCCGCGCAGTCGCCCAGAGACCAGGTGGACAGACTGACGGTCCTTCTGGGGGCATCTTTGGGAGCAGGGTGAGTGGGGGTGAATGGGGGTGAGTGGGTTGGGGGCTTTAGAGCGAGCGGCAAGATCTGGGTGCGAATGGCTTTGAGATCATCGCCAAGTAGGAGGCGAGCAGGTGCAGCCAGGGGCAGGAGATGCTCTGATGTAGCTGCCTCACTGTACCCTCGGCACCAAGGGCAGAGCCCTGCCTGAGAACTCTGAGCCAGAGGCCCACGCTTGGGCGCCCGCTTTCTGCTGCCCCGGGGCTCTGTTCAAAGACTCAATTGACATTTAGTAGTTGAGAGTTACCCACGGGGGCTTTGCACCTGGCAAACCTCACCTAGCATTCTGACCCCCTTCCTTGCCGCCTTTCCCCTCTCAATGTGGTTCCACGGAAAGGCTTTCCAGAAGGAGGGCCCAGGGTTGACTCGGGAATCATAAACAGGGAGAAGAAATGGTACTTAATGGGGAAAGGGATTGTTCCTGGGGGAAATCTAGAAGGTGTTATATATACTTTAGACAGTTATGCAAAGGGCTACGGAATACTATATTTAATATGTAGCGTATGTAATATAGGTAATGATGAATATTATATTTGGGAGAGGGCTGGGTCTTGTGCCATACGTACTCCATGGCCCGAGGGGTTCCCTGCAGCTCTGCTTGCTGAATGGGGAGTCACCAGCGTGTACAGCTAGTGCTCCAGCCCTTGGCTCTCCCCGGGGTCCCTCCTTCTAAGTTAGATACGAACATCTCCACCCTTTCTCCCTGCCCATGCCTGTCACCCACCTGCTTCTCTCCAGCCTGATGCTTGGCTTAGATTACAGTTAATTTGATCTCAGCTGATTGGCAATAGATCCCAATAGGTGTTGGGATCTATCCTCATCCAAAATGATAGGAGTTCTGGGCAGCTTCCTGTTTGCTCCCTGACAGTTCCTGAGGTGCTGCTGGTCCTGTTTGTTGTTCTTGAAAAAGGGCAGTGTCGGAATAAGCCTGGGCTGCCCTATCATCTGCCCTATACACCTAGCAGTGCCCCTAACCCCCATGTGACGGCTGCACACACACTATCAGAGGTTTCAGGGAAAGTGCCCAGGTCTCCCCTTAACTCATAAATCTCAGTGCTGGAGACTGTCCCGGGCAAGGCCCTTGCCTCTCATGTGGCCAACCAGTGACCTTTGGTATCCCTTGTGGTTCCTAGAGCCTCACCAGGATTCCTGCTTGAGTTGAGAGCCAGGAAGACACACGAAGAACCCTGACACATACACACACACAAATTAAATGAATGAAATACTCTCCAGGTAGGATCTGGAGCCATAGCACAGTGGGGAGGGTGCTTGTCTTGCATGGGGCTAACCCAAGTTCCATCCCCAGCATCCCATATAGTCCCCAGAGCCTGCCAGAAGAGATTTATGAGTACTCCTGTGGGGGCTCAGCCTAATAGTACACTGGAAGGGCACTTGCCTTTCATGTGGCTGACCTGGGTTTAATTCCCGGTCATCCTGCCAAGGGCGATTCCTGAGCACCTTTAGGAGTGGTCCAAAAACAAACAAAAGCCTTTAAGCACCACCGAATGTGATCCTAACCCCAAAGCAGGAACCACACTGACAACCACATGGAAGTACAGTATGGGGGTGGGGATGGTTACCCCGTGGGGAAGGGTAGCATCCCAGCCCTAAGCCGTGAGGAGGAGAGATTTGGGGGAATCGTATTTTCTGCTTTTGCTTCAAAGGAGATGTGAGATCAGTGCTGGGAAATGCTGGGGTATCTGTGGACCCCCAGAGGTCACCCTGCCCCCCCCATTAATACCTCTCTCCCTGGATGTCTTTCTCCACCCCCTCTTTCTCTGTCCCTTTCGGTCTCTTTCTATGTTTGTGCGTGTGTCTGTCTGTCTCTATCCCCTCTCTTTCTCTGTCCTACTCTGTCTCCATCTGCCATTCTCTCTGTGTGTCCTTCTCCGTCTCCGTCTTTGTGTCTGTCCCTCCCATCTCTTTTTCTGCCCCTCTCTGTGTCTGTCTGTGTTTCTCTCCCTCTACCCCTTCTCTTTTTCTGTCCCTCTCGGTCTTTGTCTCTCTATGTTGGTGCGTGTGTCTGTCTGTCTGTCTCTCTCTCTCAATGCCCTCTCTTTCTCTGTTCTTCTCTGTCTTCATCTACCACTTCTCTCTATGTGTCCTTCTCGGTCTCTGATCTCTGTGTCTATCTGTCTCTCTCTCCCATCTCTTCTGTCTCTCTCTGTGTCTGTCTGTGTCTCTTTCCCTCTACCCTTCTCTTTCTCTGTCCCTCTCGGTCTCTGTCTCTCTATGTGCGTGTGTCTGTCTCCGTCTCTGTCTGTCTCCATCCACCACTTCTCTCTCTGTGTCCTCGGTCTCTGTCTCTCTGTGTCTGTTGTCTCTCTCCCATCTTTTTTCTGTCCCTCTCTGTATCTGTCTGTGTCTCCCTCTACTTCTCTTTCTCTGTCCCTCTCGGTGTGTGTGTGTGTGTGTGTGTGTGTGTGTGTGTGTGTGTGTGTGTGTGTGTGTGTGTGTGTGTGTGTGTGTGTGTGTGTGTGTGTGTGTGTGTGTGTCTGTCTGTCTGTCTCTACCCCCCCCTCCTCTTGCAGACTCTTCTGACCCCCTCCCGTGGCTCTCTGTGAACCAAGATCCTTCAGGTGCCCGTGCTTGCCCGAGGAGGAGACGGAGACGATGAACAGTTCGGCCCACCTCGACCTGGGCCTGGGCCTGGGCCTAGGCCTGGATCCGGGCCCGGTCCCCACCTCGGCCTGGGCGCGGGCCTCCAACAGCTCGGGCGCGGACGTGAGCCCGCCGCCGCCGCCACCACCCGGGCCCCTGCCCGTGGCCACCCTGGCGGCGTGCGCGGCGCTGCTGGCCCCCGCGTGCTGCCTGGGCGCCTACGGCAACTGCCTGGCGCTCGGCTCGCTGCTGCCGCCCGGGCCCCGGCCGCGCGCCCTGGCCCGCGCCGACCCGCTGGCGCTCAGCCTGGCGCTCGGCGACCTGTTCCTGTGCGCGGTGGCGGCGCCGGGCTTCGCGCTGCTGCTGCTGCTGCGGCCGTTGGCGGGCTTTCCGGGGCCGCCCGCCGGCCTCTGCGCCGCGCTGCGCCTCGCCAGCGCCGGCTGCGTGCTCGCCTCGCTGCATTCGGCCGCGGCCATCGCGCTGCAGCGGCTGCGGCTCGTGCGGGGCCCCAGGCCCGGCGCCCGGCTCGGCCCGCCCGGCTCGGCGCTGCTGCTCGCGCTGCTGCTCTGGGCCGGCGGGCTGGCGCTCGCGGCGCTGGCCACGCGCGCCCCGGCCCCGGCCCCGGCCCGGCCGCGCCTGTGCCTGCCGCTGGCCGGGCCCGCCGCGAGCCACGACGACGACGACCAGGCCCACCGCGACGACCCGGACGAGCGCGGGCACGGCCGGGCCGCGCGGGCGCTCTACGCCGCCGACCTGCTGGGCTGCGTGGCCGTCGTGGCCGTGTCCTACGCGCTCATCGCGCGGGCGCTGCGCAGGAACGCGCGGGCCCGGAGAGGAGGGGTCCCGGGGGCGCACGGGGGCGTCCAGGCCCAGAGCTCCCCGCCGGGGGCGCAGGGCGGCGGTTGCATCCGCACCCGGACCCGAGCCCGGACGCCCAGCCCCGGGCCCGCGCTGGCGGCCAGGGACTCGCAGGCCGTGCTCACCTGCGTGGCCATCGCGGCCTCGGCGCTGCTGTGCTGCCTGCCGCTGGCCGTGGCGCTGCTGCAGGGCCTGCTGGCCGCGGGGCGCTCGCCGCTGGAGCCCCTGGGCTTCGCGCTCGTGCTGCTCAAGTCCGGCCTCGACCCGTTCATCTACGCGCGCAACAGCGCGGGGCTCCGGCGCCGGCTGCTCTGGGCGCTGCAGCTGCTGGGCCCCGGCTGGGCCTGCCGGCGGCACAAGACGCGCGTCCGGGCCCTGGGCCAGGGCGGCCTGGAGGCCAACAGGAACAAGGCCTCGCACCACGACACCAACTCGGCCTACGTGCTGTCCCCCCGCGCCCAGAGGAAGGGCGTGGACCAGGCGTGCGGGCCCAGCCAGGCCGGGGAGCCCGGGACGGGCAGCCCCCAGGGCACCACCGGGCATCCCCGCCGCCTGGGCTCCAGCCCCGTCCACACCCGCGTGGAGCCCTGTTACAGCGTCTACAGCAGCAGCAGCCCGGCGCCCGGTGTCCGTGGGTCCCGCCACTCGCGGCCTGGCCGCCCCCTGGCCTGGACCTCTTCGTACCTGGCCTTGCACTGTCACCCCACTCGCGAGCGCCTGCCCGAGCGGGACAGCACGTCCGCCAAGCAGATCCCAGTCCCGTCCGTGTAAAGAATCTCATGCAGTTGGGCCCTGGTACGAATGGAGGTTTTCTTTGCTTTGACATTTGTGAGCTAAGTGAGTGGTGCATCAGAGCTTCAAGGCAGCCCAACAATGCTTACCTTACACAGCGAAGGGTTGGTTGGGTTTCCCTTCCCTTACCTGTTGGGATCTGTGCATCTGCTTGCTCTGGCTTTCCCCGGAGTTTTCAGGATTTGAGCTAGAAGGTCAACCAACTACCCAGACTTCAATTGGCGTCAATCTTTTGTAGCCAATCCTTCCTAGGTAGCAATACTGATGGTGCTACCGGGCTCCAGTGCGCACTGCCTCCTTGGATCAGGATCACTGGGTCAAGTCTCTCGGGTCATTCGCATATTCCTGAGCTGGATGGTATTATTTTAAAGAATGTGAAGGCCCATCTTTTCCCGATGCTTGTTTTTGAATGACAGACTCAGCATTCCTCTATTTATTAGGACTTCTGGCTTGTTGAAGCATTGCAATAGGGCACTTTTTTTTTTTTTTTTTTTTTTTTTTGGTTTTTGGGCCACACCCGTTTGACGCTCAGGGGTTACTCCTGGCTATGTGCTCAGAAATCGCCCCTGGCTTGGGGGGACCATATGGGACGCCGGGGGATCGAACCGCGGTCCTTCCTTGGCTAGCGCTTGCAAGGCAGACACCTTACCTCCAGCGCCACCTACCCGGCCCCGCAATAGGGCACTTTTGAGGTAGCAGCTTCCTTGGAATGAATAAAGGATGTGCTGTTGGGGGCAGGAAAGACATTCTTTGGTGGAAGTTCACTTCTGGTTTGCACTGACCCAGTTCCCTTCCCAGCACCATGAGCCTTGGTGCTTTGGCAGGGTAGCCCTAGAGATTCCCAGCACCATTGAGTGTGGCCTTGGTAGTCCCTGATACCACAGGGTCTGAGCATCACTGGCTCCTGACTCCTTCCCTGAACTGCTGGCTTGGCTGGCTGAGACTCACAGGGCTTGGAGGCCCCAACAATAATACACCGAAAAATCAAAATAGATTGTATATGATTAACCTTAGCAAAAAAATGCACAAGCATTACGCACTCGCTTTTCACAAGATAGCCAACTGAGAATCTAGTATCATACTTATTTTTATTATTTTGTTTTGGGGCCAGACCCAGTGGTGCTCAGGGATTACTTCTGACTATGCACTCAGAAATTATTCCTGACAGGCTCAGGGGACCATGTGGGATGCCAGGAATCGAGCCCAATCAGTCATGTGTAAGGCAAATGCCCTATCTGCTGTGCTATCGCTCCCTAGTATTATGCATTTTGCCACTGATTGTTATAGACATTATTATTTTATGCCGATTGAGCACAAAAGGATGAGCTCCATCTTTCTTTCAAAACATTTCTACTTGTTAAAAAGAAATCATTCTGTATTGGACTTCTCTTGCCCAAGAGCCCTAGAAAAGGGCCCTAGAAATTGGGAGAGGGGCCTCACTAGGCCCTCTGTCATGGCTGCTCAAGGAAGTGGAGGGCGAGGCAGGCAGAGAGGCCCACCAGCAAGTCTTAATAACTATCTTGACAGAAGCATTGTCTTTTTCTGAATGACTAGGGGAGGAAAATTCTCTCACAATGATGTTTCCAAGCACATGATCCTATTTCTCTACGATTGATTTGACACTGGAGATGGGCAGGAAGGAAGCAGAGATGAAGAATTTCTTTTTTTTTTTTTGCGGGTTTTGGGTCACACCCGGCAGTGCTCAGGGGTTATTCCTGGCTCCAGGCTCAGAAATTGCTCCTGGCTGGCACGGGGGACCATATGGGGCGCTGGGATTCGAACTGATGACCTCCTACATGAAAGGCAAATGCCTTACCTCCATGCTATCTCTCCGAGATGAAGTATTTCAAAGGCTCAAACTCACCTTTTGGCTCTGTGGATCCTGGCAGGCTAGTTCACTCCTATGTTTATGGAGGTTTCTTTGGTTTTCTTGAACATGTCATGCTTTTTAAAAGTCTAACAGCGAGACACAAAACAAGTATCAGGCATAAACCTTTCTCTTCCTCTCTTTTTTTCTTTCTATCCCCCCTCTCTCCCTCTCTCTCTTTTTGTCTTTCCTCTCCTCTCTCTTTCCCTCCCTCTCTTCCCCTCTCTCTCTCTCTTTCCCTCTCTCCTCTCTCTCGAATCACTGCTCAGAAATAGAAGGTGTGTGGCCCAGAGGCCTTTGCTTCCTCCATATCTTTAGGAGCCCCCCCCCCCCCCATTGCAGAGGTCAGAAAGGCAGGCGGACATGGTGGCCAGCCGGACCTCTTACCTGTCTCTGCAATTTCTGCTTGAGAAAGTTTCATTTGGGTTTTCAGTTCCCCCTTTAGGATGATCTTATCCCTTTCTTTCTCACCCTTTCTTCCTTGATTTTGTTTTGTTTAGGAGCCTCATCTAGTGGTGTTCACTCAGAGTTTACCCTGGCTCTGTGCTCAGCGATCACTCCTAGCGGGGTTCAGGGGACCTGATGGGGTTCAGGGGTTGGATCCAGGTCAGCAGTGTGTAAAGCCAGAACTTGACCTGCTGTATTAGCTCTCTCCAGATCGGATCTTGTGCAAAGCAAGCTTCATACCCGTTGTACTAGTTCGCTTGTCCCCATCTTCCTTTATTTTTTTTTTTTTTTGGTTTTTGGGCCACACCCGGTGACGCTCAGGGGTTACTCCTGGCTATGCGCTCAGAAGTCGCTCCTGGCTTGGGGGACCATATGGGACGCCGGGGGATCGAACCGCGGTCCGTCTCCTAGGCTAGCGCAGGTAAGGCAGGCACCTTACCTCGAGCGCCACCGCCCGGCCCCATCTTCCTTTATTTTTGCTATTAAATTTTATAACAGAAGATAACATATTCACTCTCATATGTTTCTCTTTTTTTGTAACTGAATGCAATTTTTGGAAGTCACTATTACCTATTTCAACCATGCTTTTCTATTTTTAAAAAGGACGCTCCATTAGTACTTCTACGAGATGTTAGTGTACTACCTCTTTTTGAAAAAGAATTAGGAAGTCTGATACTCCAAGATCACTTTAAATATTGTGACAAAAAAATATTGTGACAAACTAAAAATTAGACTTTAGCTTAAGTTCAAAATCCAGTATTTACTCCAATAAGTCAAATAACTTTATAATTATAACTAGTAAGATACTTAACACGTTTTAAGATCTTTCTCTCAGCCAGGCATTTCAAATGTGAATAAATAAAAGATTTTTTAATTGTAATTTCTACTTGTAAAATTTGAAAATGACAGGTTTTCTTGTCAGTTTTGAGATGACCCATCTTTGGAAAGTAAAAATTATCAATAAGGGGCCGGTAAGGTGGTGCTAGATGTAAGGTGTCGCCTTGCAAGCCAAGGAAGGACTGTGGTTCGATCCCCCAGCATCCCATATGGTCCCCCCAGGCCAGGGGCAATTTCTGAGCGCTTAGCCACGAGTAATCCCTGAGCATCAAACAGGTGTGGCCCGAAAAACCCAAAAAAATTATCAATAAGATTAAACATGTGTGGGGTCAAAGAGATAGCATAGTGGGAAGGCATTTGCCTTGCAGGTGGCCGACCCAGTATGGACCCGGTTTGATTCCTGCGTCCATATGGTCCCCTGAGCTTGCCAGGAGCTATTTCTGAGCTCAAAGCCAGGAGTAACCCCTGAGCATTGCCGGGTGTGGCCCAAAAACCAATCAATTAATAAACTGCTTTTAAAAAAAAAAGATTAAACATGTGAGGGGCCGGAGAGATAGCACAGTGGGAGGACATTTGCCTTGCAAGCAGCTGACCCAGGACCAACAGTGGTTCGAATCCCAGCATCCCATATGGTCCCCCATGCCTGCCAGGAATGATTTCTGAGCACAGAGCTACTTAGTCTCTTTATGCTCATCAAGAAATGATTGATTCTGAGATGGTGAGTCCCTCAAAGGTTGGGCTGCATGCTTTGCATGTAGGAGTCCTAGGTATGAGCACACCTTCTGGTCCCTCCCAGCACTGCTGAGCATACACAGAACACTTCTGGGTGTGGCCCCAAACAATGAAAATAACAACTAAGCAGGGATTGATTTAACTTGCATGAAATCCATCGTAGGCTTGATTCCCAGCTGTCCTTCACATCTCTGTGGATTTAGCGATAGGGAGACATGCAAACTCTCCTCAAAAGGGCTAAAATGAGAACTAAGAACAACGAGAATTTACTTAATCAGACTAAATTAGCAGGGCACAATAATTAGTTCTCCCGATGCTTTTAGCGTGATGCAAAGTATGTGATGTATTTCGGACATTTTCTAATGATTCTGATGTTGACTATTAGGCCAGATATGTATTTCTAATGCTTTTCATGTACTTTAAAAAATAATGTTTGGAAAATAAACGTTATGAAAACCCAGACTTTCCTGAACAGGTTTCAGTGTGTAACTTTGTTGTCTGCTCATTTACAAGTCACCAGAGAGCAGTTGTGGAGAACCTATGGAGGTGAAGCACCTGCCTTGCTGGTTTGATCCCTGGCACATACAGGGGTCCCTGGACACTGCCAGGAGTGACTCCTGAGCACAGAGCCAAGCAAAAGTACATCCTGAGCACCATTGGAAGCGACCCCAAACCAAAACACAATTAGATAATAATGACTTGATGAATTATTAGACACTGCATTCTTGCCTAAATCTGAGAGTTCTGCAGAAATAATGAAATAACCTGTTGACCACAGTTTAGACCTGTATGCTCAAATTAGTCATCTTTCAACACCCTTCAGGGCCATCCTGGTAGCTGGTGCCCATGTTTCAGAGTGATAATAAAGCAGGGAGGCACTTGCTTTTTAGGCAGTGCGACTGGGTTCAAACTCTGGCATCCCACATGGTTCCCTGAGCTCTGCCAGAGTGATCCCTGAGCACAGAGCCACGAGGAAGCCCTGAGCACTGCTGGGTGCAACCCCAGAGAAACAATAGCAAAATATTGTCTTGACTTCCACTTTGGCTTCTCCTTCACTGCTGCTGTGACAGTGATGGTGATGGTGACTCCTGCTGTGGTGCTCGGTTATCCACCTGGTAAGGGCCGGGGTCAGCAGCTGCGGTGATGCTGCTGTGATCCTTTGCTTATGATCATGATCTAGGGAGATGATCCCTAGATTACAGATTATACACATACTTCCACCCTGTGTTTGCACTGTCTTGATGCATCTCAGAGGCCCAGATAGGCAGAACATTGGTTGGACCAGGCTGTTTGGCACCAATGTAGGCAGGCAGTGCTGTGATGGAACTTGTGCTCCCAGCCGTGGGAACTGGAGCAAGAGTATGGCAGGTAGGGCATTTGCCTGGCACGTGGCTCACCTGGGTTCAATCCCCAGCACCTCAGAGGGTCCCCTGAGCCTGCCAGTAGAGCACAGAGCCAGGAGTGAACCCTGGGCTTTGAGTAAACCTTGAGTCAGGAACCAACCAACCAACCAACCAGTCCAATGTGTGGCATGGTAGCCCCTTGATCATATCTGATTACTTTTTCCTTTTTATTTATTTGTTCATTTAATTATTTGGCATTTGGGCCACACTTGGTGGCGCTCAGGGCTCACTCCTGGCTGCCTCAGAAATCACTCCTGGTAGGTTCGGGGGGACCCTATGGGATGCCGAGGATGGAGCCCAGCTGTACTATTGCTCCAGCCCACTTTTTCCTTTTTAGTTGTGGGTTTGGGGCCCACACTAGACACAGTTCAGGGGCTATGTCAGTGTCGTGCTAGAGGTTACTCCTGATAGAGGGAGGAGGCCATACAGTGCTGGAGTAAGATGCAGGCTCCCTGCCTACAAAGCTCAGACCTTCGGGCCACATCTCTGACATCTCTGATGCCACATTCTACTCATGGCTCCTTTTCTTTTGAGTTGCCTTTGGGGCCCACACCCAGTAGTGCTTGGCAGCTGCTTCTGACTCTGTACCAGAGGTTCATGCAGTGCTCAGGGGCCCATGTAGTGCTCAGAGCCCATGCAGTGTTAGGCCCACCAAGCATTGCTGCTATAAGCCTGACCTGTTCCTCTCCCTCTCCTCTTCTCTCGCCCTCTCTATGGGCATCATCAAGTTGTCGCCAAGGGCTTGTCACTAACAACAGCTCATTTCCGCTCCTCAGTCCAGAGGCTCTGAGTCCAAGGCCAAGAGGCCTCTAGAGATCAGAGACTATCTCTTGGGAGCCTCTTTCCGGGCATGTGGAAGTGACAGTCTGCCTGGGGGCCCCAGTGCCTCTTCCCTGTGTGTCCTAGTTGGAGGGGGTGCTCCTCTGGGTCCTTCAGACCAGGTTCCACTTGTATGGCCTCCTGTCACCACTTCACCCAGTGGCTCACCCCAGAATTGAGTGGCAGCGGGGAAGGGAGGGCGCTCAGGACTCTCTGTTGCTGCAGGACAAGAACTTGGTTCTGGGGACGAAGAAATAGCAGCACAGTGGTAGGGCATCTGTTTTGCACAAGGCTGACCTGCGATGGACACAGGTTTGATCCCTGGCATCCCATAGGGTCCCCCAAGCTGACCAGGAGAGATTTCTTTTTTTTTCTTTTCATATAAATCTTTATTTAAGCACCATGATTACAAGCATGTTTGTAGTTGGGTTTCAGTTATAAACAGAACACCTCCCCCATCACCAGTGTAACATTCCCACCGCCAATGTCCCCCTTCTCCCCCATCCCTGCCTGAATTCACGACAGGCATTCTACTTCTCTCATTCTTTAGCATTGTCATTAGTTGTTAGTGTAGTTACTTCCAGGAAAGATTTCTAAGTGCAGAGCTTGGAGCACCCCTGAGTGCCAGGTATTGCCCCAAAACAAACAAACAAACACAACCAAAAGCCCTCCCTTATTTCCCAGGAATCAAAGATCTAGCTTAGTGGAAGGGCACACAGTGGCTGTGTGAGGCCCTGGTTACTCGCTGGCACTGCTTATCAGCTAAATAGAAACCCCTACCCACCCACCCCCATCCCCAGAGAAAGCATCATGAGGCCCAAGTCAAGAAACAAAAAGGTGGTTTCACTTAGGAGCTGGGACTCGGCTCAGCACTTCTTGTCTTGCAGGCCAAAGGCCATGTGTCCTGTTCCTGCTCTAGGTGCCTTTTGGCTGTTGCCACTCTGTGCCCTGCCCTGTCCTGTATGGGATCCTGAAGCTGCAGCAGTCAGGTGTGTGCTCAGACCTGCACCCTAGTGAGTGTGACTACCAGAGAACAGCAGGACCAGGGTGTGAGCATCACAGCCTGATGTGCAGCCTCCAGAGAGAAGCTCAATCAAATGCATGAGCACTGTAGTGAGAGTGTGTGCAGATGCACGCATCACCACAGCATCCCTGAGGGAAGGGTTGAGGGGGTGGAGGAGGGGGAGGCCTGGCTGTGGGGTCCTCAGCACTGTTCCAGCTTCTTGGACCAGCTCTGGAGCTGCGGGCAGGGACACACCCATGTCCTCACTGGGATCCTGTGACTCATGACATACGACATGGGCCTAGAGACACTTGTCCACAATGAGGACTCCAAGGAGCAGAAAGGATGTCAGTTCCTGGGAACCAAAGGTAGAAGACCAGCATGGTAATGTGAAATTTCTCTGTTCCAATCAGTGAGTTCAAGTCCAGTTTGTCTTTTTTATTTGGGTCACACCCAGCAGCGCTCAGGGGTTACTCAGGGCTCTGCACTGAGAAATCACTCCTGGCAGGCTTGGGGAACCATATGGGATGCCGGGAATGAAGCTACTAAAATTCCTGAGTTGGCTGCGTGTGAGGCAAATGCCCTATCGCTGTGCTCTATCTCCGGCCCCCCCAGTTTGCCATTATTTGACCCAGTAAAAGTGATTCATGGATTATAAGCAAATTGGTGGGGTTCTCTTCCCCTTCCCAATAAACAGATCATTATCTTTTTTGTTGTTTGTTTTGGGGCCACACCAACAGTGCTCAGTGTCCAGGATTTAACTCCTGGCAGGCTCAGGGGACCACATGGGATGCCTGAGGCTGGACCTATGTCGACCGTGTGCAAGCCCTAACCACTGTGCATCGCTCTAGCCCCAGATCACGTTGAATGAAACCAAAAAGTGCTGAGTTGAATTTGTCCACAGATTGAGGTGGGCCCTTAAATTCAGACCCTTACATTGCCAGCCCCGTTGGCTCAGTTGAGTCGGCAGCTCTCTGCTTTTTGCTGGTTCCCACGCTGAGCGTCTTGATTTTCATGCAGAGCTTGTTTCTACAAAACACAGCTTTTTCAGAGGCCCGAGAGGCCTTTGGAAATGGAGCCACACACAAAGGGAATTTTTCTGCTGCCTTGGGCGGCCTTGGCACCAGGAGAGATTTCTTCAGATTTCTTCAACTGTGCTTCAGGCTTCACACAGCCTTTTCTTTTTGTTTCTGGGTTACATTTGACTGCACTTAGGATTTACTCTGTTTTCTGTGCTCAGAAATCACTGCCAGAGGTGCTCAGAGAACTGTATGTGGAGATAGGGATAGGACGCTGGTTGACTCTGTGCAAACACCCTATCCATTGTGTTCTCTCTGATCCTTAACATACCTTTCACATTAACAAGGATTAACAAGTATTCAAGAAACCATCTTGCTCATGTGTCTGACTTTGGCAACACATTATTCTGAGAACTGATTCTGGGGCTGTGTTCTTTGTTGAGAACCTTGCTAGTCTTTTTTTTTTTTTTTTTTTTTTTTTTTTTGGTTTTTGGGCCACACCCGGCATTGCTCAGGGGTTACTCCTGGCTGTCTGCTCAGAAATAGCTCCTGGCAGGCACAGGGGACCATATGGGGCACCGGGATTCGAACCAATCACCTTTGGTCCTGGATCGGCTGCTTGCAAGGCAAACACCGCTGTACTATCTCTCCGGGCCCCGCTAGTCTTTTTTTTTTTTTAATTATCTTTATTTAAACACCGTGATTACAAATATGATTGTAGTTGTATGATTACAGTCATGTAAAGAACACCCCCCTTCATCAGTGCAAGATTCCAACCACCAATTTCCCAGATCTCCTTCCTCCTCACCCCACCCACACCTGTACTCGAGACAGGCTTTCTATTTCCCTCATTCATTCACACTGTTATGATAGTTTTCAGTGTAGTTATTTCTCTAACTGCACTCATCACTCTATGTGGTGAGCTTCATTTCATGAGCCGCACCTATATGGGTAAATGGGGGGAAATAATGGTTGGGACTGAGGCAATAAAAGATTAGAAATGAGCTCTGTAGGGCAGTATCAAGGTCAAAATACAAGATGGATATTATGCATATATAAACTATATGCATACAATACTATCTATATATTGTTTTTGAAATGGAGACCAAGGAGAAAAAATTTCCAGTGACTGTCCCAACATAAACCAGTGCTGCAATGGCCCACTCTCCTCCCAAAGCTTATTCCCATTAGTGTAGGAAGAGGTAGGGGGAAAGCTTGATGACCCCTATAGAGTCCACCTGGACCGGCACCCAGGGAAGGCCTGGAGTCCAGGGGAGAAATAGGGCGATGGCTGGGGACCTGCCAAGCCTCCCAGCACTCCCCAGGATAGGGAGGCCTCTGGCATGGGGCCTCCCCAAACCCCATACCTGGCAAGAGCTGGCCTCTTTTTTAAAGGGGGGGAGTTCAGAGTGCCTGAGAACTGCAAAGTTTTCAGTTATAGAGTAGGTAGTGAGAATTCCATTTTTGGCCTGGAGAGATGGTGCAAAGGGTTGAATTTGCAGGCCAGGCTTTGATTTCTGGTACCACGTGGTCTCCCTGATGGGTTGGTGACCTTGGAACACATAGCTAGGAGTAGTCCCTAAGCTCTGCTGGGTGTGGGACTCAAAACATACTAGAACAATTGAAACAGTCCATTTCTTTTTAGGAACTTGCTATCTGCCCGCATGTGGGGTAAGGAGAGAGAGGAGAGAGAGAGAGAGAGAGAGAGAGAGAGAGAGAGAGAGAGAGAGAGAGAGAGAGAGAGAGAGAGAGAGAGAGAGAGAGAGAGAGAGGGAGGGAGAGAGGGAGAGAGAGAGAGAGGGAGGGAGGGAGAGAGGGGGAGAGAGAGGGAGGGAGGGAGAGAGGGAGAAAGAGAGGGAGAGAGGGAGAGAGAGAGAGAGGGAGGGAGGGAGAGAGGAGAGAGGGAGGGAGGGAGAGAGAGAGAGGGAGGGGAGGGAGAGAGGGAGAGAGAGAGGGAGAGAGGGAGAGAGGGGAGAGAGAGAGAGGGAGGGAGGGAGAGAGGGAGGGAGAGAGAGAGAGAGAGAGAGAGAGAGAGAGAGAGAGAGAGAGAGAGAGAGAGAGAGAGAGAGACTCTGCTCTGGCTACGAAGGAGACAACATACAGGCCGTGGGAAAGTGTGAGTAGCTGGACCGTGAGGAGATGGTGTGCAGAAAATAAGTGAAAGCAACATAAGTGGAAAGAGCCATTAGCTCTGCCCTATTCTTTCCTGATCATCCTAAACACGAGGAAATAAATGCATTTTCCTTAAAGCATTACTAAAAAATAAGAAAATGGGATTAGGGGCCGGAGTGGTGGCACAAGCGGTAAGGTGTTTGCCTTGCCGGTGCTAGCCTAGGATAGACTGCTGTTTGATTCCCCCGTGTCCCTTATGGTCGCCCAAGCCAGGAGCGACTTCTGAGCACATAGCCAGAAGTAACCCGAGCGTCACTGGGTGTGGCCCCTAAAAAAAACCACCCCCCCCAAAAAATAGAAAAAAAATGGAATTAGTGAGAAGATGGGAATAAGGGCCTGGAGAGATAGCACAGCTGCATTTGCCTTGCAAGCAGCCGATCCAGGACCAAAGGTGGTTGGTTCCAATCCCCGTGTCCCATATGGTCCCCCGTGCCTGCCAGGAGCTATTTCTGAGCAGACAGCCAGGAGTAACCCCCTGAGCATCGCAGGGTGGTGTCCCAAAAACAAAAACAAAAGATGGGAATAAAATGTGTCCCCATCAGATCTTTTGCATGTGAAATGCCCATTTTCCTCTGTGATCTTGTGCTTTATTAAATGAAACCTGGTTTACACGGGGTTGTGTGTGTGCCATCTGTCCTTCTCTAAGATCTCAGCAAAACCTAGTTCTCTATTGTCATGGAAAGATTGGTGTTTTAAGTTTCTAACGTTCTCTTCCTATAACCCACTGCATCATTTTGCTGCTTTTGCAACTCCCAGCTGCCCAGTGAGAAGTGGGCTTCTTGGAGGTATTTTTGAAGATTTCTCTATCCTCTCTGCTGAACAACCAGAGAAGAAATGGATTTCTCTTTTGGGTTCTTGTTGGCTGGCTCAGGGATCACTCCTAGTGATGTTCAGGGGACCATTTGTGGAATGAACTGGGCTCACCCATGTGTAAGGCAATTATCCGCCTGCTATACTATACATCTCTCTAGGCCCAATGATGGATTGTTGTTTTGAGGGGCCAGATCTGGCAATGCTCAGGGCTCACTCATGGCTCAGCACCTGACAATCACTCTTGGTGGTGCTCAGGGGGCCATATGGGATGCCAACGATGGAACCTGAGTTGGCCACATGCAAGGCAAGTACCTCTACCCACTATGCTGTCCTTTCTGGCCTCATGGATTTTCTTTAAGCCCATTTCACCATAGCATATTTTGAAAACTTATACTTTGATAGTTAAATATATTATTGATATCTATATATTTCTATTTATTTAAATGGAGAGCTCTGGCCAAGGTAAAAGGCCCAACCACTAGGCAGTCTAACATAACATTCTAGACTTGTTTGGTTTTTGGGTCATACCCGCAGCGCTCAGGGCTACTCCTGGCTCTACGCTCAGAAATCTACTCCTGGCAGGCTCGGGGACCATATGGGATGCTGAGATTCGAACCACTGCCCTTCTGCATGCAAGGCAAACACCCTACCTCCATGCTATTTCTCTGGCCCAAGGATAGAATTTTCATTTTTTGGTTTCTGGGCCACACCTGGCGGCTGCTGGGCTACTCCTGGCTCTGCATCAGAAATCACTCCTGACAGTCTCCGGGGATCATATGGGATGCCAGAAATCAAATCTGGGTCAGTGGTGTGCAAGGTAAACTCCCTACCCTCTGTGCTATTGGTCTGGCTGCTAGGATAGCAATTTAATAAGAAACTCTACTTGTAAATACAACTTTTAATCTTCTTCTTTTTTTTTTTTTTTTGGTGGTTTTTGGGTCACACCTGGCAGTGCTCAGGGGTTATTCCTAGCTCCAGGCTCAGAAATTGCTCCTGGCAGGCACGGGGGACCATATGGGACACCAGGATTCGAACCGATGACCTCCTGCATGAAAGGCAAATGCCTTACCTCCATGCTATCTCTCCGGCTCCTTTTTTAATCTTTTAAGCTAAGCATGAATTTTTATTTTCCTTTTATGCTAGGTGCTAGGTCAGTCTTAGTCATGATATACTGGGGGAACTTAAGTGCTGTCATAAACTGTCAAAAATCTGTGTATCAGACTGACTGAAAAATTTAGGCAATAACTGCACATGAATTATAGTAGTTTAATTCTTTTAAAATATTGTTCCGTTTAGCTGAGATAATTTGGTGCCTTTTGTGTGTGTGTTTTTTGGATCATACTGGCAGCTCTCAGGGGTTACTCCTGGCTCTACGCTCAGAAATCGCTCTTGACAGTCTTGGGGGAATCATATGAAATGCAGGAATTTGAACCACTATCCTTCTGCATCTAAGGCAAACACCTTACCTCCATGGTATCTCTCTGGCCCCAATTTGATACCTTTTATTTATTTATATATTTTTTGTTTTTGTTTTTGTGTCACACCTGGCAGCACTCAGGGGTTACTCTTGGCTCTATGCTCAGAAATTGCTCCTGGCAGGCTCAGGGGACCATATGGGATGCCGGGATTCGAACTGCCAACATTCTACACGAAAGGCAACTGCCTTAACTCCGTGCTATCTCTTTATTTATTTATTTTTTGATGCCTTTTATTGATTGCATTGAGTCCCTTGAATCAAGCCTAAAAAGATAGGAAAAACTTGGGCATTTGGCTCCACCTAGTGGTATTGCAAAGAAAAGCAGGAAAACCTAAAACCAGACCAGCCTTCTCTTTATTGGCTTTTTTTTTAGACTGAATAATTTTTGCTAAAGTACTGAAAAGGGAAGAAAAGTTTAATGTTTTCGGCTAACAGATCTCCTTATAACAGTGTGAGGGTGCACAGGACAGCGCTGAAAACAGAGGAAGCAACTCAGTTGCCACTGACCACATTTGCAACAAATACTTGTGGGCATTTTATTCACTTAAAATAAATTATTGTGATATAAAACCGTCCAACAAAAGCCTATGGGTGACACTTGCAGTATCGAGGCGAGCACAGTGTGACCTGGTATTCTGAGAGGCAGCACTCAAAAATAGAAACCTCAGGCAGACAGATGGACATCGGAACAGGACTAACATCCAGGACCAAGAAGGAAGCTGAAAGTTCTGAGAGGAGAACTTACTATAACTTACAGTAAGTTTCTTGGGTTAACAGAGGTATAAAGAGCCCTTCTCCATAAGGCTCCATTGCATTCCTGACTTAAATACCTGGTAGAGAGCAGTTGCTAAATAGAAGATTTTATTTTGCTGAAAAGATTTCAGGGCACTAGTATGTACATATTTTACAAAGTCTTTCATTTCAAACAACTGCCCCGTCATTTTTCTTCTTCATTCTCTTTTACTTCATTAACTAGTCATATATACTATAATTTACATAATAAATTTCTTTAAAAACTTTCAATAGGTCTAACAATTATGACATTTCATTAGATTAGTTTCTAAGTTGCTTGGATGGGATTTATTTTGAAATCACATTACCCAAGCAATGAAAAACACACAATCGGTTCATAAGATACAACAACCAAAAAAGAAGTTGAGAGAAATGTCTGCAATAGAAGTTTATCAATAACCTCTTATATACACATAGTATTCACAATCAGCTGAGAGTCCTGTTATGATCCCTGTAGATGGATCAGTCAGAGAAATCGCTGTGGCTTGTCTCATCTTCCCGACCGTGGCTGCCCTTCAGCTGGGGAGAGAAAGAAGCCCATTTTCATCTGCCGTGTCCAGGATCTTACAGATCACCGGTGACTCCACCTGAGGACAGCACATAATAAAGAGAGTTAGGCAGGGACTCTCAGGAAGATGAATGAGGATATACACATAGAGGGGAGAAAGGCTTTCATTCAGGATAAATCATCGAATGTTATTCCTTTTTGGGGAGTAGAGGGGGAAGGCTGGGTCCCATCTGACAGTACTCAGGGCTAACTCCTGACTCTGAGCTCAGGAATCGCATGCAAGAGATTGAACCTGAGTTAACATCATGCAAGACGAACACCTTACCCACCGTCATTATCTCTGGGCCCAGTATAGCTAGATCTTATACAACCAGAAAGAGAATAAGAGAGAACACTGGCAAAATAGCTGCACAACTCAAGTAAAAGGCAAAGAAAAAACCAAACAACAAAGATACCCTGTATCGAAACGATTTGATGTTAAGATATTGATGTAAGAGAGATAGCACAGTGGTAAGACATTTGTCTTGCATACAGAAGAACAGTGGCTTGAATCTCAGCATCCCATATGGTCCCCCAAGCCTGCCGGGGGCAATTTCTGAGTGTAGAGCTGGGAGTAGCCCCTGAGCACTGCTTGGTGTGACCCCCCCCCAAAAAAAAGAACGTGATGATAATGAAAAAGAGCAACTACTGGGACCATTTCAGAATGGTCATTTTCAGAATGATGGGGTTTAAAAAGAAGAGGGCAAGAAGTATCTGAGGAAATAAGCTAATGTTTATCCAATACCAATAAATTATATCAACATACCAGTTAAAGAACTCAGTAAAGGCCAGAGAGATAGTACAGCAGGGAGGATGCTTTTCTTGCATGTGGCTGACCCAGGTTCGATCCCAGCATCCCATATGGTCCCCCAAGCTCGTCAGGACTGATTCTGAGTACAAAGTCAGGAGCAACCCCTGAGCACTGTGGGGTGTGGCCCAAACAAAACCAAAACCAAACCATAAAAACGAACAGAAAAAAAAAAAGAAATATAGTGAACCCGAATATTAAAAAAAAAAAAACTTTAGTCACAAAAAATAAAAAGGCAGTATAGGGGCTAGAGAGAGAGGGCTTTTGCTTTGCATGTGGCTGACCCAGGAGGGACTCAATTTGATTTGGCAACCCATATGGTCTCCTGAACTTGCCAGGGAGCAATTTCTGAGTGCAGACCCAGAAGTATCCCCTGAGTAGTTGTGGGTGTGGTCCAAAAACCAATCAATCAATAAAGTTTAAAATTTAAAAAATGGGTAAGTACCATAGTGTTTGTGAAATTCTAGATAAAGAAAAAACTTCACTATTTCATTATTCACACTTTTTTTTTTTTTTTTTTTTTTTTGCTTTTTTCATTTTTGGGTCACAGCTGGCAGTGCTCAGGGGTTACTCCTGTTCAGAAATCGCTCCTGGCAGGCATGGGGGACCATGTGGAATGCCGGGATTTGAACCACTGTCCATCCTGGATTGGCTGTGTGCGAGGCAAATGTCCTACTGCTGGGCTGTCTCTCCGGCCCCATCTTCACTATTTTGGAGTAGCAAAATGTTCTAGAATCAAAAACCAAATTAGATGAATAGAGTAAAAATTTACTGAACTTAAATTTTTGTTCAGGTTGAGGATGTAAATAACACAAATGCCTGTAACCAGAATCTATCTGAAATACAAAATACAAACAAGAAGGAGAAAATACCAGAGGAAGTAAATAAAACAGAAATAAACCTTTATACCATGAAACTAGCAGGAAGGAGAGAGCAGGGTGATGAACTGGATGAAGACACTTGTACGGTGAAAGGGAAATAAAGACCTTTTTGGCCTGGTTTGTTTTGGGGGCCATACCCAACTTCTCTTGGCTTGATGCTTAGTGTTTTTTGGAAGTACTTGGGGTACCAGGAGATATAAACAAGTGAACTGGAACTTCCTGAATGCAAAGCACATTCTTTGGCCTAATGAATTATCCCTCAGGCCTTAAAACTGGGCTTTTATGGTGAGCTTAAATAATATATACATGTGTTAATTTTCACTGATGAAGACTTGAAACTATATGTTACAGTGCAATTTTACTTAGAATAAAAACAAGAAAACAATAGTGAAGTGGGGTCAGGGGACAGCATAGCACCAAAGGCACTTAACTTGCACGCAGCCTGAATCCAGGGTCAAACCCTAGCACCCCTCTCCAGTCTCTGGGTGCAGACTGATTCATAAAATCCTGAGTCAGGAGAGAGCCTGAGCACTGGCCAGGTGTGATCCCCAAACAAACACAAACAAAGGCAGAAGTATCTATTTATTCCTTTTTCTTTTTCTTTGGCCACACCCAGCACTGCTCCAGGCCTACTCCTGACTGTGCTCAGGATTACCCCTGCGGGTGCTGGGAAGATCTGCAGTGCAGGGGCTGGAGTCTAGGCCTGTAAGGCCAGCAGCCATTTAACCCCTGTGCCATGTCTCTGTCTCCTGTTGGATTTCATTTTATGTGGAATAAAAAAAAAAAAAGCCAAACACATGAATGATGATAAATATCATAAAAGAGTGTTTTGGGTTTGAGGTGTATTGACAAGACAACAGTATGGTGACAGAAAAGTTTTCCTCAATGTTAATGACACGGGTATCCCATTGATCATGACTCCGCATGTGACCATTTGCATCTTACAGGTCAATTAGTTGTACCTCAATTTCAAAGGAGACAACAGCTTTCACAAGGCAGTATGAAGACTATGCTAGACTCTGACGGGGGCTGAGGGACAATCTAGACTTAATACTACAAATTACCACATGATTCAAAATGAAATTCAATTATTTTTTACTTACCCCAAGGATATACTGACAAGAATGAGGCTCTAACATGTATACTGTAACAGCATGAGGGGAATCGGACTCTTTGCACCTGAAAGAGAGCATAATCCTATATAATTTATCCTGTGATAATTTTTTTGGGGGGAAAGCCACAAATGGCAGTGCTCAGGGCTATCTCCCAGCACAGGGGACCTGGGACTGACCCAGTGAGAAAAGCTCGGGTTCCAGTCCTTGGTCCATTTCACGAGCACAGGAGGATTTTTAACCTTTAAGTGGTAAAATTATCTGAGATATAATGAAACTGACCAATAATTATCTTATTATATAATAATAATAATAATTATAAAATGATATCAGCTTTTAGAATTAAAATAATCTTATAAAAAACAACATATAACTATAAATGCAAATGCAATGATTTATAATCATGTATTTGTATCCACTCTGTCTGTTAGTAGCAGTCTAAAGAAGGTCAGGAAGCAGGAGACTTGGGAACTTACTTGAGTTTCACAGTCACTTGTCTTGGTTTGTCCGTTATATCACAAACATCTCCATTCCCGTAAAAATGTGACACCATCCTGATCAGAGAGACACAGCTTTACTGAAGGAACCCTTTACAATCCTAACTCATAGTAGTAGTAGTATAGTGGTAGTAAAGGGCGGGAAGACAGTTAAAGGGTCAGATTTTCACTCATTAAATAGAATTTAAAAACACCAGTTTTAGGGCTTGTACTGTGGAGACATTTCAATTTTATAAGGAACACACCGATGTCAGCAGGTCGAGTATTTGAAGCTGAGGCAATAGGAACTTTCAGGCTCAGGACAAACTTACTGACTCTGATCACTTGGAAAACCAAGAGCTGGAGGTAACACCCAGGAGGACTTGATCAGAAACAAGAACCAAAAACCTCTTTAGGCAGCTGTTCAACACCTGGCAACAATGCTGGGTCTGACCAGGTGAGTCCCTCCCAATTGAAAAGAATCGTTCCGGGGGTTGGAGAGATAATATGGTGGGGAAGGAGCTGGTGTGGCACAAGCCCTGCATGGGTTTGATCCCTAGCACCACATAGGGTTCCCTGAACACCATCAGGAGTGACCCTGAGCTTGGAGTGAGGACTAAGTGCTGGATGTGGCCCCAAAACAAAACTTAAAACAGGGGTCTCAAACTCAACGTACAACATTTTGTGGCCCGCGGCTGGCCTTCAAATATTGCAGTATTCGCGATTATTCGCTTACTGACTAATCGCAATAAAAATCGCATTAGTAAGAAAAAAATCGCATTAAACATTCGCATACCCCAAGCAGTTCCGTTCGGGGTATGCAAATGTTTAATGTGATTTTTTTCCTTACTAATGCGATTTTTTTATTGAGAATATTCGGTAAGCAAAATCCCTTATGCGGCCCTGCCTCACCCCGCCTTTGCCTCCTGCAGTCCCCAGGTAAATTGAGTTTGAGACCCCTGACTTAAAACCTTCTTTTGGGAGAGTCACTCCCAGAGGTACTTGAAGAACTCTGAAGATGCCTTTTAAGCCACGTCTCTGGTCCCTTGCCCAGCTCTGTTAATCCATTTCCCAGGCCTCTACTCTATTCTCAAGCTAGACCCGACATCAGAACCCAGTTCTAGAGTCCCTACTCCGTTCTTGAGCTCTGCTTGACTTATGACCTCTCCCCTGTGGAGTCTCCATAGGCCTCTGATCTGACTGTCAGCAGCCCAAGAACTGCGCCAGAGGCAGGGTAACATCCATCCTGACAGCAGCTAATAATGTAGGCACTGAATAAGGAGACCTGAGACTCAACGGCTGAAGAGGATCTCTGGTTTCCGTTTGAGGCCCCTGCCAGACAGGCTCACCTGACTGTCTGGGTGCCGTCATCCTGCAAGTGGAAGGCTCGCGCCGTGTTCCTCTTGGCCCACTCGAGGTGCTCGTCTTGGCTCCACGTGCCCACGACCACAGAGGTTTTCCCACTGTCCTTGTCCTGTGCACAGAACACGGAAGGGTCAGAAAGCTTGATGACAAGTAGAAAGGCACATATACAACCCACAAATCATGGTTCTCTCTCTCTTCCTCAACTCCTCTCCTCTCTTTTTCTCTTACACCCCCCCTCCCCCCCCACTCCTACCTCCACTGAATACTGTGCTGAGACTGGATCAGCCAAGGAGAAGCTGACGCTCTTATTGTAAGTCTTGACCTTCATTTTAATTTTTTTTGTGGTTTTTGGGTCACACTCGGCAGTGCTCAGGGGTTATTCCTGGCTCCATGCTCAGAAATTGCTCCTGGCAGGCACGGGGGACCATATGGGACGCTGGGATTCGAACCGATGACCTCCTGCATGAAAGGCAAACGCCTTACCTCCATGCTATCTCTCCAGCCCCTTGACATTCATTTTTATCACAATAATGTGATACATTTTCTTTAAATAATTTATTTATTTATTTATTTTGGGCCACACCCAGCTGTGCTCAGGGGTTACTCCTGGCTATCTGCTCAGAAATAGCTCCTGGCAGGCATGGGGGACCATATGGGATGCCGGGATTCGAACCAACCACCTTAGGTCCTGGGTTGGCTGCTTGCAAGGCAAATGCCTCTGTGCTATTTCTCCGGCCCCTAATTTATATAATTTAAATTAAAAAATAGTTAAATAATTTAGTAAATGGGTTAAAAAAAAAAAAAAGAAACCGCTCCTGGTTTGGGGGACCATATGGGACATGGGGGGAATTGAACTGTGGTCCGTCCTAGGTCAGCCACTTGAAAGGCATACACCTTACTGCTGCTCCGGCCTCAACCTGGTATCTTTTTTTTTATATTACAAAAGAAAGCTGAGGGGCCAGAGAGATAGCATGGAGGTAGGGCGTTTGCCTTGCATGCAGAAGGTCAGTGGTTCAAATCCCAGTATCCCCTATGGTCCCCTGAGCCTGCTGGGAGCGATTTCTGAGCATAGAGCCAGGAGTAACCCCTGAGCGCTGCCAGGTGTGACTCAAAAACCAAAAACCAAAAAAAAAAAAAAAAAAAAAAAAAAAGCTGGGCCAGAGTGCTAAGCACAAAGCAGTAAGGTGTCTGCCTTGTTGGCGCTGGCCTAGGACTGACCACATTTTGATCCCGCGGTGTCCCATATGGTCCCCCCCAAGCTAGGATCGATTTCTGAGTGCATAGCCAGGAGTAACCCATTGAGCATCATTGGGTGTGGCCCCAAAAACTAAAAAAAAAAAAGGCTGTATTTATTCTATTTTAGTAACTCTAGTAGTAATATACTATTTTCTCAATCATTTTTTCTATTTGTTAATCCAAGCCAGAGGTTAGTCATAACAGTTTATTTCTCCAACCTTAAAATGATACAAGGATCTGAGTAGTTACTAAGAATGTCAGTTTAACATTATTTTAAGTTTTCTATATCCATATTAAAATGATCATCATAGGAGCCGAACAGATAGCATAGAGGTAAGGCATTTGCCTTGCATGCAGAAGGTGGGTGGTTCGAACCCCAGCATCCCATATGCCCCTCCTGAGCCTGCCTGGAGTGATTTCTGAGCATAGAGCCAGGAGTAACCCGAGCGCTGCCGGGTATGACCCAAAACCCGCCTCCCCCAAAAAAAAATCATCATAGGGCTGGAACGACAGCACAGTGGTAGGGCATTTGCCTTGCATGTGGCTGACCCAGGACGGACCTGGATTCAATCCCCAGCGTCCCATATGATCCTCCCAGGCCAGGAGTGATTTCTGAGTGTATAGCCAGGAGTAACCCCTGAGCATCTCCGGGTGTGGCCCAAAAACAAACAAACAAAAATCTAAAAACAAAAATAAAATAAAATTACCATCATAAAATTATGATGAAAAGTAATATCCCCTGCCTTTTTCCTATAAGGGATTTTTCACGCTTTAGTTCATTTAATGGTAGAAAGGTATCAAGTGTTATTTTGTACCTCATGGTATTGATGTACATGTTTGCCATAGCAGAATTCATATTTCCACCAACCAACACCCTATAAAAAGGAAAGAGATCATGTTATAGGCAGAGAAAGGGAAGACTGGGATCAATATTGCCACAAAACAGTACAGAAATCCCTGTAAATTAACTGCCTGGAAAGGAAAAAAAAAGATCACCGAGCAGAAATAAGATAAAAACATTGAATAAGCGGGGCTGGAGTGATAGTACAACAAAGAGGACATTTGTATTGCACACAGCCGACCTGGGTTCAAATCTTGGCATCCTATCTGATCCCCTTAGCTCTGCCATGAGTGATTCATGAGCACAGAGCCAGGAGTAATCCCTGAGCTCCACTGGGTGTAGTCCCGAAACAAAACAAAGCAACCATGGGATTTTTACACTTCTTTAGTGAAAAACCCACTGCAACTCTCTGTGAGGGAGAAAATATTACCTCTGTAGGTGTTGACTCAAGTTCGAAATGTGCCAGCAACCACTGATCAATCAATCAAACAATCAAACAGTACCATACAGGCCTAAGTTTTCCATATATTGTTTTTGCAAGCAAGGCCACTCTCCCGCTCATCAGTAAAGACTTGATAAGTGTGAATCAGGTTGCAGTACGATGCTGAGGAAACTCCCACTGGGCAGCTTTCAGAATCCTGCCTTTTCTCTACAGACAAAATTCTTTCTTCCATGCTACATGTGGCCCTGTCTTCATAATTAACATGTGGAAGTTACTAAGCTGAACCCTCACATCTCACCCCGTGAAAGCAGTAAGAGCCGCTAAGGAACTCTTTGATGAGCTGGTCATCAGTCAGTTTGGAGATGTGCGTTGTTCCAACTGTGAGCACAGGCTGGGAACCAACTGCGATGGGCTTGTGGATGGCCGGAAATTTCTCTTCTTTAGTTGACTGCAAATCTTCCTAAATTTCATAATGAAAAGGTTTAATTCAGATTTGATCTCTGGCACTAAATCAGGAATAGTACCAGAGCACCATTAAGTATGGCCCAACTCCCCAATCCTGTAAATAGAACGACAACAGTGAAAATGAGGGGCATTACAGAGGAGCCTCATGGTTTATGTGTGAATTAGACAGCAGCTGATAAGACTTTGTGTTAGTCACTGTGCTTGGAGTTTGAGCTCAGGAGAAAGTCAGTGCTGAAGAGGGTATCTAGAATTCCTGGGTGTAAAAGTAGCTATTTAGAGAACAAACAGGACATGGCGGAGGTCACTTAAGAAAACGATAAACACGGGGCCAGACAGAGAGCACAGCAGGGCGTTTGCCTTGCACAAAGCTGATCAATGGTGGTTCAAATCCCGGCATCCCATATGGTACCCTGAGCCTGGCAGGAGCGATTTCTGAGTGCTGCTGTCACACTCAGGGTGTGACCCAAAAACAAACAAACAAACAAAAATGATAAATATGATAAAAAGTAAAGAGATATAGCACAGTGGGTAAAATGACTGCCTTGCACAAGGCTGACCTGGGTTCAGTCCCTGCCAGGGGTGATCCCTTAGTACAGAGCCAACATCCAAATTTCTTTTTCTTTTTTTTTTTTTTTTTGGTTTTTTGGGCCACACCCGGCGGTGCTCAGGGGTTACTCCTGGCTGTCTGCTCAGAATTAGCTCCTGGCAGGCATGGGGGACCATATGGGACATCGGGATTGGAACCAACCACCTCTGGTCCTGGATCGGCTGCTTGCAAGGCAAACACTGCTGTGCTATCTCTCTGGGCCCCAAATTTCTATTTGGTCCTAAAATTAAAATGTTAAGCGGAGGCCAGAGAGAGGTTATAGTGAGTAAGTAAGGTGCTTACCTTACTTGTGCCCAACCTAGTTTGATTTCTGGCAGTTGGATTTGCTGACCCACATATACTGACACCTGAGCATTTCAAGGAGTGATTCCTGGGCACAAAGCCAGGTATATGCCCTAAACTGAACTGGCTGTGAGCCCAAATAACAACAACAACAGCATAAAGAAAAGGCAGCTATGGTAAAACGACAAGAATTTCAACATTTTTAGAGGCAAACCTAGTCTACAAGATGTAGACCTATAATCCATATCAGACCTACATCTAATGTTCTACAAGAACGCTGGCCTGAGACACAACTAGGAGCCAGAGAATGAAATAGGAGATGGGGTGATGGCTATCTTCCCCAGGAGGAGATCAAGTCAATGAGCTTACTATAAGGATGTAATATTTGAAATATGACATCATGATTATTTGAGATGGCTAAAGTCACCAAGTCAGGATTGATTGACGAAGCTCACATCCAAAGACTAGGTGCAGCCCTGCCAAGCGAGCCTGTGAGGTCCTGTCAGACCCTGGTGCCACAAATCAACACATGAAAAGAAATGGAGCCTCTGAGTTCAAGCTTGGATACAAATGGCAGAACAGTGCAGCCATCATCAGAGTACTGAGATGTCATGAACTGGGAAAGGCCTTGCTGCTAGGAAGTTCTCCTACCTCTTTGTTTCTCCGAAAAGGCACCCTCAGGATTTCTTCCTGCTGCTCCAACTGTCTCAGGGTGATGGGTTTGAATGGGGAGCCCGGCAGGGACTGGCAAAATATGTCATTCACAGGAGAGGCTCTGAACCTACAGGGTGAGAGCACAGCGCCTGAGCTAAACTCGAACCCTGCCCAACATAGATGGCACCACTGTCATGTGGAACAGAGACCCGGCTCCTACCTGTACTGCGGATGGCCACACAAGAGTGGTGTCAGGATGACGACTTCATATTCGCACGTGGTGACTTCAGCAACCGACAGAATTTCATGCTTAGATTCAGGATGGCATATGTACATCACAGTGCTCGATCTGGGCCGGTTCTGTTTCAAACTACAAGGTGTACCATTTCCCATGCCCACAGGGTAGTAGGGCGTCATCTGGCCTTCAATGTTTTTAGTAGGAATCTTAAAGAAAGAACAGAAGACAGTTTTCATTAGAAGTGGAGCTGGGCTTGGGGACAGAAGAACTTATACTCAAAGGAAACATTTCTGTAGATCCTTCCCCTAATATTTGTTTGATTCCTAAGTTGTTAGTTGAGTAAATACATGCCTTAAGAGGAAAAAGAAGGGCCCGGAGAGATAGCACTGCGGTGTTTGCCTTGCAAGCAGCCGATCCAGGACCAAAGGTGGTTGGTTTGAATCCCAGTGTCCCATATGGTTCCCCATGCCTGCCAGGAGCTATTTCTGAGCAGACAGCCAGGAGTAACCCCTAAGCAATGCCAGGTGTGGCCCAAAAACCAAAAACCAAAAAAAAAAAAAAAAAAAAAAAAAAAGGAAAAAGAAACACCTTTTCCCCCCTAAATTTAGTGCTAAAATTAAAATGTCATAGAGGAGGCCAGAGATATAGTAAAATAGGTACAGTGCTTGTCTTGCATGGGGCTGACCCAGATTTGATTTCAGGAACCACATATGGTCTCCTTGAGTACTGCTAGAAGGGATCCTTAAGCACAGAGCCAGGAGTAGCCCTTAGTATCACAAGGTGTGGCCCCAAACAACAAGAATAACCACAACAACAGCAGCAAAACCAAAATATAAAACTCCATGTAGGGGCCGGAGAGATAGCATGGAGGTTAAGGTGTTTGCCTTTCATGCAGAAGGACGGTAGTTCGAATCCCGGCATCCCATATGGTCCCCTGTGCTAGCCAGGAACTTTTTCTGAGCATAGAGCCAGGAGTAACTCCTGAGGGCCGCCAGTGTGCGACCCAAAAAAAACAAACAACAAAACCCCCCCCCAAAACCCCCCTTAGTAAATGAACAATTAATACATCTAAAAGGTTATCATATCATGATTAATCAATTACTTTAATGGGCTTTAAAGAATGAAGCTAAGATAAGGAAGAGAAGCCCCCGGGCTGAAGAGATAGCATGGAGGTAGGGATTGCCTTGAATACAGAAGGACTGTGGTTCGAAAGGTCCCCCAGCCTGCCAAGAGCTATTTCTGAGCATACAGCCCCTGAGTGCTGCCCTGTGTGATCCAATAACAAAAACAAAAATGAAAACAAAAACGAAAAAAAACAAAAAGAAACCCCTTGCTGGTCAGAAATGTATTCACTATCAGTGAATGGCAGTATTACAGTGTATATAGTAAAAATTTATTCCATAAGGGTCCCCCCCAGAAGTGATTCCTGAGCGCAGAGCCAGGAGTAAACTGAATACCACTGGGTGTAGCCCCCAAACCAAAACTAAACCAATACCGAAAGTATAGAAACTAAAAATTTGAAGTTACTGTCAAATGTGGAATATAAATAGTATAAATTATAACTATCATATTAAAATGATAGATTATACTTATAAATTAATATATTAATATAAATGACAAACACATCTTTTAAAACATATGCCCATAGGAAATAGGGCTCAAACAATAGGGAAAAAAATGCAGAAGCTCTTTAATTTTTTTCCAACTTAAAATGTCTGCTAAACACAGAAATGATCAATTCTGTTACAGAAACTTTTGCAGATACTTGGACAAGAGAGATAGCAGAACAGCCTTGCACGTGGCTGACACAGGACAGACGAGGGTTCAATCTCCAGCATTCCATATGGTCCCCTGAGCCTGCCAGGGGCCATTTCTGAGCATAGAGCCAGGAGTAACCCGAGGACCACCAAGTGTGACCCAGAAACCAAAACCAAAACAAACAAACATTTGCAGATACAATGCTGCTAGATTTCTTTACTTTTGTCTGATTTTATTTATTTCTTATTCATTTATTTTGTTTTTGGGCCACTCTCGGTGACGCTCAGGGGTTACTCCTGGCTATGTGCTCAGAAATCGCTCCTGGCTTGGGGGAACATATAGGATGCTGGGGGATCGAACCGAGGACTGTCCTAGGCTAGCGCCAGCAAGGTAGCCCGCCTTAGTGTTCCACGTCACCGCTCCGGTCCCACTTTTGTTTGATATTAAAAGTAAATCTAAGGGGCCGGAGAGA
The DNA here is from genome assembly GCF_024139225.1 of Suncus etruscus. Taxonomy (NCBI): domain Eukaryota; kingdom Metazoa; phylum Chordata; class Mammalia; order Eulipotyphla; family Soricidae; genus Suncus; species Suncus etruscus. The sequence goes on along the minus strand of NC_064859.1, from coordinate 18,154,641 downwards.
TAGCATAGAGATGGATGGCAGTTCAAATCCTAGCATCCCATATGGTCCTCCAAGCCTGCCAGGAGTGATTTCTGAGCATAGAGCCAGGAGTAACCCATGAGTGCTGCCAGGTGTGACCCAAAAATAAAACAAAACAAAACAACAACAAAAAAAGTAAATCAAAGTATGAGAAAAGTATAAAATACAGAAAAGTTTGTTTGAACCAATCCTTTGAACTATTTGACAGTTAAGGAGCACACGGCTATAGTGTCAATGAGTATAAATTCATACCTCACTAACAATAGATGTTATGAGTGAAAAATCAACATTTATCACTTGCCTCTTTTGATTTTTCTTTTTCTTCTGCTTCTAGTTCTGTGGAGTAGAAAGGTAAGGTTAAGTGTCAATCAGTTATACCTCCCCTCCTTTTAAAAATTCTTTATTTGTTTTGGATCCATTTCCTACAGTGTGCTGGGAGCTACTTGGGACTCAACTCCATGCTGTGGGGTCAAGGAGGGGACTAATGGTGTTGGAGCAGAGCCAACCTTCTTGCAAAAAAGCATGTACTCTATACAAAGGGCTAGTTCTCAGACCCTATAATCCAGCTTCCCATTTCATCTACTGTCCATTGTGCTTTCCTCCTATCCTATGAGAGCAACATTAAAGTCAGAAAAGAGGAAGAAGTCATTTAATGGCTCTGAGTCTCAGTATTTGCACCTATAAAGGGGTAGGAAGTCAGACTTTCTCCTTCAAATCTTGGCAGCTTCGTAACTCGTCGGTGGGCTCTGTATTTTCTCTTTCCACTGTTCTTTTATGCCTCTCTCTGCCCCCAAGTTCCTCTACTTTTCCCTGTCCCGTTTTATCACTTTTCAAAGATGACTCACAGCCTACCATATTTATTGTTTTTGTGCTTTGGGGTCACTCCTGGCTCAGCGCTCAGAAATTGTCCCTGGCAGGCTTGGGGGACCATATGGGATGCTGGGGATCAAACCAGGGTCCTCCGGGGTTGGTGCGTGCAAGAAAAACACCCTACCGCTGTACTATCGCTCTGGCCCCAGCATCTGATTTTTATCTTATGGCTTTTAGCAAAGTTTTTAGAACTGATTTGCATGAAAGAGGCATACTTTTTTTTTGCTTCTACTTAGGAATAACTATTTAGGTGTCACATGGCCACTGGTTTCCTTTGCACTTATCATTTTCTTTCTATGATGCTAGGGTTTGAACTCTGGGCTTCACGGTCACAAGGCGCATGACCTGGCGCCGTGCCAAGCCACCTCCCACCCAACAGCTTTCTTTGAAGAATTCCCCTTTCCAGCCCCTCTTCCCTTCTCTAGCTTGGCTGAGGCACTGACTCTGCACCCCCTCAGCCATGGTTGCTGCCCTCTTAGCTGTGACATGCCTTGCTGGTTTCCGGCTGTGGCTGTATGTGCTACAAATCACAAGGGCATAGGGGCACACCTGGTAGTGCTCAGGGCAGACTCCTGGTTCTGTGTTCAGAAATAGCGATTCCTGGTAGGGTTCAGACAAGGGAATGCGAGGGATTAAATTTGTGGCTTCCTGACTGCAAAGTACCCCGCATTTTGCCGCTAAGCCATCTCTGGGCCTTTGTTGCTCTCCACCTTTGTTGCTTTGATTCTGAGGCCTTATCCAATGGTGCCTGGGTGGTATTCAGGAGATCAGAAAAGCTAGAGTCTGAGATTAGGGCTACCCCTAGGCAAAGAATATGCTTCAGCCCCAGAGCTCCTCTTCAAAAAATTTGGTCTCAGTGGGAAGTATGATCTTTTTTTTTTTTGGGGTCACACCCAGCGGTGCTCAGGGGTTACTCCTGGCTGTCTGCTCAGAAATAGCTCCTGGCAGGCACGGGGGACCATATGGGACACCGGGATTCGAACCAACCACCTTTGGTCCTGGATCGGCTGCTTGCAAGGCAAACTCCGCTGTGCTATCTCTCTGGCCCGGGGAAGTTTGATCTTAAGATAGTGGCCAATTTGATTCATGTAAAACTACATGCTTTCTACAAAGAAACATTTTCTTGGGGCCAGTGAGATAGCGCACAGTGGGCAGGGCACTTGCCTTAATGCACCTGAGCCCGGTTTGATCCCTGGCACTACAGGTTTCCCAAGAACCTTTGCAGTGATCTACAAGTGTACAACCAGGAGTAAGCCATGAGCACTGGCAGGTGCGGGCCCCTGCTGCTCCACAAAAGAGAAGTAAATAAAATTATTTTGCTCAATTCTGATAGGTTAAAAGAAAGCACATTTGATAAAGCAAAAAATTATGAAAATCTCTTTATAAAAGATTCTAAGAAACTGTTAAGAAGTTCAGTGCTTCAAAATTCATCATCTCTAATAAAATCTCTTAAATTCCAACGAGAACCTAGCTTTGAAACCGAATCGCAGCCTTACTGTCACACATCATCTGTAGAAACAAACCTTTTTCAGAGAGAAGGTTCTTGGCCAACATATTTCCAAGGTAGTATTCATGTATATTTACTTTCTGTATTTAAAAATAAAATAGAAACATAAATGTTTTGCAAATAAATTTAAGAATACAACTTTGATATCAATGTTATTATTTTATAATTCATATTTTTAAGAAAAACCATACCTGCCCACTTTCCTTCTCTTCATGGTACTGTCGGATGTGCTTTCCATGACACACTTCGTAAGTCCAGTAAGACTCAATCTAAGGAATATGAACGTATTTTCATACATGCGCTCTGGAGACAGTGCGAACTGTTCCCAAGTGCCCAACCCTGGTTCAGTCCTCAGCAGCACCTGGTATAGCCCGGAAAGGTCTGAGCAATGCCAGGTATGGCCTGAAGGCCACTGAGCACTGCCCAGGGAAGCTCCTCAAATTTGAGGGCCAGAGCAGCACTGAATCCTCTGGCCTTGCCATGCAAACACAGGCCCCGCTGGCCAAGGCATGGCCCCTCAAATACAAATAAGCCATGTAATTCAATGAAATTTTGCTTTTCTTTGCTATTTTAAATTTTATTCATTTTTATTTCTGGGCTACACCGAGAAACTACTCCTGGCAGGCTCGGGGGACCATATGGAATGCTGGGGACTGAACCTGCGTGCAAGGCAAATGCCCTACCACTGTGCTACCACCCTACCCCTCTTTGCTATTTTAAGTGTTTAAATAGATTTCTCCATGATTTAGCATACATTTTCATAAATATTTAGTATCAAGGACTCAGAAAAACAGGAAACATCTGAATCCTATTCATTGTTCTTACTATATATGTAAGAATTCTGCAAAAGAAAGTACTGGAGGTGTGGTCTATAAGAACCACTGAACTTTGGAATCATTTCTACATATTCCAGAAAATAACTGTTAGATTTTATTTTCGGAATTATTGCTACATAATTCAGAAAATAATTATTAGAGGTTCGATCCCTGGTGTTCCATATGGTCCCCCGAACCAGGAGTGATTTCTGAAGCGCATGAGCGCATAGCCAGGAGTAATCCCTGAGCGTCACTGGTGTGGCCCACCCCCCCCCATCAAATAAAAAAACCAAAAAAGAAAAAGATTCTATTACAAAAATGTAAGGGACCCATGAGGTACCAGAAATTGAACCCAGGGACTCTGCATGCAATGATCTCAGCCTTTTTTTTGGTTTTTTGGGCCACACCCTGCCTGTCTGCTCAGAAATAGCTCCTGGCAGGCACGGGGTTGGGGGGACATACGTGAGACCGGCGATTCGAACAAACCACCTTTGGTCCTGGGATCGACTGCTTGCAGAAGCAAACGCCACTGTGCTATCTCTCTGGGCCCGAATTCAGCCTCTGAACTCTTTCCCTGGCGCCAAGAAGCTTTCTTTTGATTTGAGAAACATTCTAAGTAATCTGACAAATGATAATATTTGGCACTCGTGATTACTGGGTATCTATTGTTGCATTATATTGTACAGAACCTTACATAAACAAAACTCTATTATGCAATACCTCAGATTTATAATTTAAAATTTGGGTTGTGCAACATAAGAGTAAAATAAAATGCAGTGAATTTTAGAGATTTATTGGCTAACTGAAAATTTATTTTCTAGTTATCAAATGAGTGTAAAATACATACCCTGTAGGAACAACTGCTCTGTTAAATAGTGGTTCCAACAGCTCTCTTGGATTAGGGGCCTTTATAATCTCTTCTTCTTCCTAAGAAATGAACTAGAGTTTAAGTATTTAATAATTACTTTATGAACTTCAACCAATTTTACTTTTTGGGTCAGTATCATTGGTCAAATCCCATAATGCTTAGAAATGAAAATGGGAAAAGTCAAAACCTTATGATATGTCTCTTCTTTCAAAATATTTAAAGTATAAAACACAGAGCCACTTAATTTTCTATTCTTTCTTTTCTTAGATAGGGGAACTTATTTCAGAATTTTTAAATGCTTGTCTCCAAACAAATTCTAGTTACAAAAGCCTCAGAACTTTCAATCTTGTAAAATATACTAGGAAGCTTTAAAATACTCAATCTTTGCTAGTATTTTTGCCCCCCTTCATATATGTATCTGACTTATTTATCTTACTGTTATACTTGTATCTTCAGGGCATAAAACAAAATGAAAATAAAGCCATTCTCACTGACTTCAAAACTGACTAAGACTTAAGAGGCACTCTCTTCTTGAAAGTGATTCCTTCCCTTACACTGAAAATCTGATGAACAGGTTCAGTGAATGGACCAATAGGGAGGAACTGAGCCTGGAATCAGATCAAGTTTTCACAGCAATGTGGCCTGCATCGCACTCAGCTGGCCTGGGGCTGAGCCGGCAGTAGGACATCTCAGGAGGAAGAGACGGGACATGAGCTAAGGGGCCAAGCAAGATTTATGAGAAATTTATTTGTTTGTGTGTTTTTTGGGGGGTCACACCCGGCAGTGCTCAGGAGTTACTCCTGGCTCTACGCTCAGAATCGCTCCTGGCAAGGCTCAGGGGATCATATGGGATGCCGGGGATTCGAACCACCATCCTTTTGCATGAAAGGCAAATGCCCTACCTCCATGCCATCTCTCTGGCCCCGAGAAATTATTTGTTAAAAAAGCCACATACATATTATCTTGTTCCAGAACCCCCATTTCTACAAAAATAAATGTTGGAATGTCCTTCGTATCATTCATAATTAGAGGCAGATTTTTCTAAGCTAAATTGTAAAAGGAACTCAGGAATAATGAAGGGGATGATCATGGCAAAAAAAGGATTACTGGGAACAAGACTTGTCTTTCAATCTTACTCAGTGTGGGCTTGCACCAAATACTCTGAAGACAAAGGTCACAGTCAGACTTAACACAGTCAACTCACCTCATCTCCACTTGTTACAAGGGGGAAGGATGCATTTATATTTTTCCTTATGCGCTGTTGTCATGATGAGCATAATTATCTTCTTTATACAGAACTCCAGTTGTAGGCTAAGAAGAAAAGAAATGTATATTACTATTCTCGCTAAATTGTATTGCACTCGAATAATACACCATCTGAGGTAAAAGAACTCATTTCAACAGGTGTGATTTTAAAACACTTCTAAAGGCAGAAGACATGGGGGGGGGGGGGGTCCACACCTGATGATGCTCAGTGGGTGACTCCTGACTCTGTACTCAGAAAGATTACTCCTGTTGGAGCTTGGAGAACCGCAGATGGGATGCCAGTAGTGCAGTGAAAGGGTCCAGCAGTGCAAGGCAAGTGCCTTTTCACACAGTGCTAATAGCTCCAGTCCTCCGTGGCCTTATTGTGTCTTTTAATAAAAAATGCTCAAACATTTTACTTTAGATATTAACAATACAGCAGAAAAAGATGAACAAAAAACGGGGACTCATCAAGAAAAACTTAGTGACACAACAAACCCAAAGCACGGGGATAAAAAGTAAAAGAGGTGGGGGCTGGAGAGAGAGCATGGAGGTAAGGCATTGCCCTTGCATGCAGAAGGAAGGTGGTTTCCTGGCTCACCCCCCCCCCCCCCAAATGTAATAGAGACAATGAATGCCTGATAGAGACCCAGTGCTGAATACTGACTGTCCGTCCGTATCTATGGTGAGGAAGCTCCATTCTCTTGGGGGTACTTGGAAATATCAGCACAATGTTTCTCAGAGTCGGTTAATGTATGGATGAATTACATTTAAAACCTGAGCTATAACTGACTTTGGGCACTAGTTTCAGTACAGCAATGACTCCGTACTTGTATATTACCACAAAAGATCAGCAAGGTCAAGGTTTGTGCATTCCATTTCCACAGTTTAAAAGTTTTTCTATTGTGAGCAACTTGCAAATAGTACCACATCACTGACTGGGTTACATGCTAGACTACACCCTGGTGGTATCTCGAAGTCTGTATCTGATCTCTTACCCCTCTCCCATACATGTATCTCACCCTATCTTCAGTATGTTCTACTTAGGATTTTGGACATTTAAAAAAAATTCAACATAGAAGCTCATAAAGTGTTTGTAGTCCTCTGTGACATATTTCACTTAGCATAATGGACTTTGCTCTATATACAGTGTTGCAAATGGGAGTATTTCATGATTTTTTTGTTTGTTTGTTTGTTTTTGGATCACACCCGGCAGTGCTCTGGGGTTACTCCTAGGCTCTACACTCAGAAATCGCTCCTGGCAGGCTCGGGGGACCCTATGAGATGCCGAGATTCGAAACACTGTCCTTCTGCATGCAAGGCAAACACTTTACCTCCATGCTCTCTCTTTGGCCCCATATTTCATGATTTTTATCTTTCTTTTGTAGTTTGGGGCCACATGTGGTGGTAAGGGCAGTTTCTGGCTCTGAACCAGCGAAATCCTGACAGTTGTCCCAGGTGGCTGGCTTTGGTGCTCGGGCCTCAATCAGGATTGTTCTGGGCTGGCAGCATCAATTTCTCAGGCCCAAGAGTTTATTTTTCAATTGATTGAACAACATTGATAACAATATTGTTATTGTCCAAAGTGGGCAATCCTGCAACCCTGCAACCTACGGGATACTGACAAGATGAAGAAACCGGACAGGATAAATGAACTTTCTGTTTGAAGGCAGGTGTGTGTGTGTGTGTGTGTGTGTGTTTGTGTGTGTGTGTGTGTGTGTAGGTGTGTGTGTGTGTGTGTGTGTGTGTGTGTGAACTTTCTGTTTGAAAGCAGATATCCAGGGAGATGCTGAATGGGGTGTGTGTGTGTGTGTGTTTAAGGGGGCTATAATCTAATAAATTTGGGAACCTGAACTAAACAAAAAACCTGTTTGTAAAAGAAAAATCTCTATAAAGCCTCAGTGCAAACCATCAATTTTTCTAATATGTATCACACATGAGTCAGCAAACTTTTTATGTAAATGACCAGACAGTAAATGTGGGCTATATGGTTTATTTAATCTAAACTGCCATCCGCAAGCAAGCACACAGGTACTATATAAACCGAACAGGTGTGACTATATTGAAAACTGTTATTCACAAAATCAGATGGTAGGTCAGGCCAAAGTCTATGTCTAACTCCTAGTGATATATGGACCAACACAACTATCTTTAAAGCTTTCAACATAAATTTCACAAAATCTGAACCAATACAATCAGAATGAACATTTAATATTACTGATATTATTTAACTAAAATCAAATTTGCTGTGTGATACCAAATGTGTCACCAAGTACCAAGACAGTCTTAGTCTGCTAAGAGCCCTATGAAAAGTCAACTCAACTTTACCTTTTCCTTCTATAGTATTGTAAAACCACACATTTACCTTTTTGGCTATTCCTGGCAAGGAAAAAACCGCTCCTATTAAGTACTACATTTTGGGGGGGTTTGTTTTTGGGTCAGACCTGGCTGTTTTCAGGAATTATTCCTGGCTTTGTGATCAGGGAATCCACTCTGGTGGGAATCAGGGGACCATATGTGATGTAGGTTGGCTGTTGACAAGTGAGGATTTTAGATTTTTGTTTGTTTGTTTGTTTGTTTTTGGGCCAGACCCCGAAGTGCTCAGGGATTACTCCTGGCTCTGTGCTCAGGAATCATTCCTGGCAGGTTGGGGGACCACATGGGATGCCAGGGATCAATCCCAGGTCGGCTGTGTGCAAGGTAAATGCTCTACCCACTGTGTTATTGCTCTGGCCCCTCGGTTGGTTTTTGTGAATAATTTCAGTCTTTCTCACATAGAATAAATGACAGTGGGGTCCGGAACCATAGCACAGTGGTTAGGACTTGCATGTGGCTGACCTGGGTTTGATCCTCGGCAACCTGTATGGTACCCTGAACCTGCCAGGGGCAATTTCTGAGCTCAGAGTCAGGAGTAAATAACCCCTAAGCACCAAACCAAAAATACCCAAATAAACAAAACCCCCAAATAAATAATGGTGGTGTTATACCAACCCTGCTCATTACTGGCAATGAATGGCCTGATGCCTTGTCAAATCTTTGCTGTACCTAACGACCATGGAAACAAGACTTAACGATATTCACACTGATTTGTGATCTACACAACTCGAATGTGCAGAAATATCAACTAATCTACTAAAAGATTCATGGTGATACAAACAATCTTAGAAGGGAGAAATTATTTGTTGGAAACCAGGGCCAAGAAAGGAAAGTGGCTCTTGAGTTTTAGGTCTACAGATAAAGATTTTTAATCCTTGTTTTAAAATTTGGGAGTAGCGATGGGAGGTAGCAGGGGCAGGGCTATCTGAAGACATCAACCACACAGCCAGTAGCAGAGAGCAGGAGACACGACCCACAGCAACCAGACACAAGGTGCCTGCCACGAAGGGAACTTGAGACACTGGGGTAGGAAGAAATCACGGGTGAGGAGGGTGGTTTAGGGAAACTGTGTCTGGAGCTCAACTATAAACCACTTGCTGAATCACAGTGCCTTAGTTAAAAACCAACAACAATCTAGGTTAGGGGTGAAACGGCCATCACTACTATTACTACTGTTAGAAAAAATGTAAACATCTCTTTTACCAGTTTAACAAGGGCTGTTTTCCTCTTCAACAAATGAGATTAATAATATTTCTATTCAGAAATAAGTCCCCTATTGTGTTCACAAAGGAAAAACAATTGATCAAAACTTTACTTTTCTTCTGATAAAAACTACTAGAAGGGCTGGAGATAGTACAGGAGTTAAGACTTCTTGCTGTGCATTGGCTGACCCTGTACCACATGGGGAGTGATGACCTCTGAGCACAGCAACAGGGAAGCTTTGAGCATCTCTAGTTGTGGCCCAATGCTTCCTCGCCTCCAATAGAGACCTTGGTTTGCATATATGAGGCCCAGGATTCTACCCCCAATACCAACAAAGTTAACAGGGAAAAAGTTAACCATTGTGATTTTGCTCTTTGGTTCCAGGCCACACCTGGTGGTACTCAGGGCTAATCCCTGGCTCTGCACTCAGGGATCACTACTAGCAGGACTGGGAATAACATATGTGGTGCCAGGGATAGACCTCAGATCAGACATATGCAAGGCAAGTGCCCTCCCTGCTGTACCATCTCTCCAGAGTGTGTGTGTTTTGGGGGTGGAGGGAAGGCACACCTGCCTGTTCTCAGGGCTTACTCCTCGCTCTATGCTGAGATGAGAACACTTTCGACTGCCTTGGGGAATCATGTGGTGGGGACTGAACTCAGCAAGGCAAGCGCTTTACCCACTTACTCTCTTGCCCCTACCTACGATTTTGGATCACACCAGCTGTTGCTCAGCACTCCTGTTAGGATTTTTGGATTTAGATATATAATGTATATGGTGCTGGAATAGAACTGGGATTGGCCAGAATCAGAGATCTGTGTCCGTAATAGTTAAGGTACCATACTTCAATCCTGTCCAATCTCTCAGGCCCTAAAACATTTTCTTGATCTTCTGCTATAATGCTTTTTCCTGGTATCAAGGACATGACAAGTGGCATGTCTGGAGCTCTGGTTTTGATCCCCAGCTCTGCAAGGCCCCTGAACACCACGTGATGTGGCTCTTATAAGCTCTATGGACTGGCTCCTATCCATCGCCACCGAGAGAGCACCATCTTATTTTAGAAGATTTTCTGAGGAAACAGATCAGAGTGGGAACACACACTTTGTTCCACTCCTGCCACCGCACGATCCCTTGACCAGTGGCCCAGAATAGTCCCTAAGCACTGCTGGGTATGGCCAACCCCCCCAAAAAAATCCCCAAGAAAAAAAAAAGACCGAACAAGCAATTACCAAACACTATAAGGTATTTCGGGGTGTAAAAAGTATTATTATTGGGCCGGAGCGATACCACAGTGGTAGGGCATTTGCCTTGCATGCGGCCAACACCGGACAGACCCAGGTTCGATTCCCGGCATTCCATATGGTCCCCCAAACCTGCCAGGAGTGATTTCTGAACACAGAGCCAGGAGTAACCCGAGCACTGTTGGGTATGACCCCAAATCCAACAACAAAATAACCACCACCACCAACAACAGAAAAACCCAAACAAAAACCAAACTCCCCCCCCCCCCCCAAAACAAAACAAGAATAAGAAGTATTTTTGAAAATCAGATTTTCCTATAAGGAAATGAACCGAGGGCCGGGAAGGTGGCGCTAGAGATAAGGTGTCTGCCTTGTAAGCGCTAGCCAAGGAACGGACCGGGATGATCCCCGGTGATCCCCGGCGTCCCATATGGTCCCCCCAAGCCAGGGGCAATTTCTGAGCACTTAGCCAGGAGTAACCCCTGAGCGTCAAACGGGTGTGGCCCAAACACAAAAAAACAAACAAACAAAAAAAAGGAAATGAACCGAATTGGTAGAATTCTAGATGTTGAGGAGTTTCTTGGGAGACCACACCTGGGATACTCAGGGCCACTGTTGATGATAGTGGGATCTGAACACAGCCTCCAGCATACTTGCATGGAAAGCATGTGCTCCAGCTGGTCGAGTAGCCTCCAGGGCCCATGCTGAGTAACTTTAGAAAAGTTTTAGCCTGGAGAAATGTCCAAAGTCGGAGGAATCAAGAGAGGATAAAAGCCCTCTGGGTTGTAAGATGAACTCAGTAAAGCAACTTTTAGCACATGCCTGAAAACAGCCTCGGTCAGGTCATCATTCTTCCTAGTAGTTAAGAAACAGTGGGAATAGAACTCTGAACTAAGCAGTACAGCAAGGTCAGGAACGTGACTTTATTCTATTTTTGAGGTCCCGAGTTCAATCACTGACACTTCAAAACAACAAAAACAAAATAGCAGTTGGCATAGCACACGAGACCCGAGGATCTCGTCCCTCTGTAAGTTTCCAGCCGTTGTTGGAAAGAAGTGACGGCAGTTTGGTGCTAACCTCCAAAAAGGTCAGTTTCAGTCATCTGCAGAGATTAGTAAATTTCCAAGGTTGTGAGTCATGCGTTTATATTTTAACATTATAAATTAAATTTAATATTAAAGGGAAAACACTTTCATGACCACTTTCTTGACACAGTTGCCTCCTCCATTCCAAGTGAAACCAAACAGGTGCGCAGGCAGCTTCAGCAAAGGCCAATATTTGCATTGAGGGGAGGGGTTTCTGGGACACTCAGCCACGGGCCACCTCACTTTAACTTCGCCCTACACTTACTAGGCCCTATGTCCAACGGTAAAGCCGTAACAGTGCAGGGAACTTTCCCAACTTGAACGACTGCAGGCCATTAAAAAAACGAACTGTTTCAGAAACAGGTTTCCGTGGCAGGGAGAGAACAGGCCAAGGTGTTCGTACTGCACAGTTCGACCCCCGGCATAGGGGGAATCTGAGCACCCCGGGGAGTGATCCCTGAGCACAGAGGCCGGAGTCAGCTAAGCACCACAGCGTGAGCTCCACCCCCCCACCCCCCGTTTCCGCAAACTGCATCTCTAGGGCTCCAAGGAGAATTCAGTGAATTACCATGTGTTCATCAGGGGCCCCAAGAGTAACTCTTTATGCCTCATTTCCCTGGGCTCTAGAGGGGCTGATGTTACAGCAGTCTGTTTGCCCTGGGTAGGAGGGCTTCAAGTTTCATTCCTAAGCTCAGGCACACTCTGGACTGCAACAAAAAAGCGATAAGGAAAGAAACCTCTCCTATCCAGGGTGGGGGAGTCCGAAAGACTCAGAAGCACCAGTCCCATGACTACCATGCACCATGTGGGACCCAAGCCAGGCCAGTTCCCCAAAGAGACGCACCCCACGACCTCCCAGGGCAGGGCGGGTGCGTTGGCAAGGCAGCTACATAGGAGGAGGGGCAGAGTTGGAGAGCCAGGGATGGATAGAAGGACAGAAGGAAAGGAGGGAGGAAGGGGAGGAGGAGGGAAGGAGATGGAGGGATGCAAGGGAAGAAAGATTTAGGCAGGTTGGGTCGGGTGGTGGCGCTAGAGGTAAGGTGCCTGCCTTGCCTACGCTAGCCTAGGACGGACCGCGGTTCGATCCCCCGGCGTCCCATATGGTCCCCCAAGCCAGGAGCGACTTCTGAGCGCATAGCCAGGAGTAACCCCTGAGCGTCACTGGGTGTGGCCCGAAAAAAAAAAAGATTTAGGCAGGAAGGAGAGACGAGAAAAGAGAGAGAGGAGGGAGGGAGAGTGGAATGGAAGGAGCAGGAAGGAGAAGAGCGGAGAGAAGGGAGAAAGGAAGGAAGAGAGGAGAGGAGGGATGGAGAGGAGGGATGGGTGGAGAGGAGGGATGGGAGAAGGAGGAAGAAGAGGGGAGGGAAGGAAAGGGAGAAAGGAGAGGAGAGGGGAGGATGAGAGGAGAAGGGATGGATGGAGAGGAGGGATGGGAGCAGGAGGAAGAAGGGAGAGAAGGGAGAGAGGGAGGGAAGAGAGGAGAGGAGGCAGGAGAGGAGAGGGATGGATGGAGAGGAGGGATAGGAGGAGGAAGGAGAAGAGGGGAGGAAAGGAGAGAAAGGAAGGAGGGAAGAGAGGAGAGGGATGGGAGGAGGGATGGAGAGGGATGAGAGGAGAAGAGGAGAGGGAAGGAAAGAAGGGAGAAAGGAGAGGAGGAGAGAAGAGGATGCGAGGAGGGATGGGAGGAGGAGGAGGAAGAAGAGGGGAGGAAAGGAGAGAAGGGAGAAAGGAAGGAGGGAGCAGAGGAGAGGAGGCAGGAGAGGAGGAGGGATGGATGAAGAGGAGGAAGGAGAAGAGGGGAGGGAAGGAGAGAAGGAAGAAAGGAGGAGAGGAGGGATGGGAGGAGGAAGAAGAGGAGAGTGAAGGAAAGGAGAAAGGAGGAGGGAAGAGGGGAGAGGAGGGATGGATGGAGAAGAGGGATGGGAGGAGGAGAAATGGGTGGAGAGGAGAGATGCGATCAGGAGGAAGGAGAAGAGGGGAGGGAAGGAGAGAAGGAGGAAAGAAAGGAGGGGAGGAGGGATGGGAGGAGGAAGAAGAGGGGAGGGGAGGGAAGGAAAGAAGGGAGAAAGGAGGAGGGAAGAGGGGAGAGGAGGGATGGATGGAGGAGGAGAAATGGATGGAGAGGAGGGATGCGATCAGGAGGAAGGAGAAGAGGGGAGGGAAGGAAAGAAGGAGAAAGGAGGAGGGAAGAGGGGGAGAGGAGGGATGGATGGAGAAGAGGGATGGGAGGAGGAGACATGGGTGGAGAGGAGGGATGCGATCAGGAGGAAGAAGAGAGGGAAGGAAAGAAGGAGAAAGGAAGGAGGGGAGGAGGGATGGGAGGAGGAAGAAGAGGGGAGGGGAGGAAAGAAGGGAGAAAGGAGGAGGGAAGAGGGGAGAGGAGGGATGGATGGAGAAGAGGGATGGGAGGAGGAGACATGGGTGGAGAGGAGGGGTGCGATCAGGAGGAAGAAGAGAGGGAAGGAAAGAAGGAGAAAGGAAGGAGGGGAGGAGGGATGGGAGGAGGAAGAAGAGGAGAGTGAAGGAAAGGAGAAAGGAGGAGGGAAGAGGGGAGAGGAGGGATGGATGGAGAAGAGGGATGGGAGGAGGAGACATGGGTGGAGAGGAGGGGTGCGATCAGGAGAAGGAGAAGAGGGGAGGGAAGGAAAGAAGGAGAAAGGAGGGAGGCACGGGAGGAGGAGGCCGGCTGCCAGAGGGGAGCAGCGGTTGCTGCAGCTGCAGCAGCATCAGTGTCAGTGTCAGTATCAGCATCAGCATCAGCATCAGCACCAGCAGCACGAGCGCGAGCATGAGCCTGAGAGCCGGGCCGGGCGGGCGCGAGCACTGACCAGCGAGAAGCCGGCGCCGGGCCAGCTGACGCGGAACGGGACGTCGTCGCTGAGCTGCGGGAGCGCCCGGCCGCCGCCCGACGCCTCCAGGAGGCCGCACAGCACCAGCAGCAGCGGCCCTCCGGGGCCCAGACTCCGCGCGCCGCCGCCTCCTTCCTCCATGCTGCGCCGCCTTCTCAGGCCGCCGCCGCCGCCGCCTCCTCGGCCCGCACAGGCGCAGGGGGAGGCGGAGAAGGAGGCGGCGGCCGCCGAGTGCCGGGAGCCGCGGCCCTGACCGCCGCCGCCACGTCTCCTTCCGGGATCGCGGCGGCCCCGCCCCGCCCCGCGACAAGCGCTTCCGGGGCCGCGCGCGCACTTCCGGTCGCGGCGCGTGGCGCTTCCGGGTCGACGGAAGCCGGGACGGTCGCCGCGGTTGCAGCCGCGCCCCCCACATCAGCCTCCCAGGCCGGCGGCGCGGAGGAAGGAGGAGGGAGGAGACGCCGCCTCGCGCCGGCGGCGCTGGGTGAGTCCGGGCGGGCCGTGGAGTCTCGCGGAGTCTCGCGGGAACTTGGCACGAGGGCGAGTCGCTGCGCACCTCGCCACGCTTTCTCGGCCCTCGAGGCGAGTGTCGGTCTGTGCGTCCGCGCTGCCTGGGGAGGGGAGCTGGGAGCTGAGAGCTGAGGAACCGGGGTGCAAGAGCTCGGGGTGTAAGAGCTCGAGTTGTGCACCCCGAGCTGTGGCACCCCGAGCTCTTGCACCCCTAGTTTCTGCACCCCAAGCTGTGGTCAAGGTAGCAAGGGGATGAGTCTGGACGCTCTGATGATGGGAGTGAATGCTGGTGTCAGAACTGGTCTTAAGCTGTGCCAAGACTAAAACTCAGCTGCCAACAACATTGGGATGTGAGAATTGAGAAAATTTGTGAGAATCTGCCTATCTCTAAAAATTGGCACAATATTTTTGTATGACAGAAACTAATTTATTATAGAATACTGCTTACTTCCTGAATGAAATATGCAGGATAGAGAAAATGAGTCAATCAGGAGTTTTATTATTTTTTTTAACATACTACAGAAGAATCTCTATCTTATTTATTTTTTTATTTGTTTGCTTTTGGAACACACCTGACAGAACTTAGGGCTTGCTCCTTCCTGAGCCTGCATTTCGGCGATGCTTAGGGGGAACCAGGTGGGATGCCAGGGATGGAACCTGGGTTGGCCACATGTGAATCTTATTTTGGGGGGGGGGCACACCCGGCGATGTTCAGGGATTACTCCTGGCTGTCTGCTCAGAAATAGCTTCTGGCAGGCACGGGGGGGGGGGGGGGCGGGGGGGGAGGGGACCATATGGGACACCAGGATTCGAACCAACCACCTTTGGTCCTGGATCGGCTGCTTGCAAGGCAAACGCCGCTGTGCTATCTCTCCGGGCACCACATGTGAATCTTATATAAACTTTTGAGACTTGGATGTCTGCTCCATACTAAATATATTTTTACTAGGTAGACTCCTCTACTTTCGATGCAAACAAGATCAGAGAAGTTAGTTAAAAGATGATTCCATGTATAACCTGCCCAGCATATTACCTAGCTGAGGACATTATCAGATAGTGTTTAATAATATAAAAGATAATATGGAAAGAACTACTAGATGCTATTCTACCAGAATAGCTTTGTTTGTTTATTTTATTTATTTTTGCCATACCTTGCTGTGCTCAGAGCTTACTCCTGCCTGAATGCTGAAGGATCATTCCTGTAAGAGCTCAGAGGGAACCATATGGGATGCTAGGTGTCTAACCTGGCTTGGCTGCATGCAGGGATGCCTTACCTGCTTACTCTCTTCAGTCCCTCTTTATTTTACTTGATGTGAAAAACTTGTCTATTAGTGATGTATTAGTTCGAGGTTTCTTTTTTTTAGAGGGGGGGCACACCCGGTGACACTTAGGGTTTACTCCTGGCTATGTGCTCAGAAATCGCTCCTGGCCCCAGGAGACCATACGGGACACTGGGGATCGAACCCAGGTCCATCCTGGGTCAGCTGCGTGCAAGGCTAACACCCTACCGCTGCGCTATCGCTCCGGCCCAGTTTGAGGAGTTTTAATTTTAATAATAGATTCCTTTAATGGGAAGCTGAAACTTTTCATGTTGATATTTTAGAGGCTACTAAGAAAAAGCCTGATGTCTGAATCAAGGTTAATAAGTTAATGAGTTAATATATCAGTTAATAAGATATCTTTTCTGTGTTGGCACCTCCTCCAGCAATGCTGGGAACCGTTAGGCTATAAATAGTATCCTCAGACATTCACGTGTTGTCAGGGATTGCAATCAGGAACTTGAGCATTAGTTAGGCATGCATTTCACTGAACTGTATCTGTGATCCACATGTATGTTCTTGATATGAGTAGTATTCTGAACATCATTCTTAGGTGATGATAGAAGAAAATAAAAGACTTCTAGAAAATCAGAATATATCACTTCAAAATTATAATTCTAAAACCCATTATGGATAACAATTTTCCATTTTTTTGTTAATTTGTATTGTCAGAAGTCATCTTTTAAAAACAAAAGTTTTAGTATAAAATACAAAACCAAAAACTTTGTTGTTAGTAGATGTGATTTAGCTTAAGGAGTTTTAACAGGTAGTAAAATACATTTATTGAAAAAGCAGGAGTACATACATTATAGTTCCAAGGAAAATTTTGTATTAAACTTGTCAATTTTTTGGCTTAAATTTGAATCCAAAATTTTTAATACGTGAGCAGGGAAATTCTCAATCAAGTTTGAAATCTTGCCTATTACTAATTTCTTTTTTTTTTTTTTTTGGTTTTTGGGTCACACCTGGCAGTGCTCAGGGGTTATTCCTGGCTCCAGGCTCAGAAATTGCTCCTGGCAGGCACAGGGGACCATATGGGGCGCCGGGATTCGAACCGATGACCTCCTGCATGAAAGGCAAACGCCTTACCTCCATGCTATCTCTCCGGCCCCTATTACTAATTTCTATTTCCAATTACACATTATTTTGAGCTATATTTTAAACCATGGTTACAGAATCATTGTGTAAGAATATATCGAAGGTATAATTAATACCTCGTATTTATTGGAATTTATTTCTCTACAACTTCAAAATAATATATGACCCAGCAAAATTATTTTTACTTTGATAAAAAACAAGCTCTAAAGTGAGTCTTTCACTGTGCTTTTGTAGAGAACTCAATTCTCATACATAAATGTTCAGCCTCATATTATTAGGAAATCATTATATTAAAGCTTGGAAATTTTTTATCTAGATCTCAGTATACTGAACGTATTTAGGACATTTATAGTAAAACTAAATTTGAAATATATTGACTACAACTTTAAAAATAAATAAGGTCTTGAAGTAAACACATTTCCGAATCATATGGCCTTTGTGGAAGGAAGCTATTCTCTGAAGACTAAGAGCTCTGCTTATGTGGAAAAGCCAGTGATTGGGTGTTTTCATATGCAATTAAGATTCTGTTTTCCTTCTAAACGTTCCTTTACTAGTTTTTCCAAAGAAAAAAGATGCTCATCTGCATCTTCTGGCACAAGGTTCCTAATAGAATTTGCGAGTTCAAAAAGGTATTCTGTGTTTCTTCCACTGGGGCCAGCTGCGTTAAATATCTGCTCAGCGATGTCTTCCAGAGGTGCAGGCCCAAGGTAGTTGGGGTTGTCACAGGTTCCGATGTATAGCAGTACACTGAAGGGTGTCGTGTCGGGGTCTTTGGGGTAGAAGAGGACTGTGGTGGTCATGTAGCCTCCTTTCTCTCGAAAGTCCAGGTATGCTTTCACTTCTTCTTCCTTTCCTGCTGGGAGTTTGTAAGCAACACCCCACACACAGCCCTGTGGAAAACCAAA
Source organism: Suncus etruscus (assembly GCF_024139225.1). Taxonomy (NCBI): domain Eukaryota; kingdom Metazoa; phylum Chordata; class Mammalia; order Eulipotyphla; family Soricidae; genus Suncus; species Suncus etruscus. The sequence goes on along the minus strand of NC_064859.1, from coordinate 18,136,735 downwards.
CACAGGCTCAGTTTTTTAAGTAGCCAGAGCAAGTTGAAGACATGCTGTGATTTAAGAAAATCTATTTTTAGAAACTAATGTTGTTTTTCTTCACTTAAAATACACGTATTTAGGGGCCAGAGAGATAACACAGCAGTAGGGTGTTTGCCTTGCATGCAGAAGGATGGTGGTTCGAATCTCAGCATCCCATATGGTCCCCCAAGCCTGTCAGGGGCTATTTCTGAGTGTAGAACCAGGAGTAGCCCCTGAGCGCTACCAAAAATAAATACACATATTTAGCAAAGAGAGATTTAAAAGCTTTCTGTTTTTTGTTTGTTTGTTTTTGAGCCACACCCGTTGACACAAAGGGGTCACTCCTCGCTCTGCGCTCAGAAATCATTCCTGGCTTGGGAGGATCACATGGGACGCCAGGGGATGGAACCGCGGTCTGTCCTAGGCTAGCGCTTGCAAGGCATCTGTCTTACCTCTAGTGCCACCACTCTGGCCCCTAAAAGCATTCTGAATTAACTTTTTTTTTTTTTTTTTGGTTTTTGGGCCACACCCGGTGACGCTCAGGGGTTACTCCTGGCTATGCGCTCAGAAGTCGCTCCTGGCTTGGGGGACCATATGGGACGCTGGGGGATCGAACCGCGGTCCATCCGAGGCTAGCGCAGTCAAGGCAGGCACCTTACCTTTAGCGCCACCGCCCGGCCCCTGAATTAACTTTTTTAAGTCATAGGCTCACCAGAATATCTTTTTAAAATGTTAAAATATGGTCTTTTTCTTTGAAGTAATAGGGCCAAAATGAAGAATAGCAAGTCTTCATTTGGCCATGTGAATACATGAAAGGCTTCACTAATTGTATAAGGCAATAGCTGCTGTGGAGCCCATCTTGGCTGATTAGACATCAGTGTTGGGATGCTGGGAGGATTTGCACACATAGCCCTATTCAGTGACAGCTGAACATCACTGTTTTACATGGCCCTCATTTCCCAGAAAGGGTTCTGTCTTCAAGAATAAAATAATAATAATAAAAAGTAACGTTTTAGGCTATAATAGGTTCGTTTTATTCATTTCTTCTCTGCCTAAACTTTCAGATATCCTTTGTAATGACTTAATCTGGAATACTAAATGTAACCTTTATAGTCTGGAGATCCACAAAGTGTCAGTACAAACAATGGACTTTTTTTTTTTCCAGTATTAGTAAATCATTTGTGGTACAGAACAAGACTTAGTGTTTGGATTGATTTTCCAGTTTCTTGGACAACCTTTACTTTTTAATTTTTAGAGTGCCTAGCATCTTCTTGACTGTATTAAAATTCTTTACAACAGACATTTATTAATTACTTAGGAATTGTAGTTAGCAGTGTCAAACTTTTTATAGATATCTATTAAAGTATAAATTATGAAAGCATTTCCAAATCTGCACCATTATTTGCTGTTGCTAGCTGCTTAGTTTTTGTATATCCATTTCCTCCTTTCCAATGTAAAATTTTACCTTCATAACATGAAAATTTGAATTACTATGTCAATAAAATGATTAAAAATATTTTTAATAGGCCGATGCAAACAATTTCCACACTAACACAGTCTTTGCTGTGCTCCTTTGACTCATTCTTAATGAATTATTGTATTATGATCAATTGTGTCAACAATACTACAGCTTTTAATGTTAAAGGAATTGCATACATTTTGTGGCTTTGGATTGCTTTGTGTAAGAAATATTATAATGTACTACAATCTGGGGGCTCGAGGGACAAAGTAAATGTACATTTTAAAATAAAAAAATTTTTAGAAATAGAGGACCAATAGTTAAAGAAGTTTTTTAATGCTTTTAAGCCTGTTAATAAGCCTTTTATGTCACTAATAAAATTAGTCTATAAGGGGCCGGAGAGATTGCATGGTGGTAGATCATTTGCCTTGCATGCAGAAGGACGGTGGTTCGAATCCTGGCATTCCATATGGTCCCGAGCCTGCCAGGAGCGATTTCTGAGCATAAAGCCAGGAGTAACCTCTGAGTGCTGCTAGGTGTGACCCAAAAACCAAAAAAAAAAAACCAAACCAAACCAAAACAAAAAACAAATTACTCTATAAAGTGAGAATATTTTACTCCAAATTTTGTTGAATCTATAGCTTTAATTATTCCACTAGATTTTTTTCTTTGGGACCATGCCTAGTGTTGCTCAGGGGTACGCCTGGCTTTCCACTCTGGTGATTCCTGGTCTCCGAGTTGGGAGACCATATAGGATGCTGGGGGTGGAATTTGGGTTGACCCACGTACAAGGCGAGTACCCTAACTGTTTTGCTTTCGCTCTGCCCCCAAATTATTATTATTATTATTATTATTTTTTTTTTTTGAGCTACACCCGGCAGTGCTCTGGGCTTCTTTTTAAGTGGTATTCAGGGGACTATATAGGATGCTGGGGATCATACTTGACTTGGCTTCATGCAAAGCTAATGCCCTATTCACTGTACTACCACTCTGGTCCTTCACTAGATTTTTAAGGGTATCTCTTTATAGGATGATGCGTTTATTGTCAAAATACTCAGCTAACAAACTTGTTAATAAATATGGCTTAATTTTATTGGCTACCTTGCATTCTGTAGTCCAATTTTCCCTTCAGGCATCTTTTCTATAAACAGATGAAAAGAAACACAATAGAGAGGAATTCTAAATCTAGTGTAATTCATACTATTCATAACTGTCAGTAAAATTTAATTATTAAAACTGAGAAACATTTCAACATTTCATATGATTAAAGACTATACAATAAGAAATAATTATACTGTACCCCAGGATCTTCAACAAGAGTCACAACTCTTCCAGGCTACAAAAAAAAAAAAAAAAAGAAGCATTTTATTTTTTGAGTTAAAGTTTATTACATACTGATCATTAGTAACTTACTATTGACATGGAATATTTTTTTTTTTTTTTGGTTTTTGGGCCACACCCTGTGACGCTCAGGGGTTACTCCTGGCTATGCGCTCAGAAGTTGCTCCTGGCTTCTTGGGGGACCATATGGGACGCCGGGGGATCGAACCGCGGTCCGTCCTAGGCTAGCGCAGGCAAGGCAGGCACCTTACCTCCAGCGCCACCGCCCGGCCCCGACATGGAATATTTTAATTTTATTTGCACATAGTAAGAACTGTAAGGATTTTTTAAATGATGAATTTAAAGAGAATCTACCTTATTCAAATTATCTTGGCTTCTCTAAAAGATTTTCTCGAGTGTATATTAGGACTCTTATTGTCACTTTTAATGTGTATTAGGTATATTGACACTTAAAATGGATACATTTGAAAATATACCAGTGTCTAAGACACATCTAAAATAAGAAAAGGAAGGAACAACTTTAAATGAAAGTTCTGCTATAAAAAAAAATGAGTGCTATAGTTTTATTGTAGAATAAAATGTGGCATTCCAGGGGACAATCCTGTAAGGAAGTGGTTCTTAAACTTGAGCATTGATCAGAATTATAGAGAGAGCTTGATGAAAACAGTGCACATTCCCAGGATTGTTGATTCTATAGGAAGAATTATCTGTAAAGCTTGATTGAAAATCCTACTTGGCAAATGCTGTATGTATCTATGGACACTTAAGGTGATTTAATGAACATTGATTTTCAAACCACTGTCTGTTAACATGTGTACCCACTGGGTAGAAAGTAGCCTAAATTGGGGGTGATCCCTCCAGCCCGTGTCCCATATGATCTCCCCACATAGTCAGGAGTAACCGAGCGTCACCAGGTGTGGCCCCCAAAACAAAACAAAACAAAATAAATTAGCCTAAACCATTCTGATAACTGTGCCATCTTTATTGCTGTTTCATGTTGGTGTTTAAGTTTATAATCTATGGGACATGTTGATTTTGGGTTATAGTCATATTTTGTAAGTATTATTTTCATACTTTTAATATACTGTCATCAGTGAATGATAATTGAAATATTCCTGTGTTGGGGTTTGGCTTATGCTACCAAGAGTAGTATATTATGTAGGTACTGCTGTGTAACTTTTTTTTTTTTTTTTTTGGTTTTTGGTTTTTGGGTCACACCCGGCATTGATCAGGGGTTACTCCTGGCTGTCTGCTCAGAAATAGCTCCTGGCAGGCACGGGGGACCATATGGGACACCGGGATTCGAACCAACCACCTTTGGTCCTGGATCGGCCGCTTGCAAGGCAAACGCCACTGTGCTATTTCTCCGGGCCCTGCTGTGTAACTTTTGATTTCAAAGTCTGTTCATTGAACAGCTACTCTAATAGGGAAGAGAATTTGCTTCTAGAAGTGTATTTTGTAACTCAGGAACATGGAATTAACATTCGAATAAGCAAGTAGAGAATACTTAATGTTGGTGATGTCTGTAATTTGTTAAGTGCAATAGGAGTTCTGATCTAAGATCATCAGTAAGGAATACAAAATTCAAACAAAAAGGCATTTAACTTCTGATTCACAAGTCAGGGCTTAGAGAGACAGGACTACATTAGACCAGAGAATGCCTTTAGCAGAGAATTCTTTCAGTCAAAGTTAACTGGAGAAACAAACTATGATGATTGAAATTAGGAGCTACTGAAGCCTGGTAGAAATATAAAACAGTAGCATTTTTAGCACTAGAGTAACAGGGAACTGGCATAAAAATATGTATGCTGAGAAAATCAGTTCGGTAAACTGTCAGGTAATTCAAGTGGAAAGAGGTAGAAACTGAGAAAAAAAAGTCAGGGGTCCCAAGGGAGCAGATCTGAACTCAGCCATTCCTTATTTCCTCTCACATCAGCCCAGTCACTTAATTGTTGGTAGCTCTGTCTTCTGATTATCTTCTGATCTGTTTTCTTTTTATCCTTCAGTTGTTCCTTACAGATCTCACTCACTGTTAAGATTTTGCTTCTCTTCACCCTGTCCTGTTTGAATCTAGGAGTTTCTGGTGCCAAAACTTGGGCCATTCACTCTAGTGCTTTGAATTTTGTAGGACTGTAATATTCTCTACATTGAAATAAAAATAAATCATTATCATGACTTACAGATCTCATCTCAGCATTTACTGCTTTATCTGTACTAATTTTTTATCTTCAATAAATTTCTACAGGGGGATGGTCCCCCTCCAGCAGTACTTGGCCATAACAGGCAACATCGGTGGTAGAATGAGGGGCCTCACATATATGAAGCATGCACTCCACCCCTTTGAGTTATCTTCCTGGCCTCCATATTCATAATCTTTTAATATACCAGTTCCTGGTACAGAATGCCTTTTCTCCTTTCATGGCTCCAAGACTACCACTTTTCCTGTACAGGCTTCCTTGACTCCTAGGTGCCTGAATACCCCCAAAATACTCATTGCTCCTTTGCTTCCTTTCCCTTACATTTAACAGGTATTCTTTGTATTGGCAGCTCTCGTTTATTTTTAAGTACTCAGTAGTAAGGAACACTTCTTTTTTTTTTTTTTTTTTTTGGTTTTTGGGCCACACCCGTTTGACGCTCAGGGGTTACTCCTGGCTATGTGCTCAGAAATCGCCCCTGGCTTGGGGGGACCATATGGGACGCCGGGGGATCGAACCGTGGTCCGTTCCTTGGTAGAGCTTACAAGGCAGACACCTTATCTCTAGCGCCACCTTCCCGGCCCCGTAAGGAACACTTCTATAATTCTTTAAAGGAAGTGGAGTAATGAAGTTCAGAATTTAGGTAGTGTCTTAGAGCAGAAAACAGAATATATGATTTTAAGGAGAAACAAATGGATTTCGTGAATGGTTATGTAAGATATAGTTATGAACTATTGGAATTATGTGTATTTAAAAATATTTTAAAGCATGTTCAAGTATGTTACTGAGAATGTACATTTGTAGATGTACATTATTTTATATTTTGGCAGTGAAACAAAAAGGGGTCTTTTAAGCTTATAGGGTTGGAGGATATGAAATATATAACATGGGCATTTTCATTGGGTAATGAGTATTGTTTTGATAGGTATTATTTAGGAACTTTGGGAAAATCTTCAAGCTTTTCTCTTATGTTTAATTAAGCAAATGTGAAAATTACTTAAATAAATTTTAATTTGGTGAAAAATGGCTAGTTTTGTGATATACAAATGAGATGTGTAATTATATGTAGGAAGAACTTAAAGTTTAATGAAGCTAAAAAGAAAATATAACTTAAAAAGTTGGATATTATACCCTTAAGTGTCACACTGCAGTATGTAATGGTTATGAATCTTTGTGTAACATTATCACACTGTGTTAGGATGACTAATTTGCCAGGAACATAGGTTACTTTCAAAAATACAGCCTACTATGTGACATCTATTCATTCTTTTTTTGTTTTGTTTTGGTTCTTTGGACCACACCTGGTGACACTTGGGTCACTCCAGGCTATGCACTCAAAAATCCCTCCTGGCTTGGGGGACCACATGGGACACTGGGGATAGAACCCAGATGCATCCTGGGTCAGCCGCATGCAAAGCAAATGCCCTACCAGGCCCCCTGTTCATTCTTTGAATTTGCTAGTTATTGCAAGCGCCTTTTATTGTCTTGTCTATCAGAGATTTAATATTTCCATAAGGTTGAAAACCAAAACTTTTAAAAGGACAGTAAACTTAGAAAATGTTTATTAGGCATTTTCCCTAATTTGTTCTGATATATTTAAATAAAATTATAGAACTTTTAGCCATTTAATTTTTCCCTTCCTAACATGTCAATCTAGTTCTTTATTGGCTTGGCAATTTCTATTGTTTTAGCAGTGTGCATCTATGGAAGTGATAAATTACATCCAAATATGCTCTTTATAACCACACTCATAAGCATGTAATAAATACTTGGTTATTAAAATTGACCCTTGAATTAAATCTTTTCTCAAGAATGACAACTTTAATTGTTTATACTTGGCAGATTATTTCATTTGATTTTGATTTTTGTTGTTTTGAGGCCCTACCTAGTGTTTGAAGCCATTTGATGCTGGAGATTGCACATTGGCCTCTAACTACCCTTAATTTCCTTTTGTAAGGTCTTAAACATGGCCTTACATTTGAGACTCTAACATTATGGGAGAGAATGTGTTTTTGCTTTAGGTCACTCTAGTTAACACGTCATCTATCTTCTTTAAGCTGAATTCTCAGTTTATCAACTTTAATGTGACATAGGGCTTCTAACTCTTTAGGTTCTCTGTGATTTCATCTTATTTTTATTAAACACACTATTTTACTATCTTTCTCTTCTATTACTGCAGGTTTTTCTTTGAAATCAAAACCAATTCTTTTCTACACACAATTTCTAGCATCTAAGTATATTTAAATCAATATTTCTTTCCAAAAAAATAGCAATTAGATAAAAAATATAATCAGAACCACAATTCTCAAGTATTCTGGAGAACATTATAAACAAAACATATGTTCCTTTTCCAAAAGTAAGGATATTTACTAAAACATGCATTCAAGTTATCCAAATTGTTAGCTGCTCAAACTTCTATGTACCCATTTATTGATTTTTAGCTAATAAAGGTTGATTTGCATTCAAAATTAAGTGCTACTCATTCTCTCTGCAAACACTGAGATGACTGTCTTTGCTAAAAAGAAACCCACTAGAAAGTAATGTAACGTTTTCACATTTATAACTTAGCAGAACCTTGGATAAACTACCTACTTATGGGAGTTCCTGCATGTGGGATGTGGGTGCTAAAGATAAATTCAGTAGTACACTCTGTACTTCTGAATTGGAATGATTTGATAACTTTATTTGTCTAAAGACAAAAACAAAACAAAACACACACAACCCAAAACAAAATCACCAACTCCCCCTCCACCCCCAAGAATCTAGTAACGGGTGCATTGTTCATGAAACTAAACAGGAACCCGTTTAATCTCACTTAAGCAGCTGACAGAGACCAAAGAAGCCTCAAGAACTGAAAACTTTGAAGCTACTTCTTAAGAGACTGCACCCCCTGCCCAGATTTCACAAGCCCTAGAAGCAACAGACCCCTTCGACTTGGACCACCGGGGCGGGAAGCAAACGGACTTTGAAGTATTGCACACAAACTCTGTTCTTTCTCGCTACTTTTTTGTTCGGTCGTGGACTTGGGACAGAGGCTGCCGAGCGTCGGGCCCCTGGCAGCACAGTGCCAAGGCGTGTGCCGGTGCCCGGAGGAAGCGCCCGCCGGGCTCTGACTATAACGTTCCTCCTAGGGCGTTCGTTTAAGCGGCTGCGGGGCCCTCGGCTCTGCCACCTCCTCACCTTGCCGGGCACCCCACGGTGATCGGTGCTGCCCTGCCAGAAGCGCCTGCTGTAGCCCGTGATGTGTCCGACCAGCTTGTCCTGGTACGGGAAATCCACCTTCCAGATCAGGGACCCGTAGCCGAACACCCACATCTCGGCCCGCCTGCCTACACCTGGCCTGGCCGGGTCAGGTCCAGCTTGGCCTCCCCCAGGCCCGTCCGCCGCAGACTGCAAGTTACCGGCTGGGCGGGTGCAGGCGCAGGCGCGATGACTGCGGGTCCGCTCTGCCCCGCCCCGCCGCAAGGCACGCTGGGACCCGGGTGGACTGGTCCCCACCCCCCCTCGGCCCTCCGGCCCCGCCTTCCTCCATCATCTCAGCATCCCAGCATCCCAACATCCTGCCTGCGGGGCCTCGTTCAGGTGGGCCATTAGCAGCCAGGGCATGGAGTTCGCTCGGGCCTGCACTTGCACTGAGGATTTTTGGTTTAGTGTCGAAAGCTAGATATTTTTTTTCCCTCTCCGGTGATCACCAAGGTGGTTAGGCAGGGAATGCAGCCCCGAGCTGAGTTTTTTTTTTTTTTTTAACCCTTTCCTAGTGAAGAAGTGGTCTAACAAACATTGTGCCTTCTTTTTTTTTTAACCGAAACGATGGGTTATTTCAACTTTGATTTCTTTAAACTTTACTAGCCACCTTTCTCTGGTTGGTACTTAGTTACCAGCCAACTCAGAAAAGAGGAGAGAAAGGGCTTTAGCTTTTCTCCGAGAAAGAAATCTTTACATAGCTTTTCTAATGGGTCAACAAGGGCCCGAAAAGTCGTTAAATTTTTTTTGTTTGTTTGTTTTTGGGCCACACCCCTCGGTGCTCAGGGATTACTCCTGGCTGTCTGCTCAGAAATAGCTCCTGGCAGGCACGGGGGACCATATGGGACACTGGGATTCGAACCAACCGCCTTTGGTCCTGGATCGGCTGCTTGCAAGGCAAACACCGCTGTGCTACCTCTATCTCTCCGGGCCCTAAACAGGATTTTTTGATGTTTGACTTTCAGCTAATCTCTTAGCCTCATATTCCTACTTTTTGTTTACTTAATCCTCCTTCTGAAGTGAACTAGTTGTTTCCCTTCCTTGTTTCTTACTTCCCCTTTTTAATTCCTTTCCTAATTTTGGAAACCTTAACATCCAGCTCTTCTCCTCCATCTTGAAGTAGTGGCTCCCACTGTTGATTATCCATGGGGCAACTCTCTGTATGTCTCTAATGCTACTTTTTCACTATTTTGAATAATTAGTATTATTTGTTTTTTGTTTTGTTGTGGTGCCACACCTAGTAGTGCTTAGGGGTTACTCCTAGCTCTGTACTCAGGAATTACTCCTGCTGGTGCTTGGGGAACCTTATGGATGCCAGGGATTGAACCTGGGTCAGTCATGTGCAAGGCAAACATCCTACCCTTAGTTCCTTCACTCCAGTTCCATAATCATCATTTCTTTCTTTTTTTTTCTTTGTTTTTGGGCCACAGTCTGCAGTGCTCAGGGGTTACTCCTGGATCTGCGCTTATAAATCCTGGTAGGCTCTGGGGACCATATGGCATGCTCGAGATTAAACCCGGGTCCATCCTGGGTCTGCCACGTGCAAGGCAAACTCCCTAAGGCTGTGCTATTGCCCTGTCCCCAGACCATAATCATTTCTATGAAATTGTAATTAATGAGATAGAATCTGTGTCTCATGTTTATATCTTCCACATTGTTAATCATCTAGTTTGTAAATAAATGTTAATTATTGACTGGAATGCAATAAGTATTTCACGTTGCTTCTTGATTCAGAACCTTCTGCACTGGAGTCAGCTGTATTCATCTCATGAGAGAGTCTTAGTCTCACTTCTGGTAATCAGTCTGTGAGACCATTTCATCAAGGAAAGGGAACCTGAGTGTTTGGCCCTGCTGGAAAGGCCCAGCAGGGCCTAAAAGTGGTGCTGGTACTTCCATCACTGTCTCTGCATAATTTGGGGTCCATTTGCCATTGACAGTGGTGTATTAGATCTGATTAGCAGTGTACTTTGGTGGGGTGTGAACAGAAGATACGTGTGTGGAAAGGTAATGCTCAGATCTTTTCAGCAAAGGAAAGAGGAAAAACTCTAGACATCATGAATGAGAATGTCCCATGGAGCCAATCCAAAATCACACGCAGACTTCTGGGTCAGACTGTAGTAGAAACTGGCATGAGAGGGGCCTTTCCTACGTGTGGGAGACATGCTAGACAGGCCCGTCACAATCTGCTAATGTGCTACTGACTGTTCTTTTTGCTTTGTGCCTCATTTTGTAGCCTGATTGGAGGAATGGATTTCACAGAGGCCTACTCAGACACGTGCTCTACCGTCGGACTAGCTGCCAGAGAGGGCAATGTGAAAGTCTTAAGGAAGCTCCTCCAGAAAGGGCATAGTGTGGATATTGCTGACAACAGGGGCTGGATGCCTATTCATGAAGCAGCTTATCACAACTCTGTCCAGTGTTTGCAGATGTTAATTCATGCAGGTAAAGTGCACTTATGATATGGGGTGTGAATGTAGAAGCTGAATTAGAAAAACCATAAGGGCATGTAAATGCGTGGCTTCCTAATGGTAATACTTGTTGCTGTCTCTACCCATGAACTGTCTGCCTATACTTGTGCATTGGGTTTATCCGCCCTGAGTTATGTCTGGTCGGTTCCAAATAGACATTCATACATGTTCTCCTGATGGAAGGATTGGTGCTGGGCCCCTATATGTTAGGGCTCAATGATGTGATAGAATTAACATGCTATTTTGATTGGAGACATACTGGTCATGTTTATTTTTCCTCTCTTGCTCAACAGAAGGAGCAATGTTGTTGAAATTATGGGTGTGTGTGTTTAACTTGCATTAATCATTTCCTAAAAGTATACCTTTTGGCTTCCTTAGTTATAAGGCCAGGTACTCTGACTTCATTTGCTGAGGACAAAATACAGAACCGGACACTAGTTCCCTGCCTTTATTATATTTCTATTCTTGTCAGTGCATCCCAACAATAAGTATGTCAACAGACAAGATAATTTTAAGAGTACCTTTGTAAAGAAAAGAGGTGAATGAGAAAGGAGCAGTTCCTTCCTGCTGCTTGTCTCTTTCCATGCTGCATTCAATTGAATTCAGGCATGGAAGTTGGGATCAGCCCTGTGGGAGTGTTTCCACCACAGAAACCAGACAGTGCTAAATTAGATTTTTCCTCCTGCTCTCCAGAGCCAGCCTTCTCTGCAATGCATAAATGAGATTAGATGAGAGATTCTGATGTTTACATGATGAGGGCGTGGAGAATATGAACGGTGGGTAAGCGGTGCTTTGTCCTGATCATGATACTTGATGCTTAGTTTGTGTATAAAGGACTAGTACTGAGTCAGAGTGGTGCCATGAGTGGTAGGGCAAGAAACAGGAAAGGACACAGCTAAGCAGTGCCAAGTTGGGTTGGCATGTGAACCCAGGCCATGGCCATGCCAGTGCTGTGCTCTACCACTTGACTTATCTGTGTTTGGTGGCCATGAGGAACAGTGACAGGAGAAAAGTATGTCATAACCCGAGCTGTTTGATTGGAACCTTTTCTTTCTGACCCTAAGACACATGTTTTTACCTCTGTAGTTTGTTGCAGTGTTTAACCAGAAACATTTATGGCATTCAGTTAATTTAAACTGAGCTGAATATGATTCCATGTTATAACATTCATTTATGAACTGATTACATTTCAGTGACCATGGACGTTCAGATTCTTTCCTATGTAGTGCTCACCAGGAAGTTAAATTTTTGAGTACTTTCCTAAACAGAATTGCTACTTTATTTACTTATGGATGGGAAAGGAAATGATCCTTATACAATTTTTATCTTGATGGGAGGGTAATTTGTCTTTTTTTTTTTTTTTTTGTCTTAAGGAATGAAGATTGGAATGGTCAATTTGACCAAATCATAATACAGAAGTTTGACATTTTTGCTTTCAATGTTCTAGAATCTTTTATTTTATTTTATTTTGGGCCACATGTGGTGATGCTCAGGGGCCACTCCCGGCTATGCTCTCAGAAATCACCCCTGGCTTGGGGGACCTTGTGGGATGCCAGGGATTGAACCATGTCCACGTGCAAGGCAAACGCCCTACCACTGTGCCACCGCATATGTTCCAGAATCTATTACAATTAGTTGTTTAAAGATGTTAGAATAATATGCTATCCTCCTAAGATTTAAAAAACTTAATATATGTGTTCAGACTCTGAAGTTAATTCCCTAGTTTGAGTTTGCCAGCTGCAGTGACAAAGGCATTAATTTGCATATATAATCAAAAGGCTCATCTCTCAAAACAACTCATAGTATTTTCTCTTTCCTCACATTAGAATGTGTTGTTTATGTTATCACATTTTACTTTTAGTACTGAAGCAACTTAGGCATGTTTTTGGCTAGATATACTTGATCTTGCTATAGTTAGTCTATGTATTTTGTTGGGAATTATAACCCTTCTTTTAATAGCATCCTTTTTTTTGGGGGGGGGAATGGATGTTTCTGGAGTACAAGACAGTCATACAATCTGTAGTTGTAGCAGAGAAAAGAGCACTTGTCATGTGTGTTTTTAATCAGGAGCACCAGCAGTGGGCGAGGCTTCTTTTAACTCCACATCCCTGCAACGCTGGCTTTTCTGGTTCTTTTGTTTGTTTGTTTTGGGCCACACCTGGCAGTGCTCAGGGGTTTATTCCTGGTTCTTCATTCAGAAATTGCTCCTGGCAGGGTCAGAGACAATGTGGGATGTCGGGTGTCCATCCAGGGTTGGCTGTGTGCAAGGCAAACACCCTACCACTGTGCTATTGCTCTGGTCTCTCCTTATGTCTTCTTTGAGGAAGTTTTTATTCATCTCTTTTCCCTATTTTGGAAGAGATTGATTGTAAAGTTAGAGATTAGATCATTTCCCTCAATGAAATGTTAAAATAAAATCTATTGTTTTTTCATTAATTTTTTTTTCTTTTCTTTTTTTTTTTTTTTTTTGTTTTTGGGTCACACCTGGCAGCGCTCAGGGGTTACTCCTGGCTCCACGCTCAGAAATTGCCCCTGGCAGGCACAGGGGACCATATGGGATGCCAGGATTTGAACCACTATCCTTCTGCATGAAAGGCAAACGCCTTACCTCCATGCTATCTCTCCGGCCCAATATTTCATTAATTTTTGCTTAAGCAAATACTTGATTCATTTTCAGTTCTTGATTTTTTTTTTTTGTTAGATTTCAAATCCTGCTTTTTTTCTTTGTCTTCCCACAAAAATGAAGGAAGAGAAATGAGTGTGTGGGTAGAATTAGTCTTTTCTGTATTTCAACAGAACTTTCCTACTCTGACCTCTTTTTCTTGATTTTAAAATATAGTTTATTTTATATAAACTATAAAATATAGTTATATATTTACACACACATATATGTTTTCTTTGGGCCACACCTGGCAGTTCTTGAGGGTTACTCCTGGCTTGGCACTCAGGAATCACACTCCTCGTGTGATTCTTGGAGAACCATATAGAATGCTGGGGATTGGACCCAGGTCAGCCTCATATAAGGCAAGCTCCTTACCTGGTGTACTATCTACTATCTCTCTTGTCCCAAAATTACTTAATTTAAATGCTATATGAAAATTTTCTCCGATTATTTTTTAATCCTGAGCAATAGAAATTATATCTTTCAGTGGATGTTTTTATCATCTTCCCCCAGATTCATCTGAAAACTACATTAAGACAAAGACGTTTGAAGGCTTCTGTGCATTACATCTTGCTGCCAGTCAGGGCCATTGGAAAGTTGTCCAGATACTTCTGGAAGCTGGGGCAGATCCTAATGTGACTACTTCAGAGGAGACCACGCCGCTGTTCTTAGGTAAACTGTGCTGCTTTCTGTACTTAATTGCTTGCTTACTTACTAGGGAAAGTCAAGACTTCCCTACTGTTCTTAGGTAAAGTATGCCATTTGCAGCACTGTTTATTTGTATACTTACTAAGGAAAACTAATTTTTACACCTACTCCCAAAAAACTCCTGCCAGCCTTTTGTACTTACAGTGTGTTCTTTGGCAAATGCTGTAGTGACTCTGATTCTGAAACCAAAGAGATACTTTTTCCAAGATTTTCTCACTGTTTCCCATACTTAGGTGATAACACCTAGGAATATGTCAAAATATATGTATATTTTTTTAGTTGTGAATTTGAGGCCACACCCAGTGGTGCTCAGGACTTACTCCCAACACTGTGCTCAGGGATCATTCCTGCGGGCGCTGGCAAACAAACCTGGGTCAGTCTCATGTAAGCAAAATATACTACACTCTGTACTGTCTGTCTGGCCCAGAAACATTTAAAGATGGAAAATGATTCTGCATTTAATCACCATTACTAGTGTTCTGACTGTTACCAGGAGGGCCAGGTAGAGTTTAAACAGTACCAGTTAGAAGGTTATCTCTGAAACTTATATATTTTGTCTTTTATTTTTCTTGGCTTTAAAAAGTCAAAAAATAGGGGCCGGGCAGTGGCGCTAGAGGTAAGGTGCCTGCCTTGCCTGCGCTAGCCTAGGACGGACCGCGGTTCGATCCCCCGGCGTCCCATATGGTCCCCCAAGCCAGGAGCAACTTCTGAGCGCATAGCCAGGAGTAACCCCTGAGTGTCACCGGGTGTGGCCCAAAAACCAAAAAAAAAAAAAAAAAAAAGTAAAGTCAAAAAATAATTTTTTTTTTGGATCAAAGCCAGCAGTACTCAGGATTTACTTCTGGCTCTGTGCAGCCATCTCTGGCAGCGCTTGGGGGACCTTTTGGTGTGTCAGGACTTGAACCTGGGTTGGACACATTGCAAAGCAAAGTATCCTCCTCTCTGTACTATCTATCTCTCCAGCCCAAAAGTCAAGTGTTTTTTTTTTTTGTTTTTTTTTTTTTTTTGAATTTTAGGCTACATCCAGTGGCGCTCAGGGGTTATTCCTGTCTCTGTGCTCAGAAATTGCTCCTGGCAGGCTTGGGGGACCATATGAGATGCCAAGAATCAAACCTTGGCCCATCCCCGGTTAACCGCTTGCAAGGCCAATGCTCTACCGCTGTGCTATTGCTCCAGTCCCCAAAATCAAGAAAATTTTATGGAAGAAATTGGTAACTAAACCGATAGCACCAGTCGGTTTGTTGCTACCATGGGAATGTCACTTTTCAAACATTATCAATTATGGACTATTTTTTAAAACTTCCTAACGATAGCGACCAAGTTCTAAATTAAGTTGAAAAATGGAATTCTGGCTCTTCCAGTAACCTGAGCTTCCATTTTTAATCTGACTCATAAATACCTGGTAAAATTTAGCAGTCGATTTGTGTATCTCTATTTTTATACCCTATTTTTTGTTTTGTGAGATATAACTGTTAGTTTACAGAAGCATGTGTTTTAATTGTACCATTTCCCATCTCTTCAAAATACAGTTTTTTTTTATACCACTCACAACAAAGTCCCACTGTCCTTTTCCCAAATCTGTTGGTCCCCACTTGCCTTCTACCACTTCCAAGTAACCACAAAGATTTACGTTTCAATCTGTAATGAAAGTAGATTCTGGGCCAGAGAGATAGCATGCATATAAGGCGCTTGCCTTGCATGCAGAAGAACGTGGTTTGAATTCCGGCATCCCATATGGTCCCCTGAGATTGCCAGGAGTGATTTCTGAAGAGACTGGGAAAAGTGCTCTATGTTCTATTTTTTGCTAATGTGGTTTATTTTTAAAAAATACTTAAAAATTTTTCTTGGTTTTTGGGTCACACCTGGCAGTGCTCAAAGGTTACTCTGCCTTCAGGAACTTCTGACAATGCCCAGAGGACTCTATGAGATACCCAGGATTGAGCCCAAGTTGGCCTCATGCAAGGCAAACACTCTCCCGGGATGCTTTGCTGTTGATTGGGCTTCCTTTGACTCCATTTTATTTATTTATTTTTTGTTTTTTTTTTTTTGGGCCACACCCATTTGATGCTCAGGGGTTACTCCTGGCTAAGCACTCAGAAAATGCCCCTGTCTTGGAGGAACCATGTGGGACGCTGGGGGATCGAACCACGGTCCTTCCTTGGCTAGCGCTTGCAAGGCAGACCTCTAGCACCACCTCTCTGTCCCCCCTTTGACTTCCTTTTCTTTTTTTTTTTTTTTTTTTTTTTTTTGGGCCACACCCGGCGGCGCTCAGGGGTTACTCCTGGCTGTCTGCTCAGAAATAGCTCCTGGCAGGCATGAGGGACCATATGGGACACCGGGATTCCACCTTTGGTCGTGGATCGGCGCTTGCAAGACAAACACCGCTGTGCTATCTCTCCGGGCCCCCTTTGACTTCATTTTTACTGAGGTACCATGACTCCCAGTTCTTGCTATTTTTCCGTGCTGTCCCAGCCCCAGTGCCAACACAAGTGCCTTTTCACTCCCCGGTGTCTGAAGAACTTTCCTTTCTCTCCCTCACCCCTGGCAAAGCTCCTTCCAGAACAGTGCTTTCTTTGGATACTTTCATTTTTCTCTGAGACATAGTGTTTCTTTTCAAGATAGAGATTTGGGGCCCAGAGAGATAGCACAGCGGTGTTTGCCTTGCAAGCAGCCGATCCAGGACCTAAGGTGGTTGGTTGGAATCCCGGTGTCCCATATGGTCCCCTGTGCCTGCCAGCAGCTATTTCTGAGCAGACAGCCAGGAGTGACCCCTGAGCACTGCCGGGTGTGGCCCCCCCAAAAAAAAAATCAGTTCAAGATATAGATTTGAATTTCATGCATTTTAGCCAATATTTGGGAATGAGAAAAACATTTATCTGCATTTTGGTGATGGTTTTATTTTTCTCACATCCCTTCTAAAATAGTCAAGCTTAGTTACATAATTTCCTAATCTAAAATAGTTAAGCTTATGCTACATAATTTCCTAACTTCCTAAAGCTATCTGTACCTGTCATATCTGTTTTCATGATTTTAGTTGTTTTAACAAATTATTCTAAAACAGCCATATTTTCATTTAGTTTGTGATAATATCGGTACGATAAGGATTGGTTTTTATTGTCTACTACTCCTTGTCTCTGCAACTTATATATATATATATTTATTTTTATTTTTTATTATTTTATTTTATTTTTTTTTTTTTTGGTTTTTGGTTTTTGGGTCACACCCGGTGGTGCTCAGGGGTTACTCCTGGCTGTCTGCTCAGAAATAGCTCCTGGCAGGCACGGGGGACCATATGGGACACCGGGATTCGAACCAACCACCTTTGGTCCTGGATCGGCTGCTTGCAAGGCAGATGCCGCTGTGCTATCTCTCTGGGCCCGTTTTTTTTTTTTTTTTTTTTTTTTGGGTCACACTGGCAGCACTCAGGGGTTACTCCTGGGTCTATGCTCAGACATCGCTCCTGGCAGGCTCTGGGGACCATATGGAATGCCGGGATTCGAACCACCATACTTCTGAATGCAAGGCAAATGCTTTACCTCCATGCTATCTTTTCAGCTCCAGCAACTTATATTTTTTTAAAATCTTTTTTATTTATTTTATTTTAGGGAGAGGAAGAGAGAGGGAGAGGGAAAGAGGTAGGGAAAGAAAGAGAGAGGGAAGAAGGGAGGGAGAGAGAGGGAGAGGAAGAGGGAGGGAGCTAGGGAGAGGGAGTGTAAAAAGGAGAGGGACAGAGAGGTAGAGGAAGAGGGAAGGAGAGGAGGAGTGGGAGAGGGAGTGAGCTTTTTTATTTTCAATCTTTTTTTTGTTGTTGTTTTTGGATCACACCTGGTAGTGTTCAGGGGTTACTCCTGGCTCTACACTCAGAAATTGCTCCTCGGAGGCTCTGGGAAGCATATGGGATGCGGAATTTGAACCACTGTCCTTCTGCATGCATGGCAAGCACCCTACCTTCATGTTATCTCTTTTAATCTTTTTGTGGATTGTTTTCTTGCTCCTTGGTGAGAACTCATTCAGAAATGCAAGATTTGGGGCTGAAGAGATAGCACAGCGGTAGGGCGTTTGCCTTGTACACAACCGATCCAGGACGGATGGCGGTTCAAATCCCGGCATCTCATATGGTCGCCTGTGTCTTCCAGGAGCAATTTCTGAACGCAGAGCCAGGAGTAACCCCTGAGCGCTGCTGGGTGTGACCCAAAAACCAAAAAAAGAAATGGGAGATTTCTATTGATTTACTTTTAGTTTTATGCTTTTATGTTTGGGCCACACTTGGTGGTGCTCAGGAACTACATGGTGGGGGGGTTGTTCTCTGAGGTTTGAGGGATTTAACCATGCTCAACCAAACCCCTTAGCTCCTGTCTCAGCTCTCTGGCTCTTCTAGAGGCGTGTAAGGACCAATCTACAGTGATACCTTGTGTACCAACTGGTTTTCTTTTGACTGGGGTTTGCCTTGTGCCGTCTTATGTTAGGTAGAACTGACAGTCCATACGGATCCTGGTCTGGCTTCTCTGACTTTGGGGTTGCCTCTGGGCTCAGTGTAGCACTTGCTGCCCAATCATGGTTGCTTTCTTCGGGTAGAAAATCGATGTTTTCATCTTACGGTTACTTTTTTATTTTTGTGAGGGTTTCCAAAATACCTTCCCTGTTATTCCACAGGGAATTAGTCTCATATAAGGGAAAGAAATGCCCTCCCTGCTGTCCTATCCCTGCTTTGGTGGCCTTCTCAGGTGATGTGGGATTAATTGCAAAGTATACTTCTGGAAAGAACAAAGAGAAATTTTTATTTTGTTAGAATTAAAATTAGAAGTTCACATCTAAGATTCTTGATTTTCATATTTGGTAATATTCTAGTTTATCATAGCATGTACTAACATGAGTTTATGTTAATTTATGCCAGTTTATATATAGTTTATATAGCCTAATGCAAAGGCCTGCTAAGCTTTTCCCACCTTCTTACTCTGTGTTTCTTTAGTTCCAGTACAGTAGCATTGCTACAGATGTTAGTCTGGTGCTTCGGCCAGAATGCTGCTCAGTATGCTGCTTCCTTCACTAATAAGTTATGTCCTTGGGACATACTGGTTGCTACTTTTGCTTGTTGGAGATTATTTGCAGGGATGCCCTGTCTTGGAGTAACACTTGCTTATCAGATAAGAACATTTTAATCAGGATACACACACACACACACACACACACACACATAATATTTTTGTTTTGCTGCCACATCAAGTGGCGCTCAGGCATTACTCTTGTCTCTTCACTTAGAAATCACATTTGGCAGGCTCAGAGACATGAGGTGCCAAAAAAATCAAACCTGGGTCTGCTGTGTGCAAACAAACACCCTATCTGTTATTCCATCCCTCTACCCTCATTGTCAGCATAGATGCATAAGATAAATCATGGGGTAGTTAATAAGTGCTTAAATAAGACAGAAATGTCACTTTTTTGTTTGTTTGTTTTTGGGTCACACCTAGAAGTACTCAGGGGTTACTCCTGGCTCTATGCTCAGAAATCACTCCTGGCAGGCTCGGGGAACCATATGGGATGCCAGGACTCAAACCACCGTCCTTCTGCATGCGAGGCAAATGCCTTACCTCCATGCTATCTCTTCGGCCCCGAAATGTCACTTTTTAATATAATTATAAATGTTTGTTCTTACCACATTTTAGACTAAAGATGGCCAAGATATATGGAATCTATCTGAAGGCATCAAAAATGTTTTGAAATGATTAATTTTTAATTTTTAGTTGAGCTATCACAGTTTATATTACTATTGTAGTTATTTTATAGTTGCTGGAATTATTTCTATAACCCTCGGAGGAGTGCCTTATTTTATAACTAGTATGATTATAAGCTTCAATTATAAAATAAATAAGCATGGCCAATACTACTTCTTTAGTGACAAGCTTAACACAAAGAGAATTCTGCATCCTTTCTAGTGTCTTTGCTAGAGTGAAGGGTTACAACTGTGGTCTCCTGTCATTGGAGTCAGGAAAGGATTTTAGTGGTACTGTTGGGATAAACTGCATTCACATGGACTAAGATACCAAGAGGAGAGGGGAATAGAATCCCTCATCATTGCAGTTGGAGTTTCTGTAAAGGCACCACCAGATGTCAGTGTGATCACAGGGCCAGAGCAGTACTGCACTAGGTGAGTGGATGTTCCCTTTGTTGCTTCATGAAAGAAGTATAGGAAAAAAAGTTATATGCCAATTAGGCGTAGAATAGAAAGGTTGTATATGATATATGTAGGGAAGTAAAGTACATCCATAATGGAGGATGGAGTACATATGGAAATTTAAAATGGGTATGATTTTTAGGCCAGAGCATAGCACAGTGGATTTGGCTTGCATGCTCTGATCAGGTCCGATCTCCAGCACCCTATAAGGTCCACTGAGCCTGTCAGTAGGGCGGAGCCAGGAGTAACCCCATAAGCACCACAGGATGTAGCCCCTCCCCAAAAAGGTATGATTTCAATATGAATCAAATGCTCTAATAAATCTGGGTGGCTACGAGAATCCCAGAGCTTCTAGTGTGCTGCTGTAGCAGAGGAGATTGGCTTTCTGTGGCTAAACTGTCTGTTATAGCCGTGATACTTCTTGGTAGAGTAAAAATGGAAGTTAGTTTTGGGATTATAGATGTAAAATTTTACTTTTGGTATAAAGCTCGTCTATCATAGTTTCCTAGAAAATATAGCCAGAGTAGGCCATTTTCCAGTAGAGCATTCAATAGTACAATAACAGTAGCTAATATTCCTTTAAAAATTTATTCTTTAGGGGCTGGAGAGATAGTACAGTAATTAAGTGTCTTGCACTCTGCCATCCCGGGTTTGATCCCTACCATCCCATATGGTCCCCAAGTTTACTCTTTCACATTAAACAGTGATTATGGTTTGCAACTCCTGGTTCATCACTGTGTATCTCTGTCTGCTCTATTTACTCTAGATGAGAGCTTCTTTGAATTCTCTGAAGTCTCTTTGCCTCTCTGAAGTCTCATGTGATACTAGTGGCCTTTAAATAAGCTTGGACTTTGGTTTCAAGTTTTGTGGTAGTGAAAGGCTGCTTCTATTGCTTCTAGTTCCTTGATTTCCTTTCAAAAGTATTTTGTATTTTAGGATATGTTTTTCCAGATAATGCCTTTTTCTCTCTGAGAAGTTGAAAAACTTGTTTGTTAAAAAATATTAACAGCCTTCAAAAAACCAAACCAAACCAGCCCCTGGGGCTGGAGAGAGAGAGTCCTAAGGGCCAGTAGCCACGGTACAGATTCTGCACGTGAGAGGCCCCAGTACAGTCCCAGAATGAGCCCTGAGCACCACTTCCAGTCCGGAAGTAGTCACAAAGCATTTGCAGGTCTGACCCACAAAAATACAGACAGATGGTGGTGGCAGGAAAGGATGTTCTCATGTACTTGTTGCTTTCTTGGAATTTTGTCTTTCCAGGTATCTTCATCCTATGGTAGGACCTACTTTGGGATTGTCCGCCATTGTCCTCAGAATTTCTGGATTTTCTCTTTTTCTGTCTCAGCAATACCATTTCATTCGAAGGCAGAAAAGTGTTTCCCATGACTTCATATTTTTCACATCCCTTGACCTCTACATTCCAAAACGGGCTGTTTAATTTTGCCCTTATTCTTTATTCTTGTGCTTTTTCTTTTTATCTCTTAGATATTGGTGTGATACCAGATCATATGATTCTGCTCTTTTTTCTTTTTTGGAATCCACAGTGTTCTAGAATTATTTATTTCCTTTCCTGGAATACTTAACCAATAAATAGAAAGTAAATCTGTTTTTATATTCATTAACTGATTTTAAATTGAACCCTAATGTACAGTATGTGAGGTATGATTCTTCGTCTTCAATTTCTAAATGTGTCATGTAAATAAACACAAGGAGTTTATCTAACTTTTTTCAAAGGAGAGACATTGATAGTGGTTGTAAGCTTTTAGTACATTTTTCTAAACCATTAATTTTTTAAAGCATATTTATTGACTAATAATCACCCTGAAATAATTAGAAATAGCTATAAAATGCTATTTATCTGCTCATGTGTTGGTTTTAATTTTGATTAATTGGGAAACGTTTTCACTAGAAATGTAGAAATCAGATAATTTATGACTGATGCTAAAAAGTGAAAACAATTTTTCTCTCGTCTGACTTTTATAGTGTATTTAATGACCAAAACAGTTGTTCAACTTTGGATCTTGAAAGGTCATCCTAATGCTTGAAAAACAAGCTTATCTTCATTCTGCTTTATGTATTACTTCACACCTCAGCAGACTGACAGTCTTTAACAGGGGCCAGTTATAGAATTATTTTTGTCAGCATTCATTGATAATTGTGTATGATTTAGATAGGAGACAGGTTTCTTTTGTTTCTCCCATACCTGCACTCAAAATTAGAGTGACTTTAGATTGATTATGGGAAACTAAACTTAGCATGGCACTATTGTTCTTTCCTTGGAAAGTACTATTGATCCTTAGCTTAGAAATAAGATGTTAGGGCCCGGAGAGATAGCACAACGGTGTTTGCCTTGCAAGCAGCCGATCCAGGACCTAAGGTGGTTGGTTCGAATCCCGGTGTTCCATATGGTCCCCCGTGCCTGCCGGAGCTATTTCTGAGCAGACAGCCAGGAGTAACCCTGAGCACCGCTGGGTGTGACCCAACAACAACAACAAAAAAAGATGGTAAAGGTCCAGAGAGATAGCATGGAGGTAGGGCATTTGCCTTGCATGCAGAAGGATAGTGATTCAAATCCTGGCATCCCATATGGTCCCCCAAGCCTGCCAGGAACAATTTCTGAGCGTAGAGCCAGGAGAAACCCCTGAGTGCTGCCCGGGTATAACCCAAACAAAACAAAACAAAACAAAAAAAGAAATAAGATGTTAAACTTCTATAAGATATAAGCTTTTATAGTCTTATGGCTAGATTTCTAGAACCTCCCACAATAAGAGTATTTTTGATGAAAGAACTTCTAGTGTGTGTATGTGTGTGTGTGTGGGGGGGGGGGCTGGGAGCTTTGTAGTGCTCAGGATTTAACCTGGTGCTCCCACATATGAAACATGTGTTCCGGCCCTTTAAGCTCTCTTCCTGTTTTTAGGGGGAAACAAGCTTTGTTCAGTCAATGAAATCAGTATCAAGGCATGTTGCCCAACTTTAATAATAATAAATATTACATTCATCTTTTTTGGCTTTGTACTTTTTTGTTTGTTTGTTTGTTTTGTTTTTGGGTCACATCTGGCAGCACTCAGGGGTTCCTTCTGACTCTACGCTCAGAAATCGCTACTGGCAGGCTTGGGGACCATATGGGATGCCAGGATTTGAACCACTGTCCTTTTTTTTTTTTTGGTTTTTGGGCCACACCCGGTGACGCTCAGGGGTTACTCCTGGCTATGCGCTCAGAAGTCGCTCCTGGCTTGGGGGACCATATGGGACACCGGGGGATCGAACCGCGGTCCGTCCTAGGCTAGCGCAGGCAAGGCAGGCACCTTACCTCTAGCGCCACCGCCCGGCCCCGAACCACTGTCCTTCTGCAGGCAAGGCAAATGCCCTGCCCCCATGCCATCTCTCCGGCCCCATGGCTTTTTTTTTTTTTTTTTTTGGTTTTTGAGTCACACCCGGCAGCGCTCAGGAGTTACTCCTGGTTCTATGCTCAGAAATTGCTCCTGGCAGGCTCAGGGGACCATATGAGATGACGGGATTTGAACCACTGACCTTCTGCATGAAAGGCAAACACCTTACCTTCATGCTATCTCTCTGGCCCGGGCTATTCTTTAGTTTTTTATTTATATGAACATTTTTTCAGGTACAGTCCTTAATCCAAGGGTCTGTGCCTTTCTAAATCTTTTGTTTGGGGCTGTATCTGGCAGTGCTGAGAGGATATTGCCAACTCTGTTTGGGGGTTCACTCCCAGTGGTTCTCAGGGGCCCAGAGAGGTTTGGAGATTGAATATGGGCTTTCCACATGTGGAGGTGGTCCTCAGCATGTAGAACTGTCTCTCCCACACATGTCTTCTGCCTTAAGATGAGAGTTACTGATTTTAAGAAACAATTTATTAAAGCTTAGTTATTCTTAAGTTTCATGCATAATTGGGTTCCAGCAGCAGCCCCTCACCAGTGTTTTCTTCCCTCCACCAGGGCCCCCCAGGTCCATCCCCACATCACACACACCCGGCCCCCTTCCACATCCCAGCCTGCTGCTTTGACAGGTTCCCTTTTAAGTTTGGTTGTATTTGGATCTCTTGTCTTCAGTGCTGTTGACTCTGTGTGTGTCTATGTCTATTTAGCTGTATTGTTCCTTTACACCACTGATGTGCTTAGAACAGCTCTACACTCCCTGTTGCTTCGTATCTTTTCTTCTCTCCTCGATTACTTTTCTTCTTGCCTTTTCTCCTCCCTGTTCTCTGGGGTTCAGGGTGATCTAGGCATCCTCCCTTTCAAGCATTTTATTCTCTTATTCATTTATTCTGTATACCACTGTAGGTCACATATTAGTGATACCATCCTGTGTCCTTTTGGCTTATTTCATTTAACAGGTCTCTTCCAAGAGAGTTGTTGTTTCTTGCTTTTTGCTTCCAACTATGGAAAACAGTAACAATATTCTTAAAGTGAAATAAAAGTTTTTTTTAGTTTATGTTTCTAACCTCTTTTCCCATTACCAAGCACATGAAGTAGTATACATCTCTGCACACTCTCCTTAAAGATCCTGATGTTTTCTCAAGCATATAGTTTTAAAAGCAATGTAATAATCTCATGTCTATAATATCCACAGTATACCTTATACTTGTTTGTGTGTATACTTATTAAGTACTATTTAGTGTTTTTATTTGGTTTTGGGCTACAGTCTGTGGTGCCCAGGGATTACTCCTGGCTCTGCACTTAGAAATCACTCTTGGCAGGCTTGGAGGACCATATGGGATGTCAGGGATCGAACCCAGGTCTGTCCTGGTTCAGCCGCGTACAAGGCAAACAGCCTACCACTGTGCTATCACTCTTGCCCAGCCCCATTTAGTTCTATTTTATTTTTTCTTGTTCATTTTCTATGCCTAAACTACAGAATCACTGCTACTTTCAAAGTAAAGTTTTGTGGTAGGAAACATTCTGGAAAATGTAACCGGACTTGTTTCATGTAAGAATTTAATAGCATCCTAACTTCACTTAGGTTGAAATTGCAAATTGTCATATATACATGGTATTAGACTCCACATATGTTGTGATAAAGTTAAATCAGAATGTAGAAGGAAGAATAATTAGGTTGATATAAATAGTAAAAAAGGGCCTATGAATATGGATATGTAAAATTCCTTTAGAGGATCTACTCAAAAGGCAATTAAGGAGAGAGTAATTATTTTTTATTTTTTATTTTTGTTTTTGTTTTTGGGTCACACCCAGCAGTGCTCAGGGGTTACTCCTGGCTCTACGCTCAGAAATCTCTCCTGGCTGGCTCGCGGGACCATATGGGACGCTGGGATTTAAACCACCTTCCTTCTGCATGCAAGGCAAATGCCTTACCTTCATGCTATCTCTCTGTCCCCGAGAGTCATTTTTTGTTGCTGAAGTTAACATGCATTTATTTCACAACATTTATAGTTTGTCTGGTTAAAATGAGCAACATTTTACTATATTTTAGTGATAGAACAAAACTAATGATTGCTATTTATGATAGCAAAATGGTCTCTGGGGGCTGGAGCAATAGCACAGTGGTAATACAGATTGGGGTTCTATTCCTGGCATCCTATATGGTCGCCTGAGATGGCCAGGAGTGATTTCTGAGCAAAGCCTGGAGTAATCCTTGAGCGCCACCGGGTGTGGCCCCAAGACAAACAAAAAACAAAACAAAACTTGTCTTTGATGCAGCACTTACAGTATTTCTCATTGAGTCTGTAAGTGATGTGTGCTTTGCAACCAAATAGTAATGATAACAGATGATAAAAAAATCTTTGGCCATTTTTCTTGTACTGTTAATTTTCCACCTCCCAGTTGCATTTTATTTTATTTTTATTTTTTTTATTTTTTTATTTTTTGGTTTTTGGGCCACACCCAGCAGTGCTCAGGAGTTACTCCTGGCTGTCTGCTCAGAAATAGCTCCTGGCAGGCACGGGGGACCATATGGGACACCGGGATTCGAACTAACCACCTTTGGTCCTGGATCGGCTGCTTGCAAGGCAAACACCGCTGTGCTATCTCTCCGGGCCCCCAGTTGCATTTTAAACAAGAGAAACTGTCCCTCTGTTATCAGAAAGAATAAACATTCATCTTATGCTCTGTCCCCTTGCATCTTTTCAAAATCGGTCAGTCATCATTTGTAAGTGCACTGGAAAGGTATCCAGGTAAAATGTCTCGGGGTAAGGCAGTGGGGAGGAATGTCTTGGTGTATTGCAGTAGGATTCTGTCTTGTTGCTAGGATCTGTCACTGCATTTTGAGCTCTGGGGTGAATCCGGAATGAGAGGACACTCAAGCAGATTGGGTTTCCAAGCACGAGTTTTGTTGACGATCATAGTTTTGACTGCTGTGTTGCAGCTGTTGGAAGCGGCCGGATCGAGGTGCTCAAGCTGTTGCTTGAAGGTGGAGCAAATGTCAGCGGATCCCATTCTCTGTGTGGGTGGAATTCTTTGCACCAGGCTACTTTTCAGGTAACCTCTACATTTCTCATTTCTTTGCCACGTGGATCGTGGGTCTTACACTTTTCAAATGACAGTGCTATTTGGGTTTCACATCCCCTCTGCCTGTGATTCCTGATG
Source organism: Suncus etruscus (assembly GCF_024139225.1). Taxonomy (NCBI): domain Eukaryota; kingdom Metazoa; phylum Chordata; class Mammalia; order Eulipotyphla; family Soricidae; genus Suncus; species Suncus etruscus. The sequence continues at coordinate 18,109,918 of NC_064859.1, read as the reverse complement.
GTCAGTGTGGTGAAGAACAGGTCATCTAAATGCTAATGATGATTCCAGTAAACAAGCTGCTCCTGTAGTTCCAGCTGTTTTGGGCTACCAGTATGATCTAGGGTTTTCAGGTGTTGATAGCATAGTTAAGAGACCATCCAGTATTGGGGATATAAATTGGCAATGATCAGGGACTGATATTTAAAGGACTGTGTTAGAAACAGTTAGAATTCCTTAGGACCAGGACCAGTAAGCTAATTTTGCAGGATTTTTATAAACATAATTTCCTGAGACCAGCATTTCATCTGTTTATGTTTAACCAGTTAGCCAAAGTTATAGATGATCTGTTAGTTTATATCTCATTCCCACCCAATAGTGAGATTTTTTTTTTCGTTTTTTGTTTTTGGGCCACATTTGGCTGCACTAAGGCATTACTCCTTGCTCTGTGCTCAGAAATCATTCTTGGCAGGCTTGGGGGACTATATGGGATGCAGGGGGTCAAACCTCATTTGGGTTAGCCACATATGAGGCTAATGCCCTCCCTGCTGTGCTACTTCTCATGCTCTGACACTGAGTTCTTTTTTTTTTTTTTTTGGATAATACCTGGTAGCACTCGGGTCATTCCTGGCTCTACGCTCAGAAATTCCTCTAGATGCCATGATTCGAACCACCGTCCTTCTGTATTGAAGGCAAACACCCTACCTCCATGCTATCTCTCTGGCCCTACCCCCCCTCCCCCTTTTAAGTAAAGTTTTCCTATAGGGAAGATTTCTAAAAACAATAGAAAAGATAGTTACTGTATTCTGTTTTCTCTTAAAACATGAATCTGTCTTTTAGGAAAATACTGAGATGGTAAAGCTACTTCTTAAAAAAGGAGCCAACAAGGAATGCCAGGATGACTTTGGAATTACGTCTTTATTTGTGGCTGCACAGTACGGGAAGTTCGAAAGCTTGCGCTTACTTATTTCATCAGGTAGGATTAATCTATCGGGCTTTGCACTATTAAAAAGTTTCCTCCCTAGGGCCCGGAGAGATAGTACAGCGGCGTTTGCCTTGCAAGCAGCCAATCCAGGACCAAAGGTGGTTGGTTCGAATCCCGGTGTCCCATATGGTTCCCCGTGCCTGCCAGGAGCTATTTCTGAGCAGACAGCCAGGAGTAACCCCTGAACAACGCCAGGTGTGACCCAAAAACCAAAAACCAAAAAAAAAAAAAGTTTCCTCCCTAAAAAAAAAAAGAGTGCCTATGAGTTGATTTATAAGCATAATAATTATTAAATATAAAGTTTATAAGCATAATTGTTTATTCCTAACATAGTGCGATATGTGCAATGAATTGCTCTGAGAAGGGGCTTGTGGAAGTATCACTAACGCTCTCATTCAATTTTTAGAAAATTGAATGATGGAACCTTCCTTGCTTCCTTTCTTAGGGGAGACCACACATTTCTAACTTCCTTGGATGTGAGACTAGTTGAGCCTTAATTACTTTATTAGGGAGCGACTTTGATTTTGAAGCCTTGGGGTTGTATATTGGGATCAATTATCTGAGTATTCAAATGAATTTCTTTGTCAATGTCAGCTTGAACTCAGCGAAAGTTTCATTATAGCAAATACACACAGAACAGCCCAAGGGGGCTTTTATTGGCCTTTTTGCAGAAGGAAAGATTTGATCTGGAAGAACTTTTTTTTTTTTCCTGTTTGGAATAACTTTTTATTCCTCCCAACACTACTCATATGCTCCCAGTGTTAACCCTAATGAAATGTGGATAGTCACTAGCAGAAGGAAGCTGGTACCAGATTTGCCACTAGCCAATTTTTTTTTTTAATATTTTGTTTAGTTTTATTTGGGGGAGGGGATTACACCTGTTTATATTCAGGGCTTACTCTGAGGGATTGGGGTCAGAGTCTTCCCCATGAGAGCCAGGTGTTCTGCCAGTTCAACCATAGGGACCATAAACTTTTTATTGAAATAAATTACTCATGATTCTTTTTATGTCTTCTGGTGCCAGAAGTTCTAGATATCTGTGTGTGACTATCTTCAGAATAAAACAGGTTCAATTGCACTTAATGGCTTTCTCCTCATGCCTGGCTGGTCTCCTGGAAGCACTCAGTACTAGTTTTGTTTGGCTTAATGCTTAGTTCTTTTTCTCCTCTCCCTGAATAGTTACGTTAAATTGAAAAGAAAATGGAACATGGTCATAATGTGACTTGGTATGTTTCTAGCTCCTGAAAATGACTTCCTTTCCTTTCAGTGAATTATTTGTCATTTTTTCAACTCTCCAACTTACACTCTTACAGCAGGTCTGCTTTCTTTTTCTTTTTGATATTTTGAAATTGTCCATCAAACTGAACATTGTTTAAAGAAAGCTAAGTGGTTTTCTTTCTAGATTCATTCTTCTAAATCTGATAATAGATGAAGCATCCACTGTACATATGTCAAGAAGGGATTTATGTAGTCATGTTGAGCTTGATTTCTGAAGCTTCTAGGAACTATATTTTTGTTTGTTTTAAGACCATACCCCTCTGTGCTCAGGGCTTATAACTCTGCACTTAGGGATCATTCCTGATGGGACTCTGGGAACCACCTGGGGTACTGAGTTAGGAGCCTGGGTCACCCTTGTGTAATGCAAGTGTCCTACCAACTGTGGTATCTTTCCAGCCTCAGATTTCATAAACTTATTTACCTTTGTTTTTTTTTTTTTTTATTTTGATCTTTGGTTTAGTCAAGGTGCATTTAAGTAAAAGTTTTTCCCCTCTTTGATGATGAAAACCATTGAGATATACTATATCTACAATATCTGACTCATTATTTTTAACGAATTAGGTTTGAGAAAGTCTTATTTTGAAACTTTCTCAAAAATAGTTGTCCTTCCAGTCTTTTAAAATTATACATTGGTATCTTTAAAATAATTAATTTAGAAGCAAAAGATCTTTTTTTTCGTAGGCTCAGTCACTCAGTGGTCATGAAGAAAAGGGATAGAGTGAAGAGGGAAGTCAGAATTAGTTTAAAGTCAGCCTTCCATGTATTTCCTGTCTGCTGGATAGTGTTTAATACTGTTTAGCTGGAATCAACATCTATGAAGTCCCATCCCGTAGTTTTTCTTGTCTTTTTCAGGTGAGAAATGGTAGCCGTATTTGATGGTAACCCTTTTGTTTGTTTGTTTGTTTGTTTTGGTCATACCTGGCAGCACTCAGGGGTTACTCCTGGCTCTACGCTCAGAAGTTGCTCCTGGCAGGCTCAGGGGACCATATGGGATGCCGGGTTTTGAACCACCGACCTTCTGCATGCAAGGCAAACGTCCTACCACCATGCTATCTCTCTGGCCCCTGATGGTGACCTTTTTTATTGTTACATACTTTTGGGGGTGCTCAGGGGGGAGCTTCTTTTTAGGTGCAGAGGATCTTGCTGTGTTCTGAATGGAACCGAGGCCTCCTGGATCTAGAGCATGAGCTCAGCTGTCTCTCAGACCCAAAGGGTTCCCTCCCTTCTTTCCCCCACACCAGCTCTGTGCTTAGTGGTCTACTAGTCCTGGTGGGACTCAGTATCGATATGTTGTCTCGTTGGCCTGGGCCTTTTTCAGAGCCAGCCACCAGTTATTTGAGTTGTCTCCTTAGTTCCTGCACCTGTCATAATCAACTGACTATTGGATCCACAAAATTCTTTTTGGAGGGGATATTGGCGTGAAGGGTATATTGAAGATTTTTATTTTAGCTTAAAAAATGGATTATAAAATAGTAATCACAGGGCCGGAGCGATAGTGCAGCAGGTAGGGCGCTTGCCTTGCACACAGCTGACCTGAGTTCGAGCCTTGTTGTCCCATATGGTTCCCCTAGCCAGCGAGGCTTGATTCCTGAGTACAGAACCAGGAGTAACCCCTGAGCTACTGCCAGATTTGACCCCAAAACAAAGAAACAAACAAAAAACGAGTGGTTACTTGTTTCTCACTGACATGAAAGCAAGAACAACTGAATGGAATCAACAAGTTAGGAATATCATTGTTTTTATATAAAAATTAAAATTCACTCAGGAGAGAAATTATTGTATTGTGAAATGCTTTGATATTTATGACAGTTTGATTCTTTTCGGTTAAGTGAGCATTATTTATATGTTGATTTTTTTTTTTTTTTGCATTAGGTGCCAATGTGAATTGCCAAGCCTTGGACAAAGCCACTCCCTTGTTCATTGCTTCCCAGGAGGGACACACCAGCTGTGTTGCACAGTTACTGTCCAGTGGGGCAGACCCCAATCTGTACTGTAATGAAGACAACTGGCAGCTTCCTATTCATGCAGCTGCACAGATGGGCCATGCAGAGTAAGTGTTGAAACTATACTTTCAGTGGGCTCAGGATGTCAAGGAGGTGGGGACCTCCCAGGCCAACCTTTACATTGCCAGGCAAAGTCCTTAGCAGTTCCTTCCTGGCCAGTTTGCAGTGTCTAGAGTAACCTCCCCACTAGTCTACCTGTGGGGTGGAGACAAAAGAACCCCTGGGCTGTAAGGAGCTAAGCCTGCCTTGATTGTTCAGGCCCATGCTCAATTTACCACTTTCTTCCTGCCTTAAGTATCACTGGTCTTAGCTATTGTACTCAAGTTACCTACCCCAGGACAGTTTTGAGGGTTTGACCTTGCTGGAGTTGGTCTTTCTTTAACAAAACTTCTCTTTATTTAATCTACCTAGTACTTTCCAGTGCTTCTATTATTGTTCTTTTGTGGCCAATGTTTCAAAATTTTGGTATGAGAGTGAGGGAGAGACAGAAAGGATTAGAGGGCATTTGCCTTGCATGCAGCCAGCCTGGGTTCGATCCCTGGCATTCTATATAGTCTTCTGAACACTGCCTTGACCCAAAGACGGAAAAGAAGAAAAAAAGAGGAAAGGGTTGTAAGGGAAGCAGTGGGAGCTTGGAACTTAATGTAACCTGGCTCTCTATTTTAACATGAATTGGTACTGAACAGTCCCTTAAAATATGTTTTATGTCTTAAAAGTTACAATTATATATGTATACTCATGCATATTAATTTTAATCTTAGAAATGAAAATTTTGTTTTGTTTTGCTTTTGGGTTACACCCAGCAGCTCTCAGGGGTCACTCCTGGCTCTACACTCAGAAATCGCTCCTGGCAGGCTTGGGACCACATGGGATTCGAACTGCCATACTTCTGCATGCAAGGCAAAAACCCCACCTCCATGCTATCTCTCCGGCTCTTAGAAGTAAACTATTTTAATAAAAATGGTAAAATGGTCATTACTTTTTAGTAGTAGGAAAACATTCATCAAAGTGACTATATAGGTGGCATGATACTTTATTGCTATTTTCTGAAAGATTCTGGGGGATTGGAGAGATTTCAGGGATTAAGGTGATTCCTTGGACATTCCATACCAGGTTCCAGATCATGCACCATATATGATTCCCTAAGTGCTGTCAGAAGTGATTCTGGGGCCGGGAAGGTGGTGCTAGAGGTAAGGTGTCTGCCTTGCAAGTGCTAGCGTAGGATGGACCACGGTTCAATCCCCTGGTGTCCCATATGGTCCCCGCAAGCCAGGGGCGATTTCTGAGCGCGTAGCCAGGAGTAACCCCTGAGCGTCAAACGGGTGTGGCCAAAAACCAAAAACCAAAAAAAAAAAAAAGAAGTGATTCCATGAATACAGAGCCAGAGGTAAACATTGAGCACTGCTAGTTGTGTCCCCCCCTCCAAAAAAGAAAACAAAGAAATGTGTAAAGATGTATGTGCCATCTAGAAGAGCAGAATTTTTCAGTGAATATTTTACAGTAAAGTTACTCAATTTAAGAGACATTAAACAGATTATTTTGATTATTTTAACAAAATTCATGGGCTTTAAAAATGTAATGTTTCTTGGGGCTGGAGCTATAGCACAGTAAGGCATTTGTTTGCCTTGCACGCAGTCAACACAGAATGAACTTTGGTTGCGAATTCGAAATCCCATATGGTCTCCTGAGCCTGCCCTGAGTGACTTCTGAGCACAGAGCCAGTGTAACCCCTGAGCGCCTCTGGGTGTGGCCCCAAAACAAACAAACAAAGAAACAAAACCCAAACAAAACAATTGTAGAAAGAAATGCTGCTTTTCCCATTTTCCTATGAAGACACGAATCCTTCTGAATTTGTGCACTTACAGTATCTTGGACTTGCTCATTCCACTCACCGACCGAGCATGCGACACGGAGCCGGACAAAGTCAGCCCTGTGTACTCCGCAGTGTTTGGGGGGCACCAGGAGTGTGTGGAGAAATTGCTCTGCAGTGGTTACAGCCCCGATGCACAGACGTGTCTAGTCTTTGGCTTCAGCTCTCCTCTGTGCATGGCTTTCCAGAAGGAGTAAGTATGCCTGCTGCCTCGGTTATTTTCCCTAAAGGGAGATGTCCCCACAAGTGAAAATGGTTTTGTTTTTCCAAGTAAGATATATATTTATATGACAAATTGGTTTTGTTTTGTTGTTGTTGTGAGCCAACAATGTACCTTTGAGTTGATTTGCTAATTTAAGACATACAGGGGTCATAGTGATAGCACAGCAGGTAGGGCATTTGCCTGGTAGCGGCTGACTTTGGTTCAATTCCTCAGCATTCCATATGGTCCCTGTAGCCTCCCAGGACTGATTTCTTTTTTCTTTTACTTTTCTTTTTTGTTTTTGGGCTATACCCAGTGGTGCTCAGTGGCTACTCCTGGCCCTGTGCTCAGAAATCGCTCCTGGCAGGCTCAGGGTACCATATGGGATGTCAGGAACTGAACCTGGGTTTGTTCAGAGTTGGTCACGTGCAAGGCAAATGCCCTGCTGCTGTGCTGTCGCTCTGGTTCCCCAGGACTGATTTCTGAGTGTAGAGCTAGGAGTAATACTTGAGCACTGCTGGGTATAGTCCCCAAACCAATCAACCAAACAAAACCATAAAACAGGCAGAAAATAAGTCTTCTCTGATATACCCTATGCAGTGAAGTCCAGTAAAAATGAGGTGATGATGCCAGATTTATTTTCTTCCCTTATTAGATGAGGATTTTATTTCTAAAGCATAAACTCTGAGGGAATACTTTCAATATATTAAAGTAAATGCAGGCATTCTCTTAGATCTGAGTCCTCAAAGCAACTTGAGGTAAAACAAACTTTAATTATTATGATGGATGTGGTCAGAGAACCTAATAAGAAGCATGGTGATTGTAGTTGACGGCATTGTATTTCATCATTAGATTCACGAATAGACATAGTTACTATATACTCTCACTAAAAAATAAATATCTCAGGTGACAGATGTGCTAATTAACTAGATGGGAAATTCATTCACAGTCTATGCATACACAGAATTGTTAGGATATACACTTTAAATAACTCAAAATCTTATTCAGTTATTCCTCAGTAAGACTGGATAAACTTCAGTTTTCCTGATTTTTTTTAATCCTGGCAGGCTTGGAGGACCATATGGGAAACCAGGGATTCAACCCAGGTCAGCCACAGGTAAGGCAAATAAATGCCTTACCTGCTGTGCTATCATTTCGGCTCCCAGATTCTTTTTTTTTTTTTTTTTTTTTTTTGGTTTTTGGGCCACACCCGGCAGTGCTCAGGGGTTACTCCTGGCTGTCTGCTCAGAAATAGCTCCTGGCAGGCACGGGGGACCATATGGGACACCGGGATTCGAACCAACCACCTTTGGTCCTGGATCGGCTGCTTGCAAGGCAAACACCGCTGTGCTAACTCTCTGGGCCCTCCCAGATTCTTTTGTATTTTTAATGGGGTTGGAGTACAATATTTCTTTGTGTGGATCAGAGTATTTTAATTTATAAGTCTTAAAAATACTTTTTGTGCTAATCTGCAAAGATTCTATCATAGAGAAGAATTATAGATGTGAATTTAGTTTCTGTCCAGTTATTATCTGCAAGAGTCCCCTAAGATTTAAAATAGGCAGACAATAAGAAAAAAAATAGGCAGACAATTAGAATACAGTCTTAAAAAAAAAAAAAAGAACAAGGCCTGGTCTAGAAAAACGTACTATTTTTTTTTTTAAAAAACTTTATTTATTCGGGATTCAGAGAGGTGGTGCTAGAGGTAAGGTGTCTGCCTTGCAAGCGCTAGCATAGGACGGACCACGGTTCGATCCCCTCCGGCGTCCCATATGGTCCCCCCCCAAGTCAGGAGGGATTTCTGAGCATATAGCCAGGAGTAACCCTTGAGCATCAAAACAAAAAAAACCAACTATTTATTAATTTATTAACTGATTGATTAGTTTCTGGTCCACACCCAGCAGTGCTCAGGGATTACTCCTGGCTCTACACTCAAAAATCAGCCCTGGCAGGCTGGGGGACCACATGGGATATTGGGAATCAAGCCAGGTCCCTCCCGGGCCAGCCGCATTCAAGGCAAATGCCCTACTGCTGTGCTTTCTCTCCGGCCCCTAGAAAAAGTATTATCGAGTAATATCTGTGGTTGATCTGTAGTGCAATATGTCCAGACGGGCAGACATTTGTTTTATTCATTCATTCATTCATTCATTCATTTTTTGGTTTTTGTGTTACACCCGCCGATCACTCTTGGCTCAGCCATTAGCAATCACTCCTGGTAGGCTCAGGGGACCAAATGGGATGCCAGAATTCGAACCACCGACCAGTCTATCTCTCCAGCCCAAGACATTGTTTTTAATGATGCAAGATAGGTTGCTGGCTTAGCTGAAATTTTATTACTTTTCCTGAATTCACCATTATGTGTCATTAGACATAATTTGATTTCAATGTGTTCTAAACCTTAGATGCTGAACTCAAGTTTCTACCATCTTTTAACACCTACTATATAAAATAGTAATTTATTTCCCCTGAGTCTAAGATTTCAGGTACATATTAGAGTCTGAATCTTTGGGAAATTTTGTGTTTGGGTTCTCCTGGCTCTGCACTCAGGAATCACTCCTGGCAGTGCTCAGAGTACCATATGAGATGCTGGCAACTGACCTGGATCCACTGTGTGCAAGACAAGCACCTTACCCTCTGCAGTCTCTTTTTTTTTTTTTTGGTGTTTGGGCCACACCCAGTGACGCTCAGGGGTTACTCCTGGCTATGCGCTCAGAAGTCACTCCTGGCTTGGGAGACCATATGGGACGCTGGGGGATCGAACCGTGGTCCGTCCTAGGCTAGCGCTGGCAAGGCAGACACCTCACCTCTAGCGCCACCACGCTAGCCCCACCCTCTGCAGTCTCTTTCTGACTCCAATATCATAAACATTTTATGAGAAGTTACCTACTTGCTAGAGATACTTAAAAATTATTTGAGGTGATTGGTTTTGAAATCTGAAGTTATTCTGTTCATATTGAAAGAAAACTTTCAGGAGGTTCATAAACATGAAAGAGTTGACTATCCCCTCCACTCCCTTGTCTTCTAATTTCAGTCTCTTAGATATGTAGAAGCCATCACTGTCTGTTATTCTTCTGCCTCTGTTACTAATAGCTATTTGTAAGACATTTTTTGTTCGTTTGGTTTGTTTTGTTTTTGGGTCACACCTGGCAGCGCTCAGGAGTTACTCCTGGCTCTACATTCAGAAATTGCTCCTGACAGGCTCAGGGGATCATACGGGATGCCGGAATTTGAACCACCGACCTTCTACATACAAGGAAAATGCCTTACCTCCATGCTATCTCTCCAGCCCCTGTAAGACATATTTTTAATGTAAAAGTCTAACTTCTTTTTTTTCTTCTTCTCTTTCCTTTATTTTATTTTATTTTTTTGTGGCGGAGTTGTGAATTCTTTGGAATTGTGAATATTCTATTGAAATATGGTGCCCTGTTGAATGAACTGCATTTGGCATATTGTCTGAAGTATGAGAAGTTTTCAGTATTTTGCTACTTTTTGAAGAAAGGCTGCCCACTAGAACCGTGGAATCACATATCGGAATTCATGAGTCATGCGGTCAAAGCACAGGACAAGTACAAAGAATGGTTACCGTCTCTGTTGCTCGCTGGATTTGACCCATTGAAACTGCTGTGCAGTTCTTGGTAAGAAATTCCCCTGTCATGCACCTTGTCCTTTATGAGTAAATGTTCTGCCTTTCTTTGCCCTGTTTTCTTGACATTTCTGTGTAGTAGGGAGAGGGAAAGAGAGGGAAGGGAGATGGAATATAAGGATACAGTCCTAGAAAAGGGCAGAGGTAGCTGGAAGGAAGTGGTGATGGATGGATGCCAGAGAACTCTCCTTCCTTTCCCTCCCCTCCCTTTCTATCCTTTTCCTTCTCTACTACATGAATGTCTTGGAGGAGAGGGTATTGATTGTCTAGCTTTGCTTTCCTAGGAAGCTTTGTAAACTATACTCTCCCACCCCTAATTCTGACTCATACTTTTCCCCTGTGTGAGTAGCCCATTTTAAAATTTTGTGGTAATAAGTCACAGGGTCATACTATATTTATTGGTTGTATTGGGATAGAAAAGAGTTAAGAACCAGTAAATTACAAATTATTTGAAGTAGATTGATTGTAAAGTTTTAGTTATCTGAACTGAAAGTGCTGGTCGCATATATTTTATTCTAAAGGAATCACTTTAGTCACTTTATATTCATTAGGAAAAAAATACAGTTGGGAAATTTCACTTTAGCAGTGAAAACGTTTAACAAGGTCAGTTTTTGTTCACCAATCTGTTTTGAATGGATAAAGCCAGTGTTTATGCTGAAATGATAAATGTTTTTCTTTCTTTGATCAAATTTATTCTCAAGGAATAGTTATAAGTTATAGTTATAAGAAAAATTCTCCTCTAGAAATTCCAGTATGTTAGTCAAGTGGATTTTGGTTGTATCTTATTTGTGTCATATGTAACGGTGTTCTTTAATCTTTGTCATGTAAATTATAAATGTCTTTCCTAGGTAATGCCTGTCTTAAGCAGCCTGAAAAACGTATCTGGCTGAATAATTGCCTGTCACAATATAATCTACAAAGTTGAAATATTTTTTCAACTTTAAATGCAAGACTAGCTCCCCCACAATGCAATAGGCAAAAGTAAATGTCATCTATGTGTTAGGTTGATTAACTGTCATTTGCTTATGATTGTACAACTACTTTGTATACTGTAATAGCCTATGTAATACAGTAACAGTACATTTTTAAGTGGCATTATCAGCTGGGTAAAATAAATACACTGTTATATTAACTAAGCTGTGTAAACAGTTTTATTTTTCATGTGTAGGTTTAAATGACTATATAAAAAATGTCTTTGTGTTTGGTGACAGTGAGACTTAAAGCACATTCAAGGTGAAAAATGAAATCATTGAGCTGCTGGAAGTCTGAGGTGACTAAACCAGTGATCCCTGGCAGCCTACAAAATCAAGAAATTTCTTCTTGAAATATTTAAGAGTATTTTAATTTTTTTATTCTTGGTTGTGATTATATTGCCAGTATTTTGAGAAGGAAATGTTTGGTCCAAAGCATTTGTGCTACTCTTTAAGTTCTTAAATATGTCTGCATATTAGAGAACTAAGAATTTGGGAAGTCATCTTCATATTTTCTAAGTAGCTATAATGATACTTTGAGTTATGAGAGATAAGCTGTTTTGGGGAAGAAAGTTGAGTGTTGCTTGTTTTCTTTCCTTCCTTTTTCCTTTATCTTTGCTGTGACCTTATAAAGAATTTCTGTGTTTGAAGTAATTACCAGAGACTCTAATCATTTTGTTTTCTTCAATGTGATGGTAGAAGAGTATCTTATTGAGTACAAGATGGGTAATCTTGTTAAAAGAGTTTTCTCAAAGCTTCGACTATATTTTTTTGTGTCTAATGTTATGAGATCTCTGAAAATGTAATTCTGAAAGTATGACCAGTTCTAGTAATATCAGGTATTTATATAACATTTTATTGTTTTAAAAGTATATTAGAATTCTCATATTATTTTCACATACTCTCTTGAAATAGGTAATGTAAATATTATTTTCATTTTAAGACCAGGATCAAGGGCTTAAGGAGCAATGCTATTACAAATCAGAACTTTTTGTACTTATTGCAAAATTGTAGGATGGATGCAGCAAGCTGTTTTTCTCTAAAGTACAACAAGGAATCATGGGCCCGGAGCCTGTGGGGAGTCCACTTCCTTTGCATGTGGGCCAATCTGGGCTTGATCCTTAAGCACCTTGTATGATCTCACATGTACAGCCAGGTGTGATCCCTAAACACAAGAGTTAGGAATAAGCCCTGAGCATCTCTGTATTTGGCCCCAAAACCAAAAAAAAAAAAAAAATCAGTTATATCTCTACAACAACTGATCCAATTCATCATGGCCTATGTTCATAGTACCATTATTCATAGTAAACAGAACATGGAAACTTAAAAATGTCAGTAACAGATGACTGGATAGACACTCGGGCCGGGAAGGTGGTGCTAGAGGTAAGGTGTCTACCTTGCAAGCGCTAGCGTAGGACGGATCTCGGTTCGATCCCCTGGCGTCCCATATGGTCCCCCCAAGCCAGGGGCGATTTCTGAATGCCTAGCCAGGAGTAACCCCTGAGCGTCAAACGGGTGTGGCCCAAAACCAAAAAAAAAAAAAAAAAAGACACTCGAGGGAAAATACTCCTTTTTTTTTTTTGGTTTTTGGTTTTTGGGTCACACCCGGCAGCGTGCAGGGGTTACTCCTGGCTCTATGCTCAGAAATCGCTCCTGGTAGGCTCAGGGGACCATATGGGTGCCAGGATTCGAACCGATGACCTTCTGCATGAAAGGCAAACACCTTACCTCCATGCTATCTCTCCGGCCCCGGAAAATACTCCTTTACAAAAAAATGAAACAATGACAAAATGCTTGTGTCTTGACATGATTGTGCCAAGTGAAATAAGTAAAAAAAAAAAAAACTCAAGACAATTACCAGATGCTTTATCTTTTATGTGGACTATGACCAAAGAAAACATCTGGCCAAAAAGGATCCCAAAAAACGAACTCTTCTACTTTGTGAAAACTTTGGTAATGTCCTTAGATGAGGAGAGATGGGTGAGAGGAAGGCGCATAGGGGCCTTTTAGTGGTGTGATGACACTGGATCTTTGATCCAGTGGAAGAGCCAATCCTGTATACATGTTGAAGGTATAGTTTCCTAAAGTTTCATCATAAAATCAGTAAAAAACAATAGTATTTAGGACTTTTCTTAAACCAGTGATTTAAGTTCTTGTGACATTAGGGAAAAAAATTGAGTTTGTATTGTTATAAACTGTGATGTTACCTAAAAATAAAATGTATTTTTACTGTCTTAAACACTGCAGAGCCCTTAAAGATAAAAAGTAAGTTTGGAACAACCACTAAAGAGGAAGAAGTTGTACATTCCTGGTTATTGGGCAGACCCAAAGCCTCTCTCCTGTATGCTTAAATTAGGGATCACTTGGGGGAATTTAGGTTTCATCTTTTCGGTACTATTACATACCTGGAAGGGTGACAGTTTGTTCTCAGCAAGGCGGTTCAGTTGGGAGAGGATCATGGTAAAATAGTAATGACATTGGTTTATCTCTTTTTCTATTGCTTCTGTGGAATAGGAAATCTACGGTCTTCTTGTCATCTCCAAGGATAATTACCATATGGGGCTGGAGAGATAGCATGGAGGTAGGGCGTTTGCCTTCCATGCAGAAAACGGTGGTTCAAATCCTGGCATCCCATATGGTCTCCTGACCATATGGGATGCCAGGATTTGAACCACATATGGTCTCCTGAGCGTGCAAGGAGCGATTTCTGAGCGTAGAGCCAGGAGTAACCCCTGAGCACTGCTGGTTGTGACCCAAAAACCAAAAAACCAAATAAATAAAAAAGAATAATTACCATATTTTTTTGTACCATAAGATGCACCCCACCCCCAGTGCATCTATGGAGCAAATGCCTACTGGAGCTAAAGCCTGAATGCATGCAGGGGAGGAGAGCATCTGAAAACTATGTGCATTTTATGGTCAGGTGCATCTTATAGAGCGAAAAATTATGGTATTCTTCTCTGGGTTCTTCTACACAGTGAGTTTAGTTTCCTTTAGGATCAGTTGAAGATTATTCATATCTGCTAAATTTTGCTCTATTTACACAAACATTTTTTCCTACATCTGTTTGTCTTCAATGTTCAAACAATGTAAGGATAGATATATGATCGTTGTTTTAAGCATGAGCTCTTTGTATTTTTTGTGTGTAATGGTATGCCAAACTCTATTCCTGTAGGATTGATTCAGTCGCTGAGGACGTGCTCATCTTCTCGCTGGAGTTCACGAATTGGAGGGGACTCCCCCCAGAGGTTGATAAGATGCTCTCTGCTCGGGCCTCACGTTCCTCTGGGGCCCTTCAGCAGCACCTTGGTAAGAAAGCACAGTTCTAATAGTGTGCTCTGCCCTTTTTCTCTTCCTTCTCTAGCATGTGTCCTTTGAAAAGGTAAAAGCTGTTGGCAGACATGCATTGAATTGGGCATCGTTTACATTAAAAACATGTGAGGAAAGAATAAGGCTGTGGTGTTCCAGGGAGGAGAGACTCTGACCACTTCTGTCAACAGAATCACATTGGATTTTATAGGATCAGTCTTTGTACCAGCTAACAGAAAGTGGGAGTAACTTGATCTTTTTAATGTAATTATAGCCTCTGTTCTGTTCTTTCCACTGCTCTTAAATTTATTCATTTGTGGGAAGGCAGGGGGCCTCCTAGGTAGTGCTTGGGGACCCTCAGAGTCATACTCACTGATTTCTTGGTCAGCCAGGCTGGAGGTCAACCTTCTGTTCCAAACATTTTTATTAAAACAATGATTTGCCAAGTTTCATACACAGTGGTTTTAAGCATTCAATGTTCTAACACCAATCCCACCACAAGTGTCACCTTTTCCCAAACAATGCCCCCAGTTTCCCACTCTCCGCCCCAGCCTACCCCTTTGCTGATGAACAAATTTACTTCATGTTGTATGTTACAACACAGAGGTAAATGGAAATATCAAAACTTGGATCAATAAGTCAGTTTGTAATTATTGTTATATCTCAATGGTGTGACTAAAAATCATCTTCTAAGGATTTAGTGGGCTGTGGTTGGTGCTAGCTGAACCTTTTGTGTTACTGCTTAGGCTCACTGAGCAGGGTGGTCTTCTATGCGATTTTCCCATCAGATTCCCATGTGATCCCTCTATAGGCTGACACTACTATGGAAAATTGAGGAGTCACAGCTGCATATGTACCCTGAGGTCCAGGATCTCTAGAATAATTTAGTGGCTTGGCTGTTTGATGAGGTTCAGTTGTACAGCTGGACTGATTCTCTGCTGGAGAGTGTCAGGTATAACTCTGGGCTGCTGTGGCTTCAGGCATTAAAGGGGCTCTGCCTGCCCCCATTAGAGAAGACCCCAGAGCTGTCAGCTTGTACCAGTCTCCCTGGAAAGATTCAGGGGCCATTAAGTTCTTTTGAAGCTTAGTTGTGGAACTTGGCCATTTCTCTGCTGACAGTTGTGGGTTTGGTGATGGCTTCTGGGTTTTCTGAGGTGGGGAGGAGGGTGGGGAGGACTTTTATTTATTTATTTTTTATTTTATTTTTTTTGGTTTTTCGGGCCACACCCGTTTGATGCTCAGGGGTTAAGCACTCAGAAATTGCCCCTGGCTTGGGGGGACCATATGGGACGCCAGGGGAATTGAACCACGGTCCTTCCTTGGCTAGTGCTTGCAAGGCAGACACTTTATCTCTATTGCCACCTCGCTGGCCCTGGACTTTTAATTTTAATAAGGATAATTTAAACAAGAACAAGTCTTTTTTTGTTTTGTTTTGTTTTGTTTTTGGGCCACACCCAGTGACGCTCAGGGGTTACTTCTGGCTATGTGCTCAGAAGTCGCTCCTGGCTTGGGGGTCCATATGGGACGCTGGGGGAGTGAACTTCGGTCCATCCTAGGCTAGCGCTGGAAGGCAGACACCTTACCTCTAGCCCAACACGCCAGCCCCAAGAACAAGTCTTAGTGGGTACTAAAGAATATTTAGTTTATGATCAAAAAAAAATACTTCATTGGGAACATAACACTTGTTTGCATGCAACTGACCCAGGTTCAATTTCCAGCATCCCACATGTTCTTCTGAGACTTCCAGGAGTGATTCCTGAGTGCAGGTCCAAGAGTAACCCATGGTATCACCGGGTGTGGTCTAACACCCCACCACCACAAATATAAAGCTTCATTTTTTTTCTTTAGACTATGTATGGATACATATTTTCACTTTAATGTCTTATTCTTAAAAATAATATTATCCATTTTTATGCCTTTCCTTATTGCATATAAGTCAGTGTGTTAGTATGATTTTAACTGTAAAAGTGAACTGCGGAGGAAAAGTAGGAATTTATTGGTATTTTAAATGATTTATAATTAGTTTTCAGTTTTCATCTTTTATTAAAATTTGAAACTTGTAAAATCAGTGAATATAGTAGAAGCATATTTACATAAACAAACTTAAAGTAAAAACAACTATTTCTGTTTACTCATTTTTTATTTTAACTATAGTTTGTTAACCAAATTGTGTGCCATAAGTTTTAGGAATTCTTTTTTTCTTTTTTTGGTCTCCTCCCAGTGGTGCTCAAGGGTTAGTCTTGGCTGTACATAGGGTTCACTCCTAGTGGGTTTGTGGAACCTAATGGGTTGCCAAGATTCCAACCTGAGCCCGCCGTGTGCAAGGCAAGCATCCTATCCACTATACTACCTTTCTGGCCCAAGTTATAGAGATTCTTTATTGCTACTTTTACATAAAATATAACTTCATAAGACGTGTTGAATAGATTTTTGGCAAGTATACTTTTGCATATGAAGAAATGTGTCTTGTAATTTCTGAGGAAATTACATCTAAGTAAATATGCTCAATCAGAAACATTCAGTGAATGTGCTCTTGAACTGAGGTGTATTCAGACTGTTGGAGTAATTTCTGTTGAAGAGAAAAAAGTAATCTGCTTGAAGCCTGAGCCTTTCAGCGCCAAATTTTTGTAATGAGACTGTCGGAAAACTCACTTGCATGTCATTCTTAATATTGAGGAATTGCATCTGTTTTTTACTAATTATGTGTCTGCAGTAGAAAAGAACAAATATCTATTCAGCACAGAGAATATGGGACAATGGTTTTGGGAACAAAAGTCAGAAGAGGGAACACCTGCCAAACAGGGAAATTCCCGCAACACATCAACCAGTAGAGAAATGTGAGTTTCCTCGGAAGACTTTGGCATATGGCAAGTTTGTCCAGACGAAGGTGGAAATTGTGCATGAGACTAAATCCTTCAAGGCCTTCTTGTTTAATTAGGCACTAGATAGAGCTTGTATAGGATAATCATCATCATCTCTTAAGAGGATTTTATTATGGCTGAAGATTTGCAAATGCCTTTCTTGGCGGCTTTAGCATAGCTAATGCTTTTCTGGTCTGTTTTCCTAGCTCAGGCCTCTCCTCTAGGGTTCAGGTCCAGATACGCAGCTGCCTTCTGGAGGTCTTTGCTGAGTGTCTCCCACAATTGGACAGACTGAAATTCAAACTTGTCGTCTTCCCCTACACATCCTGCTGTTTCTCATATCTCCTGATTCAAGAGATGAGGAGGCTTGCCAGGGCTTTTCACCAAGACAGCACATTCTCCCTGGCAGCTATTTTGTTATTTCTTTCACTGAGAGCAGAGGTCCTCAACTGGGATGGCACTGCCCCCTTCTGGCCCCGAGATATTCTAGCAGTGCCTCCTAACCTTTTTGATGGTCAGAACTGGTAGGGATGCTGACACCTTCAAAGGGCCAGGGGCATAACCACACACCACAGTGTCATCTGATCCCACACACTAGCTATGCTGAGGCTGAGAAATAGTTTGTATTGCTTCTCATGTTGTCCAGACTTTAAAAAGTCTCTTTCATCCTGGCCTGGGAAGGCCCTTTTACTTGTTTGTATAGCAAACTACTCATAGAAGTGTTTGCTCGTTCTAGTTCTGTTTGCTCTCTAACGGTTCTCCTGTTGATAACAGGTATCATTGGAAAGCTGGATTTGAACAAGTATGGGAGGAAAAGATATGTACCTCTGATCAGTTGATGAGTCTTTCTAGAGTGCAGGCCTGTCTTGGGTTGCACAGAAGCTTGGCCGGCATTTGGGATTTGGAGCCTCCCGAGCCATGCTCAGGGACCAAGAGCTGTTATTGGTGACACTAGGCTTAGCACTGTTGCTGGGCGAGCAGGGCCATCCCGTGGTAGTGCTCAGATAGCCATCTGGGGTGCCATGCATTACTGGGGTCCTTGTGTTTGCATGTGCCCCTGACCACTCTCTAATGTATAGCGTTCTTTTTTTTTGTTTGTTTGTTTGTTTTTGGTTTTTGGGCCACACCCGGCGGTGCTCAGGGGTTACTCCTGGCTGTCTGCTCAGAAATAGCTCCTGGCAGGCACGGGGGACCATATGGGACACTGGGATTCGAGCCAACCACCTTTGGTTCTGGATCGGCTGCTTGCAAGGCAAACACCGCTGTGCTATCTCTCTGGGCCCAATGTATAGCATTCTTATTTTATACCACCACTTTCTCCAATATTGCCTTGTTTTACCAGTCATATGACTGTGATCACATACACACCCATTAGTAAGCATCTAGATCATTTCTATTCCTCACCCCTTTAGGTATACAAGTCTCCATCCTTCGGGAAAGATTTTCTTTCTCTCTCTCTCTCTCTCTCTCTCTCTCTCTCTCTCTCTCTCTCTCTCACGCACACACACACACATTAGATATACAAATCTCCATCCTTTGGGAAAGATTTTCACACACACACACACACACACACACACACACACACACACACACACACACACCCATTAGTAAGCATCTAGATCATTTCCATTCCTCATT
Source organism: Suncus etruscus (assembly GCF_024139225.1). NCBI lineage: Eukaryota > Metazoa > Chordata > Mammalia > Eulipotyphla > Soricidae > Suncus > Suncus etruscus. The sequence continues at coordinate 18,091,182 of NC_064859.1, read as the reverse complement.
TCTTTAGGTATACAAGTCTACACACATACACACACACACACCACACTACACACACCACACACACACACACCACACCACACCACGCCACGCCACGCCACGCCACACCACACCACACCATACCACACCACATCACACACTGCACACATACCCATTAGTAAGCATCCAAATCATTTCTATTCCTCATCCCTTTAGGTATATAAGTCTCCATCCCTTGGGAAAGATTTTTTTGTTTTTGTCCTAAGTCTTTGTTAAATCCTAGAGATGCCTTATACTTGGATCAAATTCTTTCTAATCCTTTTTCTTCCCTAAGTGACATGCCTCAAAAGTATACAAATTAAAAATATTACTATATTAATTATTGAATCAGGATTTTCCTCTAGGTTTTTATTTAGCTTAGCATTTTTAATTGCTTTATTTAAGTCATACAATATACACCATCCTTCACCAGTGCACCCTTCCTGTCACTGTCAACAATGTCTCCCATTTCCCTCCCATCCCCATTCCTGCCTTGCTCTAGGGTAGGCACATTTCTCTCTCTATCTCTCTCTCTCTCTTTTTCTCTCTCTCTCTCTTTTTCTCTCTCTCTTTCTCTCTCTCTCTCTCTTTCTCTCTCTCTCCCTCCCTCCCTGTGGTTTGCACTATTATTAATGAAGGGGTACATTGTTGTTTAGTTTCTCCCCTTTCAGCACCTAGTTCTTGTCCAGAGTGATCAGTTCCAACTATGATTGTGCCAATAGAAGCTTCACTACTCTAGCTATACTCACCACTCTTTGTGGTGAATTTTCTACCCTGGGCTGGACCTCCTGACTTTTGTCTCTGTTGTCTCTGGGTATTTGGGCCACACTAGGTTATGCTTAAGGCTTACTCCTGGCTCTGTGCTCAAGAATCACTCCTGGTGGGTTCATGGGACCATTGGGATGCCGGGGATCAAACCTAGGTCAGCTGTGGGCAAGGAAAATGCTCTATCACTGTGCTGTCACTTTGACCCTTATTTTAAATTTTTTTCATCAGAAATATATAGCAGGTAACATTTTTTCTCACTCTTTGTAGCTTTAATACTTTTTTGATTATGTGTTTTATATTTGCACCTCTTAGAAACCACCACTTTAATCACAAAGCTGTATATATATTTTTTTAATTCTTATTTATTGATAGCTCTTTTTGCTGAAAATTTCTTTTGATTTGATTTTATTTTATCTGACGTTTTTATTGAGACCATTGTGAATTATAAGTCCTTCATAGTTGGATTTCAAGCACGGTGACAGTGAACCAGTGTTGACCTCCCTCCACCAAAATTCTCAGCGTGCATCTCATACCTCTTCCCTTAGCCTCCTGGCCTACCAGTGTAATAGGTTCTTTTGGTTTTGTTTTGTTTTGTTTTTTGGCAACACCCAGTGACGCTCAGGGGTTATTCCTGACTATGCACTCGGAAATTGCTTCTGGCTTGGGGGACCCCGGGAGATCAAACTATGGTTTATCCTAGGCTAGCATCGGCAAGGGAGACTCCTTACCACTCCGCGCCACCACTCCGGCTCATAACAGGTTCATTTTAAGTTTAGATTATTATGTAGGTTTTGTGTGTGTGTGTGTGTGTGTGTGTGTGTGTGTGTGTGTGTGTGTGTGTGTGTGTGTGTGTGTGTGGTTTTTGGGTCACACCCGGCAATGCTCAGGGGATACTCCAGACTCCATGCTCAGAAATTGCAGTCATGGGAGACCATATGGGATGCCGGGATTCAAACTGATGACCTTCTGCATGAAAAGTAAGCACCTTACCTCCATGCTATCTCTCCAGTCCCGATTATTATGTAGTTTGGGTCTCTTGATTCTATTGTAGTTGACTTTGGCTTGGGTATTTAGTTCTGACCTTTATTTATTTTATTTTTCTTCAGCCAATGCACCTGACACCACTTGGCCCCCAGTCTGTGTTTCTGTCTGTCTGTCTTACTCCCTCTTTTCTGAATTTCTAGAAAAATGCAGAAATATGAGGTTAAAAAAAAACACAAAGTAATTCATTACCTAAGTCAGTGGTCCTCAAACTATGGCCCGTAGGCCACATATTGTATTTGTATCTGTTTTGTTTCTTCATTGCAAAATAAGATATATGCAGTGTGCATAAGAATCCGTTCATAAGTTTTGTTTTTACTATAATCAGACCCTCCAATGGTCTGAGGGACAGTGAACTGGCCCCCTGTTTAAAAAAGTTTGAGGACCCCTGATCTAAGTAATTCATGATCCATGAAGCATTCTGTCATAAAACTAACTATAGGTTACAGGTACACTAATTGTCTAGCCTTGAGTTCTTTTTTCATGGACCCAGAAAAAGTTCTACTTAATTGCGGTTGTCATAGTCAGGCTTCTGTTATCAGAAACCTTGGTTTTTGTACAGATCCTGTCATGGAGCATCTTCTGAATTCATCTCACTGTTAGGTGGTGAGGCAGGGAAACTTGCCCTGAAAGTAAGTTGTTGCTGTTTCCTAGATGGTCCTTCGAACAAATCGGTGCTAAGGTGGCATTAGGGCCTCTCTAACTGGAAGTTTTATTTCTGGTGCAGAAAACCATGCCATTTTCAATGATGCGATCCAAGATTTGGGGTTGGACGGTCAATGCTCGATCAGCTGAGGCCTAAGTCGAGTCACTATGACAAATGTTCAGGGTGAAAGGCACACTTGTACTATAAAATTTATAAGTTCCTATCCCTATTAGATAAGAACTTCTTTCTGTATGTAAGATTTCCCTATGTTAATGTGCCTATGCAAAAAGGAACGATGCCACATGAACAATACCACTGGTGCATATGGGGTTAAAATAATAAGTTAAACAATCTCTATTGTTTAACCTGATTCTAACCTGAACTCAGATCCCAAGAGAGATTTATCTACTAGAGTTTCCTACTAAACAGATCAGTTTTGGTTTTATTTTATTTTATTATTTTTGGGGGGTTTTGGGCCACACTTGGAGGCATTCAGGGGTTGGTTACTCCTGGGTCTGCACTCAGATATTGCTCCTGACAGACTCGGGGGATCATAAGAGATGCGGAGATCAAACCCAGGTAGATCCCAGGTCAGCTTTGTGCAAGCCAAACACCCTACTCCCTGTTTTTATTTTTACTTAATTTTTGATTATATTTTATACATATTTTAGTCAGTTACTTTGACTAAATATTTTATAAAATAAAAATTTTTATATCTGACAAATACAGGAAGTATTTAACTTATTCTCTTAATCGTACGTGTTTCATGGTGCAGGTAATGTTTAACAGAATAAATATAATGTGTATATATAAGTAAATATATACACACTGAATTCGATCTTCAGAAGCTTTTCACTGATTGTGTATTCAAAACATTGCAGAGATCATTAGATAAGATGATACCTGGGAAACATGCTATTTTTTTTACATTATATATATATTTTATTTAAACAACTTGATTACATACATGATTGTGTTTAGGTTTCAGCAATGTAAAGAACACCACCCATCACCAGTGCAACATTCCCATCTCCAATGTCCCAAATCTCCCTCCTCCCCACCCTACCCTCACCTGTACTCTAGACAGGCTTTCTATTTCCCTCATATATTCTCATTGTTAGGATAGTTCACAATGTAGTTATTTCTCTAACTAAACCCATCTCTGTTTGTGGTGAGCTTCATGAGGTGGGCTGTAACTTCCAGCCCTCTCTTTTGTGTCTGAAAATTATTATTGCAAGAATATCTTTCATTTTTCTTAAAACCCATAAATGAGACCATTCTGCATCTCTCTCTCTCTCTGACTTATTTCACTCAGCATAATAGATTCCATGTACATCCATGTATAGGAAAATTTCATGACTTCATCTCTCCTGACAGCTGCATAATATTCCATTGTGTATATATACCACAGTTTCTTTAGCCATTCATCTGTTGAAGGGTATCTTGGCTATTTCCAGAGTCTTGCTATGATAAATAGTGCTGCAAATCAATTTTATTGAACTAATTTTAACTGTTTTCGCCGTGGTAGCTGACCCAAACCAAAACAAAGCCATCAGAAACATGCTATTTTTAAAATGTGTCCTTATTTTAATTTTGGGGTCACATCAACAGTGCTCAAGGCTGAATCCTGACTTTGCCCTCTGGGGATCACTCATTGTGGATATCTAGGGAACAGAGGGTGTGCCAAGGAATCTAGCCAGGGTTGCCTCATCCTATCCTTAATGTATTCACCTATATTTATTTATTTATTTGGGTGGTGGGCCACACCCATTGATGCTCAGGGGTTACTCCTGGCTATGCGCTCAGAAGTCGCTCCTGACTTGAAGGACCATATTGGATGCCCAGGATCGAACCGAAGTCTACCCTGGGTCAGCTGTATGCAAGGCAAACACCCTACCACTGAGCTATCACTCCGGCCACCTATATTTGTATGTATGTATGTATGTATGTATGTATTTATTTATTTATTTATTTATTTATTTATTTATTTATTTATTTATTTATTTATTTATTTATTTATTTTGTTTTTTGGGTCACACCCAGCAGTGCTCAGGGGTTACTCCTGGCTCCATGCTCAGAAATCACTCCTGGCAGGCTCGGGGACCATATGGGATGCCATGATTTGAACCAATGACCTTCTGCATGAAAGGCAAATGCCCTATTTTCGCGCTATCTCTCCAGCCCCCTATATTATATTTAAAGCGTATTTATTTTTAAAAATCTTTTTATTGAAACCAATGTGAATTACAAGACTTTCACAGTTGTGTTTCAGGTACATAGTGAAAGTAAATTAGAGCCATTCCCACCTCCAGTGTTGACCTTCCTCCACCATTGTTCCCAGAATGCATCCCATACCTCCCCTCTGGACTGCTAGTGTAACTGGTCCATTTTGTGTATATCTTGTTATAGTTTGGGTCTCTTGATTCTATTGTTGTTAACTTTGGTTTGGGTATTTTAGGTCTGCACATATTTTATTTCCACTCAATGCTCCTGAGACTGTTTGGCCCCTGGGTCCCATCCACTTTTTTTTTTTCCTTTATTTTTCAATTTGTAGAAGGACATAGAAATATGAGTAGAACAAGATGATTAATCTTCTGTGGTCTGTTAAAAAAAAAAAAGGCAGGAGCCCCTATCTAGAAGCTATAAGTAAAATTAAAAGAAGAAAAAAGAAAAAAAGGGGGGGGTGCAGATGTGGCTTTTTTTTCCCACATAGGCATGTAAATGATAGGGAAATTAGAAAGGAAATTCCTGGGCCCAGAGAGATAGCACAGCAGTGTTTACCTTGCAAGCAGCCGATTCAGGACCTAAGGTGGTTGGTTCGAATCCCGGTGTCCCATATGGTCCCCCATGCCTGCCAGGAGCTATTTCTGAGCAGACAGCCAGGAGTAACCCCTGAGCACTGCCGGGTGTGGCCCAAAAACCAAAACAAACAAACAAAAAAACAACGAAATTTCCTTGGCCTAAGAGATACAGGGTGTCTCTACCCTTGAAGCATACAGGCTCTGGGCATCTTAGTTGTCAAACCCCAGGAAAGGTTCTGTGTGGTCATGGTTGTCAAAGTCAGTCTTCTGTAACTAGAGATCTTGGTTTTTGCACAGATTATAGGGCAAAACTTAGGATAAAATCGTATGGACCCAGGAACAGTTCTGCTGGTGGTTGTTGTAGTCAGTCTTCTGTAATTAGAGATCTTGGTTTTTGCACAGAGCCTTGGATAGAGGATCTTCTGATTTCATCTCTCTGTTAGGTGGTGATGTCAACCTACATCACTTTGCCCTTGCCCTTAAATCAAGTTGTTGCTGTTTCCTAGTTGTTAATGTGCCATATTAACCTACCCTGGAGCAAGTTGATGCCAGAGTGATATTAGGGCCACCCCTGGGGGGAGTTTGGTTCCTGGTGATGGTGCAGGGAACTGCCAATTCTAAGGTTGGGATTCTGGGTTGGGGGTTGGAAGTTCAATGTCTGATCAGTTGAGCTCTAAGTCAAGTCCCCATGAGAAATGTCCAGGTTGGAAAGCGGCCGTGCATTAAAAAAATTATGGGTCCTTATTCCTATTAGAAAAGAACTTTTTGGGGGCTGGAGAAATAGCATGGAGGTAAGGCATTTGCCTTTCAAGCAGAAGGTCATTGGTTTGAATCCCGACATCCCATATGGTCCCGCAAGCCTGCCAGGAACGATTTCTGAGCTTGGAGCCAGGAGTAACTCCTGAGCACTGCCAGGTGTGACCCCCCCAAAAAAAAAGGAAAAGAACTTTTTTCTATACATAAGATTTTTCCATTTTAGTGTGCCTATGTGAAAAACGAATGATGTCATATTATATTATTGGTGCATTTGTGGGTAAAAATAACATGCTATATAGTCTCTGTGCCCTAGTTTTGACTTGAGGTCTTATCCCAAACAAGACTTTTCTACTATAATTTCCTACTAAGTAGAATCAGAACAAGCAAATAAAAGCTGAGGGTTGGGAAGGTACCTCTACATATGGAAATAATCACTAAGAGTTATAACTATTAAGGAAATGTGTCTATAGAAACATACAAAGAAAATATAGATATCCCCATTAAGTTTTTTTAGATAGTCTGAGGGGGAGATAAGATTTGGGACACATTTTCATCCTGAACCTTGGTCTTGTGGAGTCTGAGAAATGGTTTATAATAGTCAGGGATCAGGTAGAATCCTCAAGTTGGGGATCCCTCTGTAGCTGAATCCAGTAGTAAGCAACAGTCCACATTAAGGACAGGTGGGAGTAAAGGGGATGTATAGAATGAGTCAGCAGGAGCGATGGCTGCAGTTAAAGTGATTTTTAAATGTGTTCTAACTTGAACCTTCTATCGGTACCTGTTTTGTTTGTTTGGGGCCTCACCTGACTGTGTTCAGGGCTTATTCCTGGCTCTGTGACCAGAGATCAGTCCTGTTGGGCTCAGGGGTCACAGAAGGTTCTGGGACTTGAACCCAGGTCCTCTGGGTGCAAGGCAAGTACCCTAGTTACTGTCCTGTCTCTGGGCCTCCTTGAAGATCAATACCTTTTAGTGTTAGTACATTCATGTCCCCATTCTCTCTCTCTTTTCTTTTTTTTTTTTTGGCCACACCTGGTGGCATTCAGGGGTTACTCCTGGCAGGTTCAGGGGCCCCTGTGTGATGCTGAGGATTAAACCTGAGTCAGCTGCATGCAAGGTAAACACCCTACCCACTGTGCTATTGTCTCTGCCCCCCCCTTTTTTTTCTATTTTTGAAGAACTGAAGGTCGGAATATTCGACTTGCTCAGAATCTCACAACTAGTTAACTGGTTCTTCAGCCCAGCACAATTCTTATTGCTTGACTTTTCCTCCCATTCCACTCATTGGGCTTATCTGTCTATTCTTCACATTCTCATTTCCTCTTGTAGGCTGCCTGTTAATTACTTTTCAGAGTCCTTATGTGGTTGTCTCATTTTTCGATTGCATGTGTTTTGTTTTAGAGCCATACTCAACTGTGTTCAGGACTGAGTCCTGATTCTGTGTTCAGAAACTGTCCCTGGTAGTACTGGTGCTGTTAGCAGGAAGAGCCTATGTGGATTGAACATAGTTTTGCTACATGCAGAGCAAATATTTTAACTAATGTACTATCTCTTTGGCCGCGTTGTTTTGTATTTTGTATAAGGATTTTCATTGTGATCAGTGGAAGAGAGCGGGTATACAAGTATATTAAGAAAGATGATGAGGGCCGAAGAGATAGCATGGAGGTAAGGCGGTTTGCCTTGCATGCAGAAGGACAGTGGTTCGAACCCCGGCATCCCATATGGTCCCCCAAGCTTGCCAGGAGCAATTTCTGAGTGTAGAGCCAGGAGTAACCCCTGAGCACTGCCGGGTGTGACCCAAAAACAAAACAAAAACAAAAAAGAAAGCTGATGAACCTGGGGCCAGAGTGATAGCACTGCAGAGAAGGCGTTTGTTTTGCCTTGCATGCAGCAATCTTGTTTGTTCCGAAGTATCCCACTTAGACCCCTGAGTATTGCCAGGAGTAATTTCTGAGCACAGAGCCAGGAGGAACCCCTTAGTGCCACTGGGTGTGGCCCCCAAACAAAAACAAAACAAAAAAAGACTAAGAACCAAAGGATAAGAACCAAATCTATAGAGTGGATTTGTATGTTGTACATATAAATACTGGTTCCATGAAATAGTAATTTTGGTATTAGTTTGAATTACAGATTAAGAAGTATGAAATTGAGGTCCATTGAGATAGTACAATGGGCGGAGTACTTGCCTTGCACAAAACCAACCTGAGTTTAGTTCTTGGTATGGCCCCCTGAGTTGTCAGGAGTGATCCCTGAGTGCAGAGCCAGGAGTACTCCATGAGCAAGTCAAGGTTCAGCAATTTAAGGTTCATCCAGGAGGGGCCAGGTAGGACAGCACTTGCTTTGCACGTGCGAGGACTTCAGTTTAAGCCCTGGTGCCAAAAACAGGTTTATTTTGGTCACTGTGTCTGCCTTGGGTTTTAGTAATATTTCATATAATATGTGGTATTTTGTTTGGATTCTTTTGTCAGTCCTTGGAATGAAATGAACAAAATTACAAAATTCTAGATAGGAGTTAAAAACGATTGCTTGTTTGCACAGAACCAAGTCCTAGGCTCTGAAAATGATAATCGTTGGAAGGAGAAAAGGGAGGGGAGGGAAAAATGAATAGAGTGTTTTTTGTGGGGGCTTTTGTGATGGGTGCTCTGAGTGCCATATATGTACATATGGGGATTATTCATATGCTGACGGACTCACATCACCAGTGCTCACACTTGATTGGACTAACACACCTTATAGCCCATCACGGTGTTAAAACTATACCCCTGAAATTCTGTAGTAGAGTAAACCAAGGATAAGTGAAAATAAATGTAGCTTACTTGTTAACAGATCTAGAGATAAGCTTAGTTTAATATACTAAATTGAAGATGATTTAGGTTAGAAAGGTGAATTAATAGCAGGGGAGTGCAGTTAGGGCAGAGAAAGGACCACTGTGACAATGAGACTCTGGACAAGAACTGGGTGCTGAAAGGAGGGAAAGTGATAGGCACAATACCCCTCAGTAACAGTATTACAAATGATGGTATCTAAAGGGAGTGAGAGAGTGAAAAAGAGAGAAGAGAGAAAGGAGAAAGGAGAGAGAAGAGAGAAAGGAGAGAGAGAAGAGAGGAGAGAGAGGGAGAGAGAGAGAGAGAGAGAGAAGAAAAATGTTTGCCACAGATACAGGTAGGGCAGGAAGGAAACTGGGGACATTGGTGCTAGGAAATGTGCACTGGTGAAGGGTGTTGGATACTGTATGACTGAAACTCAGTCACGAACAGCTTTGTAACTGAAAATAAAATCAACTATATTATGAACAACCATGTAAACCAGTGTTTAAATAAAGTGATTTTTACAAATAAAAATGTGTGACTAAATATTTTTAGCCTGTTAACACTAATTCAAGGAGAGATTCAGCCAATTAAAATCTGGTTTTCAGAGGTTTTTGTGAGGAGATGTTTGACATGCAGCTTCTAGGCGTGTCATATTATCAATTCAAGGCATGACCAGCTCCTTTGTCAGCCTGGCAACAGCACATCTGGAAAGTCTGTGCATCACTAAAGCTTTCATAAGAATCTCGCATGCTTTGAAGTGTCACGTATACGATTATAAAATCCCTTTTATTCACTGGCATCTTAAATGAAGATGGCACTGATGGGCATATTGCCTATATCAATAATCTACAGATGAAAGACTCCCTCAGTTCCCATGAATCCAGTTCTTACCTGTAGATCTCATCTGTGGAGATGGCAAGGAAAAAAAAAAAACCAAAGTAATGCAATACAATTGGAACTAAGAACTGAAGTAATCATACACTTTCCTTTCTTATTAAATACATAAATCTCCTGAGACATGATAGTTTCAGTCATTTAGAAGGGCTAGAGCACTGTTTGGGGCTTATCATAGTTGATAGAATTTGAGACTTGAACTTTAATAATGTGTCTTGTATCAATGGTGTTATTAATGAGGCTGTTGACAAATGCCAGAAATTTAGCTTCCAGTACCGCATGTGCACTACTCCAGATTGGCTTGACTACAGATAATTAAGCTTCCACACACATCACTATAGCAGACTGTGCAGTTGGCCCTGAGGGTGGGCCCATGGCAGTGTGTGAGGCACTGGGGAGGGGAAGCAGCTAGCCTGGGGACATAAGGGAAGTGGGAAGTGCTTTCAGGGAGTCCAGAGAGTTTGTGTATCTTTGTATCTGCCAAATCTAAAGCTGGAGACACAAATAAGGATCCATTTGCCCCAGCCAGCAGGCAGCCTCCCTGGCTTCTTACCTTCCTATCTTCCCTTTGGGGTTGCACTTAAGTGTCTTAACAAGAATATGCAGAAATGAGGAGATTTGACTAAATAAAATACAGGTGAAACTCCAATTGAATATCAGCCAGACTTCCTGTAACCAAGACTGGAACCCATGTCCTCCATTTTGGCCCCTTGCCCAGACTTCCATGATTGGACACACAGGCCATTCTCTAGATTGGCAGCATGTGTTTTCTCCTTCTGAGCTGAGCCATGTGCTTATCAAAAGTCAGCTGTGCTATTTTTGAAACTTTTGTGTGTATTTGTCCCAACCCAATACCACTAGCACCAATGGTCATTTCTGAGCTCAGTAAGAGCCTTTATTATGTTGGACATTGACTTGACATTGGTACTACTTGAACCTTGGAAAAACTAGGGTGTACCTGCTCTCATTCTTGCCACCCCTACAGCTGGCTTTATCTGTAGTTAAGAAGGGAAAATAATTGTTCTTAAATTCAGAGAAAAGGATACAATTTAAAATACAGTTATGAAGGCAATGGTAATGCTCTGTATGTTGTAGGTGCTTATTATTATTATTATTTGGCTTGGGGGCCATGCTCAGCAGTGCTCAGGGACTATTCCTGGCTCACTGTTTATCTTAATGTGCTGTTGCATTTTGCTATTTTAAAAGTTTTCATTTTCCTGGTTTCATTTTTCCAGCCTCTATTCCATCCCTGAGCCACCTTTGTCGTTTGGAAATTCGCTCCTGTCTAAAGCCCGAGCATCTCCGATCTGATACATTTGTTTCTCTGTTGCCGCTTCCGAGAAGCCTACACCAGTATTTGCTCTATTCAGAGGTCCTGAGAAGGAACGAGATTCCAGAACCAGCATTTCTTCAAGATGGGGAGATTGGTGAAGCTACTTAACATAGTTTCTGAGAATAACACCAAGACCATGAGCCATAGAGGACCACATTTCTGATTTTATAGTCACCAATAAAAGGGTTTTGATTGGAGGAGTGGTAGGTTAGGTTTGCGGGTGTTAATTTAATATGAATGTTTACAACTTCCCGGCCCCTCAAAAAAACATGTAGACCTCACTTAGACTACTTTATTGCTGTTTCATGCGTAGGGCATTTTATGTTATAATACCTTTTTACTAAACTGTTTTCAGCTTTCTCTAGAGGTAAATTTAGCATATTTCTTCCACCTCTGAATCCATGCTTATGTATGGAATGCTTACATAAGCTTCATTGGAAGTACACACAAAAGTGGGAAAGAATAGATTTCTCTTTTATTTGTGGTTGACTATCATATTTGTAAATGAGTATGGTTTTTTATATTTTATTCTCATATATTAAATTAGTCACTTTATTAAGAATTTTATTCTATGTTTTTTCACAGGTGAACTCACCATTTGTTTTTTATATGAAAATAAATCATTATCCTATTTTTTGTTTGTTTGTTTTGTTTTGGGGGGTCATACCTGGCAGCGCTCGGGAGTTACTCCTGGCTCTATGCTCAGAAATTTCTCCTGGCAGGCTTGGGAGACCATATGGGATGCCGGGATTCGAACTACTGTCTTTCTGCATGTAAGGCAGATGCCCTACCTCCATGCTATCTCTCTGCCCCTATTTTTCCATTTTTTAAGCAAGAATTCATTGCTGGGGCTGGAGCAATAAGCACAGCAGAGAGAGCATTTGCCTCTCATGAGGCTGACCTGGATTCGATCCCCTGTATTCCATGTGGTTCCCCAAACTTGCCAGGAATGAACCCTGAGTGTGGCTGGGTGTGGGCCCCAATCCCCCCCCCCCCAAATAAGAATTGCTAATGCACAAAGGTAAAAAAACATCTGAATTCAAGGATATGCTCAGTTTAAAAAAAAATTAGCTCAGTATTGGGATAAGTATTTCACACTTAGAATATAATCAGAAGACAGGGCATATTGCTAGTAGTATTAATAAGATAGTGTTTTTCCTTCATATTATCTACGTAGGTTATCACATAGTCCATCAGTTTTACACTTCTGTATCCTAAGTTAAAAGGATACTACTTATCTCATTGGTTTTTAAGCTGCTTGATCTGTATCTAGAGCCAAAAAGTACAAACCAGAGGAGCCATTGAGATCTGAGGCAAGAGTCAAGCCCTGAAAATTAGAAAACAGAATTATTAGAATAGACATAAACATAGGGCTCAAAGACAGCAAACTTTTTATTCTGTGGGATCCTGTGCTTCAGTATAGTGGAGGTCAGCCTCTCCTCTGTGATGGGCCTTTCCTTTGACCAAGGCCAAAGACCAAGACAGGTGAAGGCAGAACAAATGATGGAAGCAGAGCTAAGAGATAATTCAGATGAGAGTCACAGTTGTGGCCTGCAGTGTGGAGATAGAGTAGGAATGTGAGTACACGGGTAGAAGTAAATACAGAAATTAGAAATGTCATATGGGAAACTGGTAGAAATTTTAATTTAATAAATTTCAGTAATATATATATATAATATTTTTTAAAATGTCTTAATCTTTGTCTTTTCTAACTCGGAACTTTAACTTGCAACATAAAATTTTTTTCCTTTGTTTTTATTTAATGAGGTGAAAATGTATTTGTTATTTTTTATATTCAAATATGTAATAAAAACTCTTCAGAGATTATCTTTCAGTTGTTTTCTTTGTTTGGGGTCATACCTGGCTTTGTTCAATTTTTTTCTTCCTGGTTCAGTGCTCAGGGATCACAGAGCCAGGAGAACCTGGAAGTTCTCAGAAGCCCATATAGGGCGGCATGGATAGAATTAGTCTCCTTGTGCTTGGCTGGTGCCCCAGCTGCTGCTCTATCTCGTAGGTCTTGAGTTCTTCATTTTAAAAATAATCTGGGAGGGGCGGGGCTATAGCACAATGCTAGGGTGTTTGTCTTGCATGAGGCTGCCCAAGATGGACCTGGGTTCAATCCCCGGCGTCCCATATGGTCCCCCTAGCCAGGATGATTTCTGAGTACATAGTCAGGAGTAACCCCTGAGCTTCACCAAGTGTGGCCCTAAAACCAAAAACCAAAACCAAAACAAAACAAAAAAATCGGGGAGCTGGAGCCATTGTACAGTGGATAGAATATTTGCCTTGTATGTGGCTAACCTGGATTTGATTCCTGGTACCTCATATGGTCCCTTGAGCCTGTTAGGATTTCTGAGTATAGAGCCAAGAGTAACCCTGAGCACCTCTGGTTGTGGCTCAACTCCCCCCCCCCCATCTGAAAATTAGTATTTCAGAGACATTTAAACCTTCTCAGAACTTTTTGAAATGATATTACTTATTACTACAATGCTTATTATTTGATGGCATTTGTGATTTTTATGACTTCTATTAAGGACTCGAGAAATCTATTGAAAAGTTTTAGAGAGAAGGTATAGCTTTGATCAGAATGATATATATAGAGGGGTTCGCACTGACCCTTAATTCCCTGCCCTACATGCACAATGGTGCTTTCCTACTGTTGAAAGCCACAGCGGGTAATGAGGAGCTCCATGTAGGAAGTCACTAGTGGTGGCATATTTTATCAATACGACACAGATCTATTTTAATAAGAATTGCCAAGTGTTCACCTCTCCTTGGTCTCATCTTGTGCTTTTGTTTCCTGCTGATCCTTCCTGTTTTAAAGGCTATTTTATGTGATCATTTGCTATTAGTGGTGGTAACTGTGAAATGATTTAAATTTCCTGTCTCTTTGTCAAACATTAAGTATATTGGATGCAGCTTCTTTGTGTTACCGTGTGGTATGATGCTGCAGAGTGGATCATTATGTTCTTCTTGTGTCCTATGCCTCTACTGTGGTGGTGCTAGTCTTTGATAACCAGCTGAAGTGAAACATGTATATCAGCCGACTAGCTGGTTTCTTTAGTTATCTTCGATAACTTTAGAGAGAATTCTTGCATGTACATCCTGATCATTGTGCCGAAAGAGCTCCAAATGCCACTTGTCAGTTACATTTGAAGGAAGATATAAGAATAGTATTAATTGGTCAGTCTCTAGAATTAATTAAATTCTTAATTAATGGTTAATAATAACCATAATAAGAAAGCAGATGACGTCATGTCTTCTGGAACCATTAACTGGAATACACAGAAAAATTCATCTAAGATTTTGTTTTTTACTTTGATAAGCCTCTATTCTCCACGGAAATGATTTCTTCTAACAATATTCCTTGATCAGTCTTGGAAATATTTGTGTGAACAGGACCTCTCAGCCCAATTATTGCCAGCAGGTGCCTCGTGCCATTGTGGAAAGATTCAAAAAGGTGAAAATAGATGGACAGATACACTATCTTGATCCTGTCTTCTGTATAAGGCAAAGGGAGCATTGGCTCACCGATTTCATGTGAATACTCATGTTAAAGAGGCAATTCTAGTAAAAGGGATTGTCAGAGCTTCTATGAACTGGGACATAATAGCATCTGGTGGGGTGCAGGTGTCTGCCCAGTTGTGTTAAACTTGGTCAGTTCTTGGCACTGCACTGTCACCCCCGCCCAGCACTGCTGGGTGTTTGCCTGCTGGCTGCCAAGCTCTGACCTCCTAGAATGCCAAGCAGTGTTGCTTTGCCTATTCACCGCCACTGACCCATCGGATCGCCGCCCACCCCACTCTAGTGCCAGCCCAACTCGTTGTGACCCCGGTATTTAATAACAGCACCAAGAGTGCTATGAGTTCTCCTGGACTTACTGTGCATACTGAAAAAAAACTAGCTTTCATAACACAACTCCATGGCCTGGAGTAGTTACCTGAAAGGCAACAGAGTGGGGGTCCTACCTGCCCCAGTAAGGGGTTTATGTGCATCCTAGAGTGGATCTGTACTTGCTCTGAGGGGTGTTCTGTGTGGAAGTGAAGTTGCACCTCTGAGTGTAAATGTTCTCTCCAAGAAGCTGTTTATAGCCAAACCAGTGTGACCCATGTTTGAGAGATTATCATATTTTTTTTTGTTTTTTTTTTGTTTTTGTTTTTGTTTTTGTTTTTGGCTCACACCCGGCAGTGCTCAGGGGTTACTCCTGGCTGTCTGCTCAGAAATAGCTCCTGGCAGGCACGGGGGACCATATGGGACACTGGGATTCGAACCAACCACCTTTGGTCCTGGATCGGCTGCTTGCAAGGCAAACGCCGCTGTGCTATCTCTCCGGGCCAGATTATCATATATTTTCAATGTTCTATATCAAACATGTCATACTTGGTAAATACAGATGTTTTCTCCCTATACTTTTTCATAGTTTAACAAAATATTTTAAGGAAAAAGTAATATTCTTGTATGCAACTATTGAGCCTTATTTTCTTTTTTTCTTCCTCTTTGAGGCTAAATTAGTCTGTTAATGTCCTCCATATTTATTATTGTTGTTAGAAATGGTAAATGCCATGCTTTGTAAAAACTACCCCCTCCCAAGTCATCACATGCTTGTAGTTTTAATGAGGCAGAGAATGCATTGTACTTAGTAATTTTGTGACGTTGGTAGAAAATTGCCTTATTTGCTGCAACATATTAGTAAATTATATTGAGAGGAGGCCTGTCCTTTGCAGTAACACAGATTAAAGTGAGGTTTCGTCCATGCAAGTCAGGTGCTTTACCATTGAGCTTCATCTGCAGCCCTGCTTCTGTATCTGTGGAAACTAACAGGCACACATTGGTGGAGTAAGGAACCTTCTCAACAGTGCTCCAGGAGCCTGGACTTCAGTACAAGCAATTCATTGCCCACTGGATTAGGGCCTCATCAGGGGTGCTCAGGGTTTCCTCCTGGTTCTCTGTAGTGAAGCAGATGGGACACCAGGAGACGAACCCAAGTTGGCTGTGTATAAGCAAGCACCCTCCATGCTGTGTTATTGCTCTGGCCCCAAATATGATTTTAAGTAAAGGCCATACTAAAACTTGTCCTATGCCAGAATTAGTGTTCAGGTAATGATATAGCAGTAACAAATAAGAGAACATTTTATTTTATTTTTTATTTTTTGGGCCACACCCAGCAGTACTCAGCAGTGCTCCTGGTTCTGTACTCAGTAATTACTCCTGGCAGGCTCTGGGGACCATATGGGATGCCAAGGATAGAACCTGGGTCTGGTCTTGGGTGGCCACATGCAAGGCAAACACCCTACCACTTTGCTATCACTCTGGTCCAACCTTTATTTTATTTTTAAAAATATTATTATTTAAGGGGCCGGAGAGATAGCACAGCGGTGTTTGCCTTGCAAGCAATCGATTCAGGACCTAAGGTGTTTGGTTCGAATCCCGGCGTCCCATATGGTCCCCCATGCCTGTCAGGAGCTATTTCTGAGCAGATAGCCAGGAGTAACCCCTGAGCACCGCCGGGTGGGGCCCAAAAAACAAACAAACAAAAATCATTATTTAAGCACCATGGTTACAAAATTGTTCATGATTGAGTTTCAGTCATAGAATATCCAATTCCCTTTACCAGTACACTTTCCTGCCATCAGTATCACCCCTCTCTGGGACAGCCATTTCACTTCTCTCTCTCTCTCTCTCTTTCTCTCTCTCTCTCTCTCTCTCTTCCTTTTTGACACTGTTAATTTGAGCTATTGTTAATGAAGGGGTACCATGCATATCATATTATCTCCTTTCAGCACCCAGTTCTTGTCCAAAGTGATCAGTTCCAACTCTCATTGTCACAGTGGCTCTTCTCTACCCTAACTGCTTTTTTATATTAAGCACTGTAATTACAGTAGTGTTCATTGTTCGGTTTTAGTCATAGGATGTACACTGCTGTTCACCAGTGCAACATCCCCACCATCAATGTCCCCATTTCCTTCCAACTCTGCCTGCCTGTCTTTGGGGCAGGCATTTTGCTTCTCTCTCTCTCTCTCTCTCTCTCTCTCTCTCTCTCTCTCTCTCTCTCTCTCTCTCTCTTTCTCTCTCTCTTTCTCTCTCTCTCTTTCTCTCTCTTTCTCTCTCTCTCTTTCTCTCTCTCCTCTCTCTCTCTCCATTTTTGCCACTGGTTTGCACTATTGTTGATGAAGAGGTGTCCTGCATGCCACTTTATCCCCTTTCAGCGCCCAGTTCTTGTCCAAAGTGATCAGTTCTAACTATCATTGTGACAGTGGTCTCTTCTCTACTCTAACTGCATCCCCACTCTTTGTGACTAGCTTCCTACCATGGATTGGTCCTCTTGGCCCTCTATTGTTTCTAGATATTATTACCATACTGTCTTTTATTTTTCTTATATCCCACAGATGAGTGATATTATTTTATGTCTATACTTCTTTTGACTCATTTCACTCAGCATAATAATCTCTGAGTGCATCCAGGTAAAAGCAAAATTTATGACTTTATTTTTCTAACTGTTGCATAGTATTCCATTGTGTAAGTGTACCACAATTTCTTTCTTTCTTTTTCATTTTTTTTTTTTTTGTGGTTTTTGGGTCACACCCGGCAGTGCTCAGGGGTTATTTCTGGCTCCAGGCTCAGAAATTGCTCCTGGCAGGCACAGGGGACCATATGGGGTGCCAGGATTTGAACCGATGACCTCCTGCATGAAAGGCAAATGCCTTACCTCCATGCTATCTCTCCGGCCCCGTACCACAATTTCTTTAGCCACTCATATGTTCTTGGGCACTTGGGTTGTTTCCAGATTCTGGCTATTGTAAATAGTGCTGCGATGAACATGTGAATGCAGAGGGCTTTTCTGTAAGGTGTTTTGGGGTTCCAAGGGTATGTCCCTAGGAAGTGTTGCTGGATCATATGGAATTTCTATTTCTATATTTTTGAGAAATATTCATACTAAAGGCATATTTTAAATGTTTGTTTTGTTCCAGGCCCAGACCTGGTGGGCAGGATTTATTCATGACTCCACTCAGGGATCAGTCTTGGTTGTTCTTGGGTGACCTTAATGTGCTGAGGTTGGAACCCTGGTTGACCACTTGCAAGGCAGGCACTTTACCTCCCATACTGCCTCTCCCTGGTGTGAGTTTATATAATTTTAGTCTATGAAAAAAATATATCCACGCTCAGGAAATAAGTGGAAGGAGTCATCTAAAACTGCCATTTGATTTTCAGCACCTGCATTCATATTAACCTTCATGTCAAAGTAGGATTGGCCAGATGTACTGTAAGTGCCTTGACCACTGGACTATCTCTTTGGCCCCTGGAAATGTTTTTTAAATAGTTAAAATCAACTGCTTTGACAATTCACACCCTTATCAACTTCTTTGATGAGACCTACAGTCAAGTTGGAATCATAAGTTAATTTCCAATTCTAAATTGGTTTGGATCAGACATGCTGAGACCTTTCTGGACTTCCCCCCACCCCAAGATATCTGAATAAGGCAAACCCCCTCCCTGCTGTGTGTAGAGAAAAGAAGAGATAGAGTACTTAGTACTAAGTACTGAGTGCTTTACTTCTGAGTGCTGCACTGTGATCTGCTTTGGCCTTTTGCTAACAGCCCACAGTAGTTTCATAGCTGATGAGCCTTTGCATTACTCTATTGTAGTTAAGTGTGTATTTTAAATGAAGGAGTGAAAGTTCATAGTTGCAGTAAGGATTAGCGGCTGCTTGGTTTTTCTGTCTCTTGGCTTCTCTCTTAGCCACAGCACTACTAGATGAAGCTGAACAGGTGGTAATTGCCATTGGTGCCTGGAGGCTCGACAACAGCATCTGTTTCGTCTCTTAACACCAAGTGGCGATCCCAGCCTTCCCTGGCTGCTGCCTATGTGCAGGACTCCTAGCAAGTCTGCTGTGAGTCATTAGAAGGTGTTAATTTACACCCTCTCTAACATGATGGAATAGGCGAAGAAGTCCATCTGGTGGCTGAACAGGACTATGATTTGAATGAAACAAGGCACAGTGCTTATGTCTGTTGAAACAGTATGCACCAAAGATTCCGAATCAGAAGGACCATAGTTCCAGATTTTGAGGCGTTAGGTGTAGTCTGGGTTTTAGGTTTTGTCACTTAAAAATATTGTGTTTATTGTAGACTCTACTTTCTTAAGCTGTGGGTTGCAATCCCACATAGGTTGTAATCGCCTAACTGAATGTGAGCACCCTCCTCCCAGTTTATAGCAGTAAAAGGTTTCAGGTAATTGCCATCTGTTTGACACTTGTAGTCACAGAGAAACGCTCTTTCCTTTCGCCCTTACATTGACTTTTTATGAGGTACCACTCTTACGTGGCTTTTTGTGTTAAATTTCCCAGAATTACCTTTTAAGCTTAGTTTATTGTTCACACACTTATCCATCATGCTATGCAGTTTCAAAGTTAAGTACTGGCGGGTAATTATTTTTGACTAGAGTCCCTGGTGAAAAGGGTTTTTCCTAATGGAGGAGTCTGAGGTCAAAAACAGACAGCTTTGCTGGTAGGCCTTTCATGAAACCGCTAGATATTTAAGCAATGGCAGTTCAACACAACTTTTATTGGATTCTGCTCCTCTTTGGTGGTATCTAAAGCCAGTGGGTATCCCTAGGCATGTGGGCTAAAATTTCTGATGGCTCTGCCCACCAGAGTGTTAGAGTGTCACAGGATCCCAGTGACATCCAGCCATTCTGAGAAACACACCCTGTGCTCCTCCAGACTTTTGGTTGGTTGTAGTTTTAGGAAGGGTGGGGCTATTTTCATCAATTTTAGTCTTTGCCAGTTGTCATAATTGTCATAATAGAAAGTCTCTGGGACCCTCAGAAGGGGCGAGAATCCAGGCCTCAGAAGTATAAGTTATGTGTTTTATCTCTTCAATTACATCTCTGATCCCTTTCCAGTATCTTAAAGGAGCCACTTTGTGTAAGGTTTTAGAGAGAAAGATAGTTTTCAATCACTCAGTAGGAAAGAAGCATTCCCTAAGCACTAGAAAACCAAGAATGATAGGAGTCGATTGAATAATATGTTGGGAGACTTGAGAAAAGGAAGAGAAAACCTTTTTTAATCTGTAGGCCACAGTATTATGGGTGTTTAGAGTCTTTGAAAGGCAGAAAACAGGCAAAAGGATAGAAACTTCTGTTAGGTTCCAAAGAACTTCACAGTAAAATGAATAATTTTTTCCATGATTTTCCTTAGATGAGCTCTGCTGGAAGTTATTATGGGTTCGTTTGCAGTTAATCTTAACTTTCAGACGTACTCTTTAGTTCTTTATCTGAAAATGTTCTTAAGATAATTTGCATAAAAATGACTAGCGATTCTTTAAAAGCTAACATATTAAGACAGAGGCAGGGTCGAGTACAGGTGTGGGTGGAGTGGGGAGTAGGTAGATCTGGGAAATTGGTGGTGGGAATCCTGCACTGGTGAAGGGGAGTGTTCTTTACATGACTGTAATCATACAACTACAATTATAATTGCAATCACGGTGTTTAAATAAAGATAATTAAAAAAAAAAGACAGAGGCAGGGGCCAGAGTGGTGGCGCAAGTGGTAAGGCGTCTGCCTTGCCCATGCTAACCTAGGACAGACCGCGGTTAGATCCCCCTGCGTCCCATATGATCCCCCAAGCCAGGAGCGATTTCTGAGCGCAGAGCCAGGAATAACCCCTGAACATCACAGGGTGTGCCCCCCCCCCAAAAAAAAAGATAGGGAGAAGGCATTTTTGCCCACTCAATATTAATTGCACAGTTAATTGGGCAGCACGAGGTCACAATAATCCCTGATTGTTTCTATTTTCAGAAAAAAAACAAATAATATGGATTTTTGTCAGTTTTTTGGTTCCCCAGAATATATGAATAAATCCAAAGGAGGTCAAGCTGTAATGCTAGCACATCTGGTAGGGCATTTTCCTTGCATACAGTAGACCTGGGTTCAATTCCCAGCATCCCAGATGGTGGGATGAGCACTGCCAGGAGTAATTCCTTAGTGTAGAACCGGGAGAAACTCCTGAGCAACATTGGATGTGGCCCAAAGCCAAATCCAGAGGAGATACTTTGAATTGGTTCAGGGGGCAGCTTATTCATTTTGTCCTATTTTAATCCACTATGACCCATCGCTAGAAATTGGGAAGAACTATGGCCAGTGATTACTATCTAGTAATTATGATGGACAGTGACTTTGTCATTTAAGAGCCACTTATAGATGGAGAAAGACCTTTAGTGTTCAGCAGGGCATTAAAAAAATTTTTTAACAAGCTGCTATTACTAACCCAGTAATAAAAATGTAAAAGCTTGTTATACATAAAAATTACATGAAATTTATTTAAAGACAATTTAGGGGTCAAAATGGGAGACTTACACATGTAATTCTATTGATCAAGGCAAAAACAGAACTTGCTTTTAGTTTAAAATGTAAGAAAACATTAAAATGTAAGAAAAACAAGCGTGTGTGTGTGTGTGTGTGTGTGTGTGTGTGTGTGTGTGTGTGTGTGTGTCCCTGAGCCACAAAAGCATCCTAGAAGACATTTGCATTCTAGGAGTCATTGCAGCTCTTAGCACAATAACTTGGATATGGGAACAACCTACATATCTATTGACAGATGAACAGATCTTGAATGTATGTGGCTTAGATACCTGGTGCAATACTATGCAGCTGCAGGAACAATGAAATCGTGCAAATTCGCTGCAACTTGGAAGCAGAAGATCTCAATATAAGTGAAGTAAGTCAGAAGAAAAAATACCATGGATTTGTAGTGATAGCACAGTGATAGGACATTTACCTTACATGCGACTGACTCAGGACAGTCCTGGGTTCAATCCCCAGCATCCCATACAGTCCCCCGAGCCAGGAGCAATTTCTGAGCGCATAGCCAAGAGTAACCCCTGAGCATCACTGGGTGTGGCTCCCAAACAAAACAACCCCCCCAAAAACAAACCCCCAAAAGAACGAATACCAGATGCTCCACCTTACTTGCAGTATGTAGAGTTACAGGACTAAGTAATGCAAGATATCAAAGTGTGTCTGTGTGTGGAGAATTAGGTTATCCTGGCCTCAAAGTATAGAAATGAGAACAAGGAAGGGCAAAAGATGGAGTGGTGGAGAGGAGATTTGGGGATAATGGGAAAAAGACAAGGGCCCCTTGCACTCGACTGGTATATAGATGAAGTATTAGTGTATGTCTAAAACACAGCCAATAACACTGAACTGGAGACCCAAAGTGCAGCATCTTAAGCGGGGAACCAGAATGTGGAGGGAAGTTTATCTCAGTGTTGGAGCTGATGTTGGAACATTGTATGCTCTGTTACAAGTAATTTTATAAATAAGTGACTTAATTAAAAAGAAATTAAAATTTTTTACCTAAAACTGTTGAATTTTAGAAACTTAAAGATGTTCTTTTGAAAATTGTCAATAATCTTTACATGACTGAAACCTAATCACAATCATATTTGTAATTAAGATGTTTAAATAAAAAAAAGTTTAAAAAAAAAAAAAAAGAAAATTGTCAATGATTTGGGTAAGTTAAAAGAGTAAGGCTATAATTTCATTACCTGTGATTATAAAAAGCCATTAAAATTTTGACACATATTCCTCTCTTTTCCCTCTTATTTAACATGTAATTAAGGTAAACAAAATGTGATTACCATTCTTTACACTCACAGTTTATCTCATCCGATTGCCTAAACTTTCTTGCAAGCTAGTAAATAATGTACACTCGTGAATATAAATTTATTCTATGATTAGGTCATAGTTTATTTGATACAGAAGTCTGCAAACATTATATTTGAGGCTGTGATTTAACATTTTAGTAGCTAAGTCTATGTGCCTATTAATAATTAATTATGAGGATACATCGAGGATACATTTTTTTTTAATTTTATTTTTGTGGCATCAGGGGTTAAAGCCAGGGCTTCAGACATGCAAGACAAATGCTCTACCTCTAATCCACCCTCCCAGCCCTGAGGACAAATTATTAAAATAATTATTGGGCTAAAATGATTATATAAAATTATATATATGCAAACCACATAATTGATGCCAAAATTTATAATCTTAGAAATATATGTATGTGCTTATTTTTTTCTCCAATATTGGGTAATATAACTTTTAAGAAATTTTTGCCAATTTAACATCTTAAAACCATCTCCCTAATAAAAGGCTAAATAATTAATATAATGTTTAAAAATTGGAATTCTATTGACTTATACTGCGTGTTAGATCAATATCTTACATTTATTTCAAATCTTTGATTTTCTTCTTGATTATAGATCTGTGTCTGAAAATAACTTACCAGTTTATGTTTGACTTATATTATGGAACTAAATATCTTTTTTTAATAATATAATTTTTATTTTGATCATAGTGGCTAACATATTGTTGACAATAATATTTTAGGTACATATTTACATAAAATCAGGGGGGATTCCCATCACCGATTTGTCCTCCCTACACCTCCGTTTTTGTCCTACCGCCCATATCCTCCTCCCTCACTCCCGGGGCTGCTAGAAAATGTGGTCCCCTCTGTACCTAGTTTACTACTTAGTAGTCTTGCACCTGTTTGGTTTTGGTGCCTCCTTTATTTCCCCCTCTAACTGGGAGGCAGGACTAGCTAGTTCAAGTTATGTGGTTTTGTTTGAAGAAGAGAAAAGTAATAAACTGGGGTAAAAGTCTAATGCGCCAAAAATGGGTGGAATCCTTCTAGAGGCTCTCATCATCGGTTTGAGAGACAAAGGAGAAAAAGAAGGTAAAACACCCCAGCAGTACAAAAAGAAGTGTCAAATATCCAGTGAGGACTCCAACAATAACGATAAGCACCACAAAAAAAACCATGGTCTTGAGATAAGAAACATGGTAGAACACATAAAGAAAGAAAAGAAGAGAAAAAAAATAAGTATAAATGGGGAGAACAACTTCAATAACCACACCAAAACAAAGAAATCGACAAAAAGTAGATAGGTAAATAAAAATAAAAAATAATAATAATAAATGAAGATAAAAATAATATATAAAAAATGTTTTGTGCTTTTTGCTTTTTTTTCCCTCCTGCACTGGCACAGTAAATATTGGGGTCATTCAAAAAGGAATTCACTTGGCCTAAGAGATATGGGGTTTCTCCACCCTTGGAGTATATTGTCGTGGGATTAACTATAGACTCCATTCAGGTTCATTTACTCTCGCGGTGGTGCTTTCCTGGTGTTTGGAAGACTTCTGCTCCGTCCTGGGTGATAAAATCAGACCTCTGTATCTAGAGAGCTCAGTATCTGCACAGGTCCAGGAGTGGGACTTATGATGAAGTCTTTCTTTGTGGTTCTAGAAGTTCTGTTCCCTCAGTGTCATTTTAATCTATCTTCTGTGGTTGGTGGTCTTGGTCTTTCCACTGATCCTAGGATGGCACCTAGTATAGTGTCTTTCATTGTGTTTCCAGAAGCCCCATTCCAATGCAATTGTCTCTGCCAGACCTTTGAAACTGGGGATCATGGTAGCTGTGCAGGTCGTAGTTCAAACCCTAGACTAAGGCTTTTTTTATTGGTCCCAAGATATATACAGTTTGGTCATGGTTCTAGCAGCCAGTCATCTGTAAATCGCAATTTTGGCTTTTGGACCTACCAAAGGGTGACAAGTCTTCTGATTTTGTCTTATCGTTAGCTGGTAAGGTAGGATAACCTGCTCTTAGGTCAAGTTGTTCCCATTTCCTCATTGTCAGGATATCATATTAGAGCTGGCACTTGTTGGTGGCCCAGCAGTATTAAGGCTGTCCTGGACGGGATTTGTTTCCTGTAGCTGTTGTGAAGAACTGTGTCGTTTCTATGTCTGGGATCCAGGGTTCAAGGCTGGATGGATGGTGTCTAATCACCTGAGGTCTAAGTTGGGTCCGCGTGACATATTTTCAAGGTAGGAGATATCCCTGTATTGTAAACAAGTATGAGTTCCTATCCCTAGTAGATAAGAGCTCTTTTTTATATGTAAGATTTACCCTTTTTTTAGTGTGCCTTTGCAGGGAGAAATGGTGCTACATTATATTGTTGGTGCATTTGGGGGTGGACAGAGAAGAAAACAGAAACAGGTCACAAACCCAAAAAAGATAAAAATAGAAATAAAAATATATGTGCTCACATATGTATATGTAGAACAAACATTTTTAAAAATTGAATTAACAAAGTATTTAAAGGAACAAAGTGATGCAAATGACTACCTTACTTTTGGGGAAAAGCAGGTAAAGAGGTGGTATAATACAGGTCTTATACTTATGTTGGAAGTACAGGTTTTCCCATTATCTTTTGAGTTTTTCTTGTAGTGTGTGGGTTCCCAGGCACCTTTCCATCACACCCCCTGACCTTCTTGAGATTGGCAAAAGATTTGCAGCAGGGAGGTCTTGGAAGAGTTCTTGCATTGGGGATACTTTTGGAGCTAAGTCCAGTTTTCAAGTAACAGTCCACGTTAAGGGGAGTTGGTAGGGAGGGCCACACAGCATGAGTTCGCAGTGGAGTTGGCTGCTTTTTCTTGCAGGGGACGAGGTGTGGGTTTGATTGGGTGTCCCTTCGCTTGGGTGCTGGGTACTGATTCGTTGGGGGTAGGAGGTCAGTCTTGATGCCTAAGGGATTAAGGACTGAGGGTGAAGAGTTTTAATATGGTGGGAGGTCTGGATGGGATTGAGGGGTGAAGGGATTGTTGGATTTCCAAAGGGGGGAAAGGGGAAAGTATATTGGAAGGGGTAGGAAGGAAGAAAAGAGAAAATACATTAGAAAGAAAGGGAGAAGAGAAAAGAAAAGTAAAGTAAAAAAGAAAGTATTGAGAAGAGAGGAAAAAATAGCAAGGGAATGCTAGTTTGCTTGAATGTGTTCGATGAGTAGGGCCTGTAGTTTAAGTCTGTAGGTTACAGTTGCTGCTTCAGTGGTCTGACTGGTCTGTGCTTCAATTCCTAAAAGAAGGTATAACCTAGAGATAAAGTGTATGTTAAAAGTTTTCTCGGGACCATCTCGTAGTGCAAGCTGGGGATGGTATTTCGTGTGACTGAGCCCCGGGCTGCCATCTTAGTTTGTCCACTCTTTGTATCCAAGAACGCCTGTGGACAGAAAAGCTGAGAGGTTATTTTAAATATAGTAAGATAAAGGCATTAAAACATAGTGCTATGGGATGTTTCCATTGGAGTCAGTGATTGCCCGTGATATTCTTTACCTGTGATCCTGTATACAATCTCTAAGGGATTATTATGGGCCTTTATTGTAGAAATCTGATTACATACTTGTTCTCTCTATGCTGCTGTTTCTGGTGTTGCTGGTTTCTTGTGGTATAATGTGTAGTCAAGAGTTTGTGTTGTTCCTTTTTCATGTATTTTGGGCACTGCTCCCGAGTATATGTTGACTATTACAGTGTTTGGAGTTTCTACCCTGTTAAACCCTGTTATTTGATTGTTGAGTATTAGTTGTGTATAAGATGTATGTTCTAGGTGCTTCAGAATAGTGCTATCATTCTGTGTTTATCTTTTGTCTTCTAACTTACTTCATTTAACATAACATGTTCTAGGTCCATCCACGTTGCTGCAAAGTCTGTGATTGTATCATTTCTGACTGCCATGTAGTATTCCATTGTGTATAGATACCACATCTTAATGATCCATTCATCTGTTGTTGGACATCGAGGTTGGTTCCAAGACTTGGCTATTATACTGAGTGCTGCGATAAATAGTGGGGTGCACACGTATTTTGGAATGAATGTCCTTCCAACTTGGGGTTATATACCTAGAAGAGCAATTTCTGGGTCAAATAGCAGCTCAATTCTGAGTTCTTTGAGCACTCTCCAGACTGTTCTCCATAGGTGTTGGACTAGGGTGGAACTAAACATCTTAAGATAACTTACACAGCTTGTTTATAACTTACCAAACTTATACATGTATGTGTGGTATACAAATATAATGAGGGCCAGAAAAACAGTATAGGAGATGAGGCAATTGCCATTTTTGCAGCCACTTTTTCTGGCTTTGGTTTGATGCCCAGCACAACATTTAGTCTCCTGAGTACTGCCAGGAATCACTTCTATGCATGGAGCTATGAATAGCCCTTGACCATCACTGTACCCACATGTAACCCACATGTAGTAGAGCATAAGTGCAGAAACCCAAGGGACTCAAGGCTGCCAGGGCTTCAGGGCCACAGGCTGCAGAAGCCCAAGGCTGCCAGGGCCTGGAGCTGCAATGCTCACAGAGGCCCATGGGACCCAGCTGCCAGGTGAAGCAAAGAGCCCACCCTGAATGCCAACATGTAACGTCTGCCCATCCAAGACAGAGGGAGGAGAGAAGAAACTACGTATATGTTTTATACCTCTTGGTGTCTGAGACTTGCTGCTGCCTCTCAGAGTTTCCAGAGAGAGGGAGAGAGAGTTGGAAATTCACCAGCCAGAGTTGGCTGGGGAGGCCCGGGTTCAAAGAAGATAGAAAAATGAATAGATGCAAAGAAGGCAGCATTTCTCCGATGCTTTAACTCTGGCCCCCATGAGCTAGCAGGCCTGTTCTGGTTATTATTCTGCCCCCAATTCAACTGTCCAGGTTTTTCTTTTTATACCTGCCTGACAAGGGGCCATGTCCAAGGGGCATGTCCAGGAGCATGTCCAGACCTGCCATGTTTTTTTCAACTATCAACTGACTTTCTCCAACTGTCTCTTCCAACTAACATAAGAGCCACTTTACTAAGAATAAACTTTAGTGCTGAGGAGAAAGTACAGGGGCTAAGAGAGTTGCCTTGCATGGAGCCAACCTCAGTTCGAACCCTGACTCTGTGTGTGGCCCCTCCAAACACTGCCACTCCAAACTCTGAGCACAGAGCCAGGAGTAAGTCCTGTCATGGGTGTGACCCCCAAAGACAAAATATATATTAATGATTATTTTAGAAGACTATTGATGAGTAGTTTATAAAATCTCAACCTATTTAAGCCATTGGCATTGTATCACCAGCAAAAATTAATTTGACAATTCAGACAGAAACATTAAGTAAAAGTGTGATTATATCCAAAATGGAAATATTCTCAGAGCTTTGGGCCATTTTGAGAAATGGGAAAAATTAAAAATGTCTGATTTATTCTTAGACTCCCATTTATACTTGTTCAGGTTTTATTTCTAAAACTCAGACATGCTTATGTCCTGATGGCATCACTTTCTGATTACTTTCTTGTTGTCTGAAATCTAGCATATATGCATGATGAAGTTAGATCTACCTGTAACTTTTTAATCTCATATAATACAACTTTCCCCTACGAAATGTTAAAGATGGGCACATATGGGCACATGCTTATGTCCTGATGGCATCACTTTCTGATTACTTTCTTGTTGTCTGAAATCTAGCATATATGCATGATGAAGTTAGATCTACCTGTAACTTTTTAATCTCATATAATACAACTTTCCCCTACGAAATGTTAAAGATGGGCACATAGGTTCAGATAGTATGAGCAGCTGGTCAGAGATTGAGCAGCTGGTCAGAGATTAAACAGCATGTGGTGTTTGATTTCTTCCTTCCTCCCCAAAATAATTAAGTTCCTATTTTTTGCTTTAGTTTAAGTCCTTAGGTTGAATACTGTATCTAGTAAAACACATCAGGATCTCAAGAAAAATTGGTTTGTTTTTTTCCCCCTTTCATCTTGCAAAGGCTTTAAGAGTTCCAATGGGTCCAATACTATTTCTTTCACCTCATATCTACTGAGCTTGATAACTACATACCAGCTCCCCACTCTTGCATACTTGACATGTACAGTTAGAATGCTCAAGAGGGGAAATACAACTCGAAACATAACTTTCCATTGGTTAGCAGAGTTCTTGAGCAGCTTAATTTGACTTGATGATACATGTCAGCACACACATTTTGCTTTCATATTCCTTGGAAAAATATAGTCATAACAATTCAGGGCATAAGGGACCGTGAGTGTTCTCAACTATTATTATCTCTAATGAAATGCCAGTCTCCCTGGAAATAATGGGGAATTAATGGCTTACACAGTAAACCAAAAATCACTACACCCTGGACTGAAGAAATGGCAGCAACATCCCCCTTCTCAGTAACTTTCCCCCACTAGGTTAGAGATTATTGGAGAGCTGGAGACATGCCTATTATGTTAAGGAGAAGGACATGATTGGACCAGGGAGGGGAATCTGGGTCTCCTGTTGTAACCAACTGAACACTGTGGAAGGTCCAATGTCATGTGATATGTGAGGCTGCCCGTGGAAGTGCTTGGCATCTAAAGACCCAGTATAAACTCAGAAAACTGAAGGTCCTTACTAGGAATTTCTCATTTAATAGTTTGTATGACAGTGCTCATCCCTTTTCTCTAGGCAGAGAACAGTCCCTTCAAAGGCATTACCCAAGAGGCCAAATTACTTCCAATGGTGTAGTCATCCTCCTGAATCCATTCAGGAGACCCATTAAGAGACTCATGTTAACATTTTCTTAACTTCACTTCCCACTGACTTTAGTAACACCTATCAGAGGAGCAAGGATGATGTTTGATTTTCTTCACCACACTACAAAAAGTGTAATTCATTCATCGTTCTTTAAAAGTGCCCCCCAAATAAAGGCAGTTCCAGTTTTGCTTTTTCTCTCTTTCCCTTCCATTTGTTGGGAGAATTCAACCCTTGCTGTGTTTTCAAATTTCTTGGCTTTGTCTGTAGCTAAAGATACTAATACACTGAAAACAAGTTGCACAAGGGCCATGGTGGGTAGAGTGGGTAGAGTGGGTAGAGTGGCCTATAGTGGGTAGAGTGCTTGCCGTGCATGTGGACGACCTGAATTCGATCCCGCAGAATCCTAGGAATGATTCTTGAGTGCAGAACCAGGAATCATTCCTGAATACTGCTGGATGTGGCTCATAACCAAGATAAAAGAAAAAAAAAGTATACAGCAGCCCATTGGTGGGTTGGAACTTATTTCAAATTCCCACAGCTTCTTAGGCCACGGGCATCATTGTTGACACAATCAGTTGTTCTATCTTAACCCCTTTATCTTCACCTCTTGGGGTGAGATGAATGCAGTGAGAGAAGGAAGGAGGTATTGATGCCTTGGTTGCTCATGGGAAATTGGGAAAGTGCTTCTCAGATGGGACTTTGGGTCCCTGCCAAATCCTCTCTGAAAGGACCTCAGTGGAAATTCTTCCTCACCTAGAGATAAAAGAGTCCTTACTTACATCCAGGGATGGACACCTGCTGTGTGCAGGAAGATCTCTTTGTCTAAAGCTTCATACTGCTCTTTTGTCTCTGATTAAAGCTGGTGATTGTCATGGACATCTAGTCAACCCTGATGTTGTATCTACACTCCCTGTGAGTCTTTGCACCACAGCACAGGGGAGTGAACACAGGAGAGACACCTGGCTGATTAAAGTCTCTATTGTCTGTTTTGCTACACCCACAGTGTCCACCTTTGAATGTTTCCTGGTTGCTGTCTCACCTCCTTGTTTAATAGACCTGGACTGCACTGTTCACTGACCAGCTCTGGCTTTGAGATACAGCCTGCAGTTGGACCCATGTCCTCTTCTGGTATGGATACCAGTGTACTGCTACCTCAGTCCCCTGAGGCTAAGGATGGCTGAGCAATTGGTCTTGACCATTTAAATTGAATCTGAAGAGAAGGAGTGATTTACCTAAGGCTAGCTTGGTATGGACTGAGAAACGCATCCTCCCCCAAATCCTGAGAATTGAAGCCTTAATCCCCAACGTGATAAGAAAGTAGCATTTGGAGGTCAGGATTTCAAAAGAGAATTAGATTTAGATCATGTTTGGTGTCCCCTGTCCCTCCCCAGAATGATAGTAGTGCCATCAGAAAGAAAGAAAACTACCAGAACTCACTCTTTCTCTTTGACATATGAGGATACAGCAGAAGATTGGGAAGAAAGTCCTTCAAGAACTGAATCTGCTCACACCATGATCTAGAATTTCCTGACCCCTGGGTCTGAAAAAAAAAATGCTACTTAAGTTCCCAGTGTATAGTATTTTTCTATAAGCAGTCTAAGTTGTCTAAGTTAAGTCTAAGTTTCTGTCTCTGTTTTGCTACCTTTTGCCTCGATGCCTAATTTTTGGTAGTATGTATATTTATTTATATACTGAAAAAAATTTATATACTCTTATTTTAGACTTTTTTTTTTTTGGTTTTTGGGTCACACCCAGCAGCACTCAGGTTACTCCTGGCTTTATGCTCAGAAATTGCTCCTGGCAGGCTCACGGGACCATATGGGATGCTAAGATTCGAACCACTGTCCTGCATGCAAGGCAAATGCCCTACCTCCATGCTATCTCTCCGGCCCAGAGAATTATATATATACACACTCTTATTTTATTTTATTTTTTATTATTATTATTATTATTTTTTTTTTTGGTTTTTGGGTCACACCCGGCGGTGCTCAGGGGTTACTCCTGGCTGTCTGCTCAGAAATAGCTCCTGGTAGGCACGGGGGACCATCTGGGACACCGGGATTCGAACCAACCACCTTTGGTCCTGGATCAGCTGCTTGCAAGGCAAACGCCGCTGTGCTATCTCTCCGGGCCCACACTCTTATTTTAAAATGAGCATTTCAGCTACAAATTTGTTTAATTCAACTAGGTAAATTAAGGTTGTAAGACACAATGAGTTGAAGTCCTTCTAAAGGAATGTAGACATTTTTTGAGGTATTTATACAATGGGTTGAATATGGTTTTTCATGACAATCAATTAGCATGTTTGAGATGAATGGATACATCCCACAAGTGATAACATTAAATTTAGAATCTTGATATTTTAAGGGAACATGTTATAAACAAGCTAGCAAGAATAGTTCTCTTTTGCTTATAAAATACTAGAGAGAGTTTTAAGACATTGAAGAAATTACCCAAGGGCCTTCATCTATTAGGATTAGAAAGTTTAGAATTTCTTTCTTTTCTTTTTCTTTCTTTTTTTTTGGATTTTGGGTCACAGCCAGCAATGCTCAGGGGTTACTCACGGCTCTGCACTCAGAAATCACTCCTGGCTCAGGGGACCATATGGGATGCTGGAAATCGAACCACCGTTGGTCCTGAGTCATCTGCTTGCAAAGAAAACGCCCTACTGCTGTGCTATCTCTCTGGCCCCAAGTTTAAGATTTCTATCTTTATAAATATTCTAAGTCTTTTTCTTTATCTATGAAGGTCTTCTAATGGCTAAGAACTTTCCAGCGACTTTCTATGAAATGGTCAAGTGATTGGAGCAAATGGCAGGAATTCAGATAGGTCTTGTCTTCTCTATTATTTATATTGTTTATTTTTTCTAACTTCATTTAAACACTGCAGTTTACATAGTTGTCCATAATACAAGTTGTTTCAGGCATTCAATGTCAGCATCAATTTCACCACCAGGTGACCTTCTGTCCATCATTCTCTCAGTTTCCTGCCTAACCCTCCAAACCTTCCCCTTTAGATGGTACAAAATAATGTATTTGATTGCATTCTAATTGAGACATCAGTCGTGAATCTAATCTCTGCAGTGAGACTGTAGTGACTGTGGGCTGTGAGAGGGGATGTGAGTCTCTTGTCTTTAACTTGAAGATAGCACCTAATTCCTCATGCTTCTTGGGAAATCCAGGAACTGTTCTCCACATGTTTCTTTTAAAGAATTAATTATTATAAATTACATGAAAAAAAGGAAGGGTTAGATAAATAACGAGGCACAGATGCTTGGGTGTGTATTCTAAAATTCAATCATCTATCCTCATTATTTCCCAACTTGGTTTTACAATCTTTTTACTCCTTAGTTTTACGTTGTTTTTTTCACTTTTTTTTTTTTTTCTGAGCCACTTTTTCTTATTCTTAACAAAGCCTCAAGCCTGGTTTCTACAATCCTTATTTCCCCAAATTAAAGAGTTTTGTAAAGATGGTATTAATGTATTGTGGCTACTTAGAAGGTTTTAAAATGTGTGACATTTTATTGTTATTACTGATTTTAGTAGCAAATTCTTCCACAGTCGAAATGAGGTTTTCAAAACCAGTTTTTACCAGGTAAGCATTTATTACTCATAAATTTGATCCTCTAAGGGCTTTAGTCCTGTAGGGTCCAGCTATTATAAGCCAGTGACCCATCTATCACCCCCCCCCCGCAGTACTCATAAGCTGCTCTTGACTTTCTGTGTCTTTCCAGTTCTAACTGCAGCTGCAGTAAGTTATTGTGCTCCTGAGGCATGCTCACCTCTTTCCCTCCCTACAGTGCTCCTTTTTTCCCTTTCCCATTTGACATTTTCCAAGTGCCCTGAGCACAGTCCCAGGCAGCCTCTTTTCCTCAGCCCAAGGTCTTCTCTCCTCCTCCTCCTCATTCCTTCATGTCTTCATGTTCTTCATAAAGCTCTACCTTATGCTGTTTCTATGTCTTGCTAATCTACATATGATTCATTGGTGGAGAAAATAATGTCATCCTGCAGCATAAAAAATAATGCTTAGGGGCCGGGCGGTGGCGCAAGAGGTAAGGTGCCTGCCTTGCCTGCGCTAGCCTTGGACAGACCGCGGTTCGATCCCCCGGTGTCCCATATGGTCCCCCAAGCCAGGAGCAACTTCTGAGCGCATAGCCAGGAGTAACCCCTGAGCGTTACCGGGTGTGGCCCAAAAACCAAAAAAAAAAAAAAAAAAAATACTTAAATTGACCTAAGGGCATATTTTAGGCAAGTTATATATAGTTACCATAATATGATCCAAAATAAGGCAGATTAGCATTTTTGGGCAGAGGAGAGGTGAAACTCACTAGAGGTGCTTAAGGGGTCCTGGCATGTCATTTAGGGCCAAAGCAGCTGACAATTTAGTGTTAGGGCTTGAGGATATGAAGGCATAGGCCTATGTGTGGGAATACTGGTCACTAGGGTTATACCTAGTGGTGATTGTGGCCACTAGGACCATACCTGGTGCTGCAGGAGCCCGGTGGAGCTAGGACTTGAACCTGGGTTGGATGTGTTCTAGGCATGTATGATAACCACTGCACACTCTCCTGGCCTTCAGATTAGCCTTTTATATGACCACCTCTGCTGACATTAATGGGCAGATTTACATCTTGAAATGATATAAAAGAGACCACAAAATTGATTGTGTTCTTAGTAGCATGAACTTCCTATTTAGTAGTGTCTTTAAGTTGACGAGAAAGAAACATAGCCAGCACAATGTAATTTGTAGCGCAATTTAAAAATAAAAGCATAGCCTTAAAAGGAGCATGTTTTAACTTGGTTGACAAGTCTAAGCTAAGCCTAA